>NC_090437.1:81645544-81948574 GCF_031143425.1 Pleurodeles waltl | reverse complement strand
CCCTCCTCACTGTCCTGAGGGGTCTCACCCGTGCCCCTTGCCACCTGCTTGGCCTCCAACATGTCCACAGCGTGGCTAATGTGGCCCAGTCCCCGCGCCACAATCCCTGCAATGTGGCCCAGTTCCACCTGCAGACTCACGGTCCGTCTTGACAGGCCTGTGGTGTTCATGGCAAGACGGCCAATGGACGCTGCCATGCGGTCAAATCTTTGAACTAGGTGGCGCTCACGGCGCCTTGCACTTTGTCTCTCAGCCACCAGTTCCGTCACCAGTTGGCGGATTGAATGTGTAAGTTCGCTGACATTGTCATTTAGTCTTGTGAACTGTGTGTTCACATCAGCCAGGCCATGTGTGATGTTGTGTTCCATTCTCTGCATTGCACCTGATGTAATCCTCAATTGCCTTGTTTGCAGGTGCTGACCAGAAAGGAGGGATGCCTCGACTGCAGACATTGATGCATCCCCTATATCCTCCTGGGCCACCGCCTGGACTTGGACTCTGCGTCTGCGACGCAGTGGTGCTGCTGGCTCTGGATGGCTCACAATGTGGCTGGGGCCAGGTGTCGTGTCTCCTTCCTCCATGTCCTGTACTTCTTCTGGAGGGGACTGTGGTGGTGTCGTGCTGGGTCCTGTAATGGCTGCTGCAGCCTCCTGCACTGCCTGTGGCCTGCTGCCTTCACCCTGGATGGTGTGGCTGGTGGGGGTGTCTTGTGGGAGACCTGTGGGACATAGGGAACACACTGTCAGTCTATAACATATGTTGTATGCCTCATAATAATCATTTGCCTAAATGCTGACTACTGTACTACATTGCCCATAATGCACCATTCTGGTGGTTGCTAGTCTGAAATGGAGCTAGTCTGGTTGTGCATGCTGCTGTGTACTGGGTGAGTGTGGATATCGCATTTGTAGGTGTACATGCATGTATCATGGTACTCACTTTTGGATGTCCCTTGCGCTGACTTGTCCAATGCTCCCATTCCTGACACAGCCTCATGCTCCAGTGTCTGCTCCACCAATTCCACCATGGCTGTGGGTGGTGGGATGGTTGATGGGCCACCTCCTGTGCCCCTCATTTCCCTGAGGCGCTCTGCCACCCTCTCCTTTGCCCTGGAGCGCAGGTTTTACCACCTTTTTTTTATTTCATCAATGCTTCTGTGGCTCACCCCAATGGCATTGATCCTCTCCTGGATTTGCTGCCAGATCCTCCTCCTTTTTCTCAGTGTCAGGGGCACTCAGGGCTGCCTTGCCAAAAAATCTGGTCATGGTGCTGTCAGCATTCTTCTGTCAGCACCTCAAGTTCTTTTTCTGAGAATTTTAGTTTCCTCTTCCTTCCTGCACTGCCTGTGTCTTCCATGGTAGCAGCTGTTCCTCCACGTAGTTGCTCAGCAGTTTGAAAAGGGTGTGGTCCTCCCTCCTCCCAGGTGTATTTGATGTCTTCCTGGCTCTGATGTCATCAGCAAGAGCCAGGAAGTGTTTTTCCAACTGTTTTGCTGCACCTGCATGCAATTTGCGGCCCAGTCGCAATTTGCGACACCGACTCGCAAATTGCGAGTTCGCTTTTAGCGAGGTCGCAAAAAGCGACCTCGCTAAAAGCGGACTCGCAATCTGCGGTGCAACATCATTTGCGAGTCGCAAATTGATGCCGCTTTTTTTTCTGGGATCCCATTTTGCGAGTCGGAAATTGCGATTCGCAATGACTCGCAATTTCTGACTCGCAAACTTTTTCCTTCCTACATCAGGCCCTTAGTGCAGTAATGGGAAGTTCACATATGAAGGTATAGCATTCCTAAAGTCAACAAATGGTGTGAACCAGCAAGGTTAATGCCGTGAGTAAAAATACTGAAGCACTCCTACTCTATTTATTACACATATAGAAGTCTCAAATGTAAGGTTCAGTAGCACAAATGGTTGCATCTATTCCATTTGAAATTGCCAACTAGTCCAATATTCTATTAGTATTTACAACATCAGGCAGCCGACACGTGTTTCATCTATGACAACTTTTTCAAGGCTGCAAATGTATAACGATCATACAACCAAAGTTACAATCTTGTTGTTGTAGAATACCAAGTTGATTTGAGAGAGACAGGATTGTCTAAAATGAAAAAAAAACACCCAGTGATCCAGAATAGTTGGTGATAAAAAACACTCAAATGTGAATGTAGACAGTGGTCTGGAATCCAAGATTTACTTTTGTACCAATCTCCCTCCAGACAATGTTATTGATGTGTTTTACAATCAGTCACTCATGACCTCTATGACTTAGAGGATAAAACATGAGACAGTCCTAGACGTAACGTTGATAATCTCAGCATGAAAGAAAGAAAGGCACTTATACAGTTGGCAGATGAACCAAACATTGTGCTTAAGGAGGCCGACAAGTAGGGTACATAGCTGTCAATGATAGATCTGATTATATTAGAGAGACTGACAGACAACTATCAGACGTAGTTTCATATACTCCAATCAAACACACCCCTTTGAAAGATGTCACTTCAACTGGAGAATGAAGATTCGCTTATTAGCGAGATCTGTGTCTTATCACTGACATAGAGTTAAAATACCTGTCCGATCTGACATGAGAGGCCATGCATTTATGTTCTCCAAAAAATACACAAGAATGACACTTTCCTCCAGGCAGAGCCATCATTTATGGCATAGGGTCCCCAACAGAGTGGATATCAGATACATTAATATCTATTTACAACCTTAAGTATGGAATTTACCGTCATACATCTATAGTACAAAAGAGTTGTTGAATAAGCTATCAAATGCCCATTGATATAGGGAATTCAGGTTTGTCACACTAGATGTCTGCTCACTATACACTAGCATTCCAAAGGAGAAGGGACTGCAAGCACTCCAGGTCATTATCAGACAGAGATGCAACACTTTTAAAAAACACTAACATGATCATTGACCTAACAAGACTCATTTTAGAAAACAATATCTTTATACATAACAGACAGTAATTTAGCCAGGCACAGGATGAAACAATGGGTTCAAAGTGTTCACCTTCCTTTGCAAACCTCTATATGGGCTATTTTGAGAAACATCACTTACGGACACTCGCCCCCCCTTTACATTTTATAACATATTCTATACTGGGGCAACTATGACATTTTGTTGATTTGGACTGGCGATCTTGGGAGACTTAAATGTTTAATTGACCACTTGAACAATAACACATACAACCTCACCATCACCACATCATACCTGCCAAACATATAAGGAATGATTGGAATATTACTATACAGTGGAAAGGCCAAGATTGCTTCTGGAATATACCCACTGCTTGCAACCTAATTCTTCATGCAAATAGTCCTCACCCGATGTCACAAATCAAAGCCATACTACTAGGTGAGATGACACGACTCAGATGGAATTGCAGTGACAATTCCATTTTTGTAGTGGAAATGTGTTCCTTGGAAGAACGTTCCTGGCACAGGGGTTACTCTGAGGCAGTTCTTGCTAACCCGATGATGAAGCATGCCACCAACCAGGTTGTTGAGTGATGGTTCTTTTACATTGACCCTAAGGTTCCTCCTTAGTAAAGATTAAGATACTACTTTAGAAACACTTAGCAATAAGTTGGTAAAGAGTTTGGTCTAGCTGCTTTGAAGCAGTTCTTGCTAAGGCCATAGGGAAAATCATGAAGACCAAATGCAACACTCTCTTACAGAATAGGAAACGTAAGGCCAGTAAAGACACAAATATTTCATTCATTTCATCATACAGCTGTCTCAGTGACTCATTATAAAAGATCTTATATAGACACTGGCATTTACTAAAATTGGGCACTACTCTAGACACTTGTCTACCTGTTAAACCCTGCATCACAGACAGCAGCGGATGAACTTTACGTAGCATGTTGTGCCAGAGTTTTCTGGATTTTCAGTCATGATACTATTCAAATGTGGCTCCCTGAGCAATCCAAGGGTTTCTTCAAGTGCATTGCTTGTCAATATGCGAGTGATAAAACATTGGGGTCCTCATTATGACCCTGGCAGCCTTCAGACCACCAGGGCCATGGTGGCGGTTTCACCACCAACAGGCTCGCGGTGAAGACCCCACATTATGAGTGTGGCGGGTTGGCCTCTGCCAACCTGCCACATCCCCACTCATACCACCAGGGTGGTTGGACCCGCCAGGCTGGAGATGAGCATCTCTGATCCAGCGGTCCACAGAAGACCGCCAGCAGTATTTTGAGCTGGCTTTTCACCAGAGTTTTCGCGGCAGTAGCACCGCCACGAAAACCCTGGCGGAAACGCTACAGGTGACAAGGAATTTCTTCCCTGTCACCAGAAGACAACCCACCCAGCAAGCACAATACCCCCCACAACCCTCACCCCCACCCCCTCTCCAGGTACAGCACCCCCATTCCCTCCAGGTACAGCTCTCCCCTCCCTGCATTCATGCACAGGGACACAGACACCCACACGCACCTCACATACACTCATTGACCATCACTGACATACAAGCATTCACTTACATGCATACATACAAGCGTTCACTGCAACACTGCAACACGCATACACGCATTCACTTTAGCACTCATACACGCATTCTCTTCAGCACTCATACACACATTCACTTCAACATTCATACTCGCATACACACACGCATACACACACCCACTCACACATGCATACACACTCATACACACACGCATACACACATGCAGACAAACACGCATACATACACACATGCAGAGAAACACCCACTCACACACAACTCTCCCCACCCCCCACCAACTAGTAATATGGCTGGTAGAGTCCTTTTGGCGGGGTGGAACCGCCCATGCACCTCCGCCCGCCAGCAAGACTACAAGACTACTGCTGGATTTCCACCAAAAATGTGGCGGGAATCCAGCACAACTCGTAATATGGTGGGTGGAAGACCACCAGCATTGGCGGTCTGTCAAAATGAGGGCCTATGTTTTCAATATAATACTGAGATGATGTACAACATAAAACATTTAATCAATTGTAATATGAAATATGTGGTTTGTGGTATAACATGTGATTGTCAACAAATCTATGTAGGCAGTGGAATTAGACCTTTGCAGGACAGAACTTCAGAGTAATTAGAACCAGGAACAGCAATTATCCATTGGTAGCACATAACAACACTAGTCATTCTCATTCTATTATATATATAATATTTCATGCCATTGCTCTTGCATCACTCAACCCAAGGGGGGGAAGCGACAGCACCTTAACCCTCCAAAAACTGGAGACCAAATGGATCATTTAACTTATGACTGTGGACAAAGGACTCAATACAGACAGAGAACTACATCTTTTCTTAATGGACTAACGTATGTTTTTTCAGTCTATCCATAGGAATATTATGTTATCTGCTAATCATATGCCGCTGTTCTTTTCTGTATTGCTTAGAATGTGCAAATTGTATGAGTATCAACTTTGTGTAAAACTCATAGCGTATGCAACATTATATCATCTATTTGTCTTTGCGGGGTGAGTACTCCCATCTTTTTACAAGCTCTTAGCAGAAAATGTCTGGTCTAAGCTATCTGGATTTGCATGTTACCAATACTTCCATGTATCAATATGAGCCTTTAATGGACATTGGACGTTTGTCACTTTCTTTTCATTTAATACAACTAACCAAATTTTACTATGGTTGTTTATTACACTTGTTTGGATATTTTACTCTAATTTCTGACTGGACAGTTACGTTAACATGGGAACCCCTCCTCTTTTTTTGTTTTTTTTCGTTTTGGTACCTTTACTCTGTCTATCTTAAAACTGTACAAATCATGTGCTATACCTTAGACCTGGGGTCTCCAAACATTTCAGTGTGAGGGCCACTTTGTATATTTTACAAATATTAATGGCCCGAAAAAAAACAGTTTTATAAATGAATGAATACAATTTAAATAAATGAATATGGTTTACTTGGCTATTTTTGTCATGATGTGATTCAGAACAAAAGAGATATATGACAATTACAAAGAAACAATGCGGTGCTTAAACTGAGAAATGACATACAATGAGTAAACATGTCAAAATCAGTTTTATAAATTAATGAATAAAATATAAATGACTAAATAAGGTTTATTTGAATCATTTTTGTAATCAGTATGTTGTGATTTAGAACAAAAGAGAAATGTGGCAATTACAAAGGAAAATGCTGTGCTTAAACTGAGACATGATAATGTCAAACATTAGCAAATGCTGTGACAAAATAAACAACTACTTAAATGTAGATTAGAAAGGCAGGATATTCGTTTTTTTAAATTAATTTTGTAGCTCACAATAAGAAAAATAAACGCACTGCAAGAAAGAACTTCAGTATAACAAAGCAAAGAAATTCAAAATAAACATGAGGTATTAATAAAGGTCAAGCAAAAATAAATTCAGTCTGCACCTTTCTACACAATTCTATGTCAGGACCGGAGGCTCAGATTATGCTTCTCTTTCCATGCTTTATTTTTAACAGCAGCCAATGAAAACCATGGAAAACAAAAAACTACATATCCCAATACATGATATGTCACGTGTTAACTATAGAGAAGGTAGCCTATAAAGTGTTGCATCACACCCAGCCACTCCTCTTTCTTTGCTGCTTCGCAGCCAGGTAAGTGGTTTTACTCTATTTTCACATGAGTTGTGTGTAATATTGCTTGTGTCTGGGAGTGGTGTTTTTCCCTCCTCAAAAGCAACTGCTTGTTTTGCTTTCACTTGTGGAGTGGGAGCGGGGGAGCGAGGACTCGCGCGTCTCCGAGCGGTCCTCTCTTTATTGCCGGTAAGATTATTTTATTATATATTTATTTAACACGCTCTGCGTGAGCTGCGTCTTCCAGAGGCCGCGCAGATCCTTTATTGCGCGTCTCTTTGCCGGGAACAAGGATTGGTTTTTCCTGATGGCATTGTTTCCAGCAGAGCCGCAGGAGAGTTTATTCTGACCCAGGGGGCGGCTCTCTTCGCGCTCGTGTCCCAAGCGTTCTGGTGCCGGGACGAGTTTGGTGTTTTCTTTGCCCCGGGGGGCCAATTAACTAGCGTTCGTGTCGGAGCGTTTTGGATCGTTTCCTTTCAGGCATAATCACAGAATTTCACGCTCGTTTGTTTAGAGTGTTTCTATTGTGCTTCAAGGTTTTTTCCCTGGATTACACGCTCATGGCTAGAGCGTTGTTGCTTTAAATAAAGAGACTTCACCGGCTCAGCTCCCCATCTACACCCCAGTGCCTGTACACTGGGGTTGCAATAAATTGTTATTCAGGCTGGGCCTGCTCTAAGGGTGTGTTTTGTCTCATCACAGGGCAGCTCCCTCCACGTCCTAAACAGGAAATTGTCTTTTTCTGCCCTGTTTTTTCCAACTGTTGATACTGCTCCTTTGGAGCCCATCTGCTGTTTTACAGTATGGCTGGCTATGAAGACCAAGCCGAAGATTTGTATTATCTGGATGAACCAGCTGGTTCTTTTGATCAAGATTTGGTATATGCTGTTGACGCAGGAGTGCGTCATACTGTTAATCAAGCTTTAGCTCAAGCCATTCAGCCCATTAAACACCATCTCTTGGGTTTTGTGGAACAACAGGGCTGGGTAGCCCCATTGGGCACCCAGCCCATTGGGGAATCTCCCCTTCCAGTGAACACCAAGGCTTCTAAGCAGAGTACTAACCCGCATGCTGCGGACTTTGAATCCCTTATCAGAAATATGGCAAGGGAGCATGATTATAATTCGGGATCACAAAAGAAAGCTGTAAGTGACCCAGTTTCTTCTTCTTCTGAGCAATCCTCCGAGCAGGGAGATGATCCCCCTCGCAAGTGCAAGAAGAAGATTCATCATCAGGAAGCGCCTACCCCTAAGGTTCTGACATTCGAGCCAGAAGACATCGTGCACCCCAGGTCTATGCTTTGGTTACCACCCCCTGAAGTGGCGGATTATGTGGAATCCCACATTAGACACAGTTTCGATAAGGAGGTCCGCTCTAGGCTGAGGTCTGAGTGTCCCAGCCTAGATTTCCTCTCCAAGGTTACCAAGACTCCCGAATTTGACCCTACTCTTGTCACTTTTATCAAGAAATCTGCAAAAGACCCAAGGAAGGGTATAGATTGTGCCTGGCGCGGATGCCAGGATAAGCTGTTGGACATCTCCGGCCCTTTAACTAAGATTTTGGAGTTGGCTTTTCAGGACAAGGTGTCAGGTGAGCCTATCAACCCGGACATTCTAGTGGGTTGGGCTCAGAGAGCACTTTGCTTCCTGGGCAATGCCAATTGCGCCATATCTTCTGAACGTCGCAGATCAGTGTTGATGAAGCTAGACCCCAAATTGGCAGACCTCGCTACCTCTGAATCAGGCCCCGTTGCCCAGTGTTTGCTGTTTGGGTCCCCCTTTATGAAAGAACTTTCTAAATTTGTTTCTACGTACGCCAGTTTGGACAAGGCACAAGGTTCCATCAGAAGAGTGCTGCGTCCACTTTTTAGAGGGTCCGGACGCTACAGAGGGCGTGCCTTCGGCCGCTTCAACCAACAAGGCCCTCAACGTGGTTTCTACCAGCAAGGAAGATGAGGCTTTCAGGAGTACGACTCCTCCTCTTCTACCTTCTACCCATCGAGACCAAGATCTGGTCGGGGCAGATTCCGCAGGGGGAGATCCAAAGGCCATCAATCTTTCTCCCAGGAGTCGGGAGGCACAGGTGAGCTTGGATGTAAGTTCAGATGTAATGTTGGGGGGCAGAACTCAGAGATTTCTGGTATCTTGGCGTCTGATTTCTTCGGATGCTTGGGTCTTAGAGACCGTACAGGGGTTCAAACTAGAATTTTATGAGTCCCCGTTTCAGCGGTGCCTTCCCAGGCCAGTATATTCTTCCCTTCAAGAACACAGTCTCATTTCCGCAGAAATTTCAGCCCTAGTAAGGAAGGGTGCCGTCGTCAAGGTACCTTTTCACCTTTCTGGTTTTGTCAGTCCAGTGTTTCCAGTGGACAAGAAAGGGGGCGGGCCTCGCCTGGTTCTAAACTTAAAAGACTTCAACGGTTTTTTACTATATCGTCATTTGAAGATGGAGGGCATCCATTTGTTGAGAGATGTTTTCCAAGAGGGAGACTGGATGGTCCGTTTAGATCTAAAGGACGCTTATCTGACCATTCCTATTTTTCCTCCTCATCGGAGATTTCTCCATTTCCAATGGGAGACCGAGTATTATGAGTACAAAGTTCTCCCCTTTGGTCTGTCATCTGCCCCCCTGGTGTTTCACGTAGGTAATGCGTCCAGTCGTGGAATTCCTTCGTTCCCAAGGGGTTCGGTTAATAATTTATCTAGACGACATTCTGATCATGGCCCAGAATCGAGACCTGCTGCTTTCTCATCTGGAATGCTCAGTGTCTCTGCTTCAGAGTCTGGGTTTTATAATCAATGCCCAGAAGACCATTCTTGTTCCCTCTCAACGGATAGATTTTCTGGGTTTCCAGATGGACTCAATGCAATCTCAATTGGTTCCTCCCCCGGGAAGAATCATTCGATCAAGAGAGAGTTGAGGTCTCTATTATCCAAACAGACTGTATCATTGAGTTTGATTGCCCGCATGGTGGGCCTGCTTTCTTCTTCGATTCAATCGATTTTTCCGGGACCCTTACATTACCGAGCCCTTCAACGTTTAAAGATATCCCATCTTCAGAGAGGTCTCAGTTATGCGGATCAGGTTCTCCTATCAGAAGAATCACGTGCAGAGATGAATTGGTGGTGGGAACATATGGAAGCCTGGAACGGCAGAGCTATTTTCAGTTCTTACCCGGACGTAGTGATAGAGTCTGACGCCAGTCGTTGGGGCAGGGGAGCCCGTTGCGGATCAGTGTCCACGGGAGGCAGATGGTCCAACACGGAGCGGAACCTCCACATCAATTGTTTGGAACGCCTAGCCGGCTCATTTGCAATCAAGAGTCTCTCTCCCATCAGGGCGAACTGTTGTGTTCTCCTTTGCATGGACAATATCTCGGCGGTGAGATATGTCAACAAGTTGGGGGGAACTCGTTCCTGCATTTTAGCGGAGATAGCCAAGGAATTTTGGCATTTTTGCCTTCAGCACAAGATTTCAGTCATCACGGAGTACCTTCCAGGGGCCAGCAACATGGTGGCGGACTGGAATTCGCGTCACCTGAGAGACTTCAGCTATTGGAGGTTACACCCTAGAGTTTTCTGGGCAGTTTCTGCTCAGTGGGGTCCCTTTTCGATAGACCTGTTTGCGTCTCGCCTCAACCGGCAGATCAAACGTTTTTTCAGTTGGAGACCAGATCCGGAAGCATCGAAGACGGATACCTTTCTTCAGGACTGGTCTCAAGAACGGAGTTACGCCTTTCCTCCCTTCTTAATGATACCCATGGTATTAGCTCAGATCAGACGTCAGCAAGCGGAGTTGGTTCTGGTGACACCTCTTTGGAGATCTCAGGCATGGTTCCGGTTGGTAATGGAGTTGAGTTGCGATCATCCGATCCTACTTCCCTTCCGGGAGAATCTTCTCCAGGACCCTCTGGGTCTTTTGCATCCATTGATCCTGTCGGGTCAGCTATCCCTGGTGGCTTGGCGTCTTTCAGGGAAAGATGGAGCATCCCAGGACTTTCGCAAGAGTCTTCCGAGTTCATTGCAGGTTCCTGGTCCTCCAGTACTCACAAGAGATACGCTTCGGCTTGGAAGCGATGGAATTCTTGGTGTAGTTCTAGGGGTGCGGATCGTTCTTCAGCAGATTGCTGTCTGGTCCTTAATCTTCTATCTTCTTTAGTGGCATCAGGTCTAGCTTATCGCTCTATTAATAATTATCAGTCTGCTATTTCGGCAGGGCATTTACCAGTGAAGGGTAAACCCATTGGGGAGTCTCCCATTGTTTGTAAATTAATGAGGGGCATCAGATTGGATAATCCTCCTCGCCCTCGCTATTTTTCCCTTTGGGATGTGAACATTGTTCTTTGTTTTTTTAGAATCATGGCCTTCCAATAGATTTTTGTCTAGGAAACAGCTTTCAGCTAAACTCACGATGTTGTTATGTTTAATTTCATGTAAGAGAATTTCAGATGTTAGGGCTCTGGATTTGGCTGGGAGAGTTTTTTCTCCTGAGGGGGTTACTTTTTCTATTTCGCGTAGAACTAAATGCAATCTGAAGTCCGTTTCTTATCCCTGTTTTGTGGACAACCCCAAACCATGTGTTGTGCAGTGCCTTAGAGCTTACGAGGTGAGTACAGAAGAGTTTTGTTCTGATATGGGGGGTCAATTACTCATTTCATTGGTTAAGCCTTATCATCCTGTTTCTTCAGCCACCCTTGCTAGATGGATGCGATGGTTACTGAATGAAGCAGGCATTGATATTTCTAGATTTGGTGCTCATTCTTCCAGAGGTGCTATGGTTTCAAAGTCTTTTGCTTTGGGTTCTCGTTTAGAGGACATTCTAAGGGCAGCGGACTGGTCTTCTCCTTCGACTTTTAAAACTTTCTATTGTAAACCTATTGTAGATATTGCATCGGTGGTTGTGAATCAGCTTTGAACAAGCATAATCTGAGCCTCCGGTCCTGACATAGAATTAAAAAAATTATAGCATTCGTGTTAAGAATTTTTCAATTCGATTAAGGACACGGAGGCGAGGATTATACCACCGCACTGTTGTTTATGTTATCTTGTGGTAAATATTATTACTATGAAGTTCATGTACAAGTTTACTGTTTTTCAGTGCTAACCCACCCTATTTGGTAGTAGATATAAGTATCATTTTATGATGTTCAGCTTTTATGGCCTGAATTTTTCTTTTTCCCTAGGGAATGATGAGAGGTAATTTCGGTCCGTTCTGGCACCGTTCAAGTTTCCAGTGAAGTTCCAGATCTTCCTTTTTTCAGGATTGCGTTTACAAGTTTCATGTAAAGACTTTGACTTTTTTCTGTTGCGAATATTGGACAAAGAAAGAGGAGTGGCTGGGTGTGATGCAACACTTTATAGGCTACCTTCTCTATGGTTAACACGTGACATATCATTTATTGGGATATATATTTTTTTGTTTTCCATGGTTTTCATTGGCTGCTGTTAAAAATAAAGCATGGAAAGAGAAGCATAATCCTCGCCTCCGTGTCCTTAATAGAATTGAAAAAGTCTTAACGCGAATGCTAGAAAAAGTTTTACTCTGTCAAATGGCGTTTTCTGCAGCATGGATTATCTGCACTAGGAACTTGCGTTAAAGAACTGGCATGTACGACATCACTAGACCAACATTTACAATAGAGAACATTAAAGAGGCTCTGCTGCCACCTACAGGCTGAAAACATAATATGATATATATTGCCCTTTGATCATCTGAATTTGAGGCTTTGGAAAATAACAGAGGGCCAGATAAAGTCTTATAGAGGGCCGGATGTGGCCTGTGGACCGTAGTTTGGAGAACCCTGTATTAGACATTTTGATATACAAGTATATTCCATGCACTAGACATCTAGACAGGTACCATTGACTGCCCAATTGAGATAAGGACTATTACAATTTGTTGTGATTGTACTAATATTGATTGATGTTAGTGGAACCTGCATTAATTAGGGTGATTTCATGCTGGTCGAGATTTCAGTGGCAAGTGTGAAAAATCTTTTCGAGTGAGAAAAGTCAAAAGGTATAACAACTCAAGTGTTTCAGTTGTTGAACTGCCATTTTGTTTTCCTTAGAAAAGCAGACATAGTTGTTTATTTTGTTTTTGCTTAGAGTTGTAGAACTGTGTGCACAAGAAAATTGTAAAGGAGGGTAAACTGCTGCAATGTGTGAGTAGTGGCATCATTTGTACCATACTGGGATTGGTCAGTTGGTGTGAAACACTGTGCTGGATTTGTATGGTATGCGTGCAGAACCACCCTGAAATTGGAAGATGGGCTTCCTAAGAAACTGACATATACAGAACAGAATCAAAAGAGTAAAGATTTGATTTACGTTGTTTGTCATTTGCTGAATAGTTTGATATCATGAAATGTTTTAAAGCTCAAAAAGCTTTATAGGAAGTGAATCGACAATTCCAGTATGGGAAAGTGAAGCGGTACCCCCTGAGGGTACACTAGCACATTATGGTAACGAGTTCAGTGTTGCACACATGTTTGTGAATTTGTCAGTGGTGCAAGATCACTGAAAATGAGGGTCCTTTAAGTTTCCCAAGATATGGTGCATTTGAGCTATGACTTATTGAAAGCTTGAGAGAAAAGCTATATGAGATGTAGTCACCACCTAGACCTACACAGTACGAGGCATTAAATGCTTGGGAGAAAACAGCACATGTTAGAGAGAAAAATATCAGAACAAGGCTAAGAGAGCAGTGCGTAATTATACTGATGCTAGATGGGATGAGGAACAGCAAAGGTGGAGGAAATGTGTAGTAGAAGGAACTAGACTGTACCCAGCTATTACTACTGAAATACCTGAGAGGTCAAAAAAGAATAAAGCACAGGGGTACGAAGATGAGAAAGATGGAAAGATCTCAGACACCAATAGTGATTCAGAGGTGAAAATTTGCTTGCATTGTTAGCTGCCCATCCACCAACTTATGTGGCCCTTGCTAAAAATACTGAGGGTACTTCAGCATCTAACATAACAGTGGCTACAGCCCCTGTTTACCTGAATTTGATTCAAATTGAAAGACCTTTACAAATGACAGCCTGTTGTACAATCTGCTATACCTAATGCTATGTCTGCCTAGTTGAGAGTGTTCCTACAGTGATACCTCCGGGCGTCACTGCGTCTATTGTGACTGTACCAGCACCTGTTGCTAGAGTTGTAACAGCACTGACATTAGAGAGTCTCACAGCAACTGTTCCAATTAATATCATCACAAATGCTGCAGAGGAGCTGTTAGAGGAGTACCTGCAACAGAGTCTATCCCGATATAGCAGAATTCATAAATTGTTGCTTGGACACCACCACAAACTGTTCAGTCATTGAAGGAAGGGAGAAGGATTGTATTTACAACACCAATAGCACAAGGTGAGACAATTCTTTTGAAGATGAGATTATTCCCCCATAGCTTGAAGAAGCCACAGAGACTAAAAAGACAGGAAACACAGAGAGTCAGGTGGTCGTTACACTAGAGACATAGAAGGAAAGACCATTAAATGTCCCAAGGTTAGCAATAGAGCTAGAAGTTCTATATGGGGGTAAAGGAGACCAGTTGCTGCTGCCAGCAACACTAGTGGTGATCAAAGTATGGAGGAAAGCCACGAGCACACTGGGCTGGGATTGCAAAATCACCAGAGGAACATCCTTGTGGAACGGACCTGGCTCCGCAAATTGGCAAAATTGTGTGGATTCAACCCATGGTACACAATTGGCATTTCAAAAGTGAGAGACATACTGGAGCATGGGGACTTCATAAGTTTTCTACACTGAAAGACGATTACCAGGTGCACCCACCCAATTCTCAAAGTATGCTTAGATTGGGCATGTTTGGCCAGTGGCAGAACTGATGGGGATGGAGCTGCTGGAGTATGCCCCATTAGAGGGACGAATACTGATGAATGAACTAGGCAAAGTGGCAATCTCCACTACATACAGAACACTCAACAACAACATGCCATACACTCTGGGTCACTTACGAGCGTAATGGCAAAGAGATGTAGGGGAATTAGAAGACATTGACTGGGAGGCAGCCTTGATGCACTTGCAAGAGTTGGCCATTAAAACATGTCTTTGCATCATACAGTGTAAAATATTGCACAGGACCTATTATGATACAAACACTAATGCAGCATCTCCCAAGGTAATGATAAATATGGTGTAGCTACTTTTCTGACAGGCAAAGATCCTCCAAAAGCTATTTGTTGGATGAAGATTAAAAAGAATATCACAAGTGCCAAAAGAGTCAGTGCATGCTGATTTCAGAATCAGTTGTTTGCAGGAAATTTGAGTGCCATGTAATGTGTTGGGTTTCAATCTGGTGTTCAAGTAGGTATGATTGTTCCACAGTGCAGGGATTGAGGAGTTCTTCTTGATCTCAGTTCTGGTTTAGATGTTTCCACCCTGAAGAAAACAACTCCTTGTCATTTTATGTAACAAGATCGGGCACTGAAAGAAGGAGTGTAGGCTGAATCATTATAAAATGAATGGAAATAATGAAATGCAAGGAGGAAACTCAAAGCAGATGCAGAATGTACCCTTTCAGCCAATGTAAGCACCAAAGCAGATACAGGTTTCAATGATGCAGGTTCCACAACCCTGATGGTCTCACAAAAGATAGGAAACCACAGGTTTAACATGAATCATATGCCTATAGTAAATCCAAATCCATTCCAGACTCAGAATCAGAACCCATTTTGACAGTTCACTAAATTGGACAGTGAGAGCTTTGGCTCTGACAATTGGCAGTGACTGTGCCTGAGAGGTAAGGAAGAGATGCAATGGTGAGATTTTTCAGACAGAATTGCTTTAACCCCAGATTCAGAATGCTTGCAGAAGACTTGTGCCATTGATGTGTGACATGTCAACAAATGAACATAGGGGTGGCATGGTGAGCAAATGAATGATGGCTTTACCCCAGATCTGTGACTGGGGGTGAGTATTTGAAAAGTTTCAGCACTCCGTCCATCATTCTTTTGTGTTGCTAAAGTCACCCTAGGTGGCCAGGGTATGCCCAGACGTGGGTCCCTTGCTCACTGTGCCACTGGGTTCAAGCTAACTTAGCTGATGAGGGATGATGCTCTGAAAAAGGTCCCAGGATGCTTGTTTCTGGTCCAGGGATGAACTGGTCTGGCTGTTTGGGCTGGACTGATCCCATGGGGAGCAGGGTCAAGACTGATTTGCATATGGCTGGGTCCCAACTAGGGTGGCATTGTGAGCAAAATAACATTGGCTTTAACCCAGATCTGTGACTGGGGGTGAGTGTTTGAAAGGTTTCAGCACTCTGTCCATCATACTTTTGTGTTGCTAAAGTCACGTAAGCCCAGATGTGGGCCCCTTGCTCACTGTGCCACTGGATTCAAGCTAGCTGGCTGATAAGGGGTGATACCCCAAAACTGGTCACAGGATGCTTGTTTCTGGTTCAGGGAAAGCCCGGCCTGGCAGTTTGGGCTGGACTGTTCCTATGGGAAGCAGGTCAAGACTGACTTGCGTATGGCTGGATCCAGACTGTGGTGGTATGGTGAGCAAAAGAACTATGGATTTAACCCAGATCTTGACTGAGGATGAGTGTTTGAAAAGTTTCAGCACTGTGTCCATCATCTTTTTTTGTGTTGCATAGGGAAAAGAACATCAGTTACACTGAGCCACGTGGGAAGATCAGGTGGCCCCTTCAAGTAGGTGTATTTCATTGAGGCGCCTGTTTGTAACAGGCTGGGACTTGTCCTACTAATAGTGTGTATTTTCTTTCAATGGGTGGAAGACTATCCAACATGGAGAAATGACAATCTCGCTGTAGCTAATCTGCGGTTGCAAGAGTTAATACCAAGGTACAGATTGATGGTTTCTCTAGAGTTAGATCATGGGACTCATTTTAACAATTAAGTTCTAAGGCTGCTGTGTGCAGCTTTATAAGTAAAGCAGGGATTATTTTGTAGGTATCATCCAGAACAATCTGGGATTGAAGATCAGCTTAATGGAACCATAAAGTCCCGGTTGGCGAAAGCCTGTTGTAGGAAGTTGGCTCTGTATGTGCTATTTCAAAGTAAGGAATAGCATGCACAGAGTCCAAGGGTTCCCCTTAGAGGTAAAATAGTGGTAAAAATAGATAATACTAATGCTCTATTTTGTGGTAGTGTGGTCGAGCAGTAGGCTTATCCAAGGAGTAGTGTTAAGCATTTGTTGCACATACACATAGACAATAAATGAGGTACACACACTCAGAGACAAATCCAGCCAATAGGTTTTGTTATAGAAAAATATCTTTTCTTAGTTTATTTTAAGAACCACAGGTTCAAATTTAACATGTAATATCTTGTTTGAAAGGTATTGCAGGTAAGTACATTAGGAACTTTGAATCATTTCAATTGCATGTATACTTTTCAAGTTATTGACAAATAGCTACTTTAAAAGTGGACACTTAGTGCAATTTTCACAGTTCCTGGGGGAGGTAAGTTTTTGGTTAGTTTTACCAGGTAAGTAAGACACTTACAGGGTTCAGTTCTTGGTCCAAGGTAGCCCACCGTTGGGGGTTCAGAGCAACCCCAAAGTCACCACACCAGCAGCTCAGGGCCGGTCAGGTGCAGAGTTCAAAGTGGTGCCCAAAAACACATAGGCTAGAATGGAGAGAAGGGGGTGCCCCGGTTCCGGTCTGCTTGCAGGTAAGTACCCGCGTCTTCGGAGGGCAGACCAGGGGGGTTTTGTAGGGCACCGGGGGGGACACAAGCCCACACAGAAATTTCACCCTCAGCAGCGCGGGGGCGGCCGGGTGCAGTGTAGGAACAGGCGTCGGGTTCGCAATGTTAGTGTATGAGAGATCTCGGGATCTCTTCAGCGCTGCAGGCAGGCAAGGGGGGGATTCCTCGGGGAAACCTCCACTTGGGTAAGGGAGAGGGACTCCTGGGGGTCACTTCTCCAGTGAAAGTCCGGTCCTTCAGGTCCTGGGGGCTGCGGGTGCAGGGTCTCTCCCAGGCGTCGGGACTTTGGATTCAAAGAGTCGCGGTCAGGGGAAGCCTCGGGATTCCCTCTGCAGGCGGCGCTGTGGGGGCTCAGGGGGGACAGGTTTTGGTACTCACAGTATCAGAGTAGTCCGGGGGTCCCTCCTGAGGTGTTGGATCTCCACCAGCCGAGTCGGGGTCGCCGGGTGCAGTGTTGCAAGTCTCACGCTTCTTGCGGGGAGCTTGCAGGGTTCTTTCAAGGCTGCTGGAAACAAAGTTGCAGCCTTTCTTGGAGCAGGTCCGCTGTCCTCGGGAGTTTCTTGTCTTTTCGAAGCAGGGGCAGTCCTCAGAGGATGTCGAGGTCGCTGGTCCCTTTGGAAGGCGTCGCTGGAGCAGGATCTTTGGAAGGCAGGAGACAGGCCGGTGAGTTTCTGGAGCCAAGGCAGTTGTCGTCTTCTGGTCTTCCTCTGCAGGGGTTTTCAGCTAGGCAGTCCTTCTTCTTGTAGTTGCAGGAATCTAATTTTCTAGGGTTCAGGGTAGCCCTTAAATACTAAATTTAAGGGCGTGTTTAGGTCTGGGGGGTTAGTAGCCAATGGCTACTAGCCCTGAGGGTGGGTACACCCTCTTTGTGCCTCCTCCCAAGGGGAGGGGGACACAATCCTAACCCTATTGGGGGAATCCTCCATCTGCAAGATGGAGGATTTCTAAAAGTTAGAGTCACCTCAGCTCAGGACACCTTAGGGGCTGTCCTGACTGGCCAGTGACTCCTCCTTGTTGCTTTCTTTGTTCCCTCCAGCCTTGCCGCCAAAAGTGGGGGCCGTGGCCGGAGGGGGCGGGCAACTCCACTAAGCTGGAGTGCCCTGCTGGGCTGTGACAAAGGGGTGAGCCTTTGAGGCTCACCGCCAGGTGTCACAGTTCCTGCCTGGGGGAGGTGTTAGCATCTCCACCCAGTGCAGGCTTTGTTACTGGCCTCAGAGTGACAAAGGCACTCTCCCCATGGGGCCAGCAACATGTCTCTGGTGTGGCAGGCTGCTGGAACTAGTCAGCCTACACAGACAGTCGGTTAAGTTTCAGGGGGCACCTCTAAGGTGCCCTCTGTGGTGTATTTTACAATAAAATGTACACTGGCAACAGTGTGCATTTATTGTGCTGAGGAGTTTGATACCAAACTTCCCAGTTTTCAGTGTAGCCATTATGGTGCTGTGGAGTTCGTGTTTGACAGACTCCCAGACCATATACTCTTATGGCTACCCTGCACTTACAATGTCTAAGGTTTTGTTTAGACACTGTAGGGGTACCATGCTCATGCACTGGTACCCTCACCTATGGTATAGTGCACCCTGCCTTAGGGCTGTAAGGCCAGCTAGAGGGGTGTCTTACCTATACTGCATAGGCAGTGAGAGGCTGGCATGGCACCCTGAGGGGAGTGCCATGTCGACTTACTCATTTTGTTCTCACTAGCACACACAGGCTTGTAAGCAGTGTGTCTGTGCTGAGTGAGGGGTCTCTAGGGTGGCATAAGACATGCTGCAGCCCTTAGAGACCTTCCTTGGCATCAGGGCCCTTGGTACTAGAAGTACCAGTTACAAGGGACTTATCTGAATGCCAGGGTGTGCCAATTGTGGATACAATGGTACATTTTAGGTGAAGGAACACTGGTGCTGGGGCCTGGTTAGCAGGGTCCCAGCACTCTTCTCAGTCAAGTCAGCATCAGTATCAGGCAAAAAGTGGGGGGTAACTGCAACAGGGAGCCATTTCTTTACACAAGCCCCCCCCAGCCCACAGGCCAGGAGACTCAGCCCAAGCTGGGAGAGTCTTCCTAGTCTGTCAGGCGAGGAAGAGTAGGAGAAATAGGCTGGTTAGTTGCAGGGCCTACTCTGCCTTACATCCTTCTGTTCAGGTCATTCCCTTTGGGGAACTGACCTACTTCCACAGTGATAGGACCTAGTCTGAATTGCCTCTTGTCTGCCTCTTCAATGTCTCCACCCATTCTTTCTATTTTGGTCTTAGAGGTATCCACCTCTGCTAACCTTATCTTGGCCAGGGTTACTCCTAGCTTACCCAGAGAGGTTACCCAGAGCTGGAGTAACCCCACCATGACCAATAGGGTCAGGGGGCCTAACTTGCTATTTGGCATGGGGTCAGACCACCATGCTAAGGATAGTGCAGCCATAAAGGCTAACACCCAGCAGAGGCCACTGACAGCTGTCAGTGCCCAGAACCACACCTTTAGCTCGTCACCTAAAAGGGAAGGGGCTAAGTTACAGGCCTCTTTGGGTTCAGGTTGCCTATCTGCTGTATTAGAGTGGGGGGTTACCACATCTTGTAGTAAACACCCTTCTTCCACTCTTTCTTCTGTTAGCTGAGGAGCCACCCACTCAGGTTTAACAGTTGCCTGACTAGCCAGGACTTCTTGTGGGTCAGGTTGGACTTTATCAGGGCCATTTTTGGAGTTCTCCCCTACTGGAGCAGAATCTCCTTGGCTTGCTGTAACCTTGGCTAAAGGTTGTCCACCCTTCCTACTCTGTTTTCTTTTCTTCTTCTTCCTGGGCCTGCTTGCATTTACTGCAGAGGCAGGACTTCCAGAATCCTTGGGAGAGGACTGGCACTGGACCAGTTCCTCTCTTGGGCTCTGACTAACCTCTGGGTAGTCATTTCCAAGGAGACAATCAAGGGGGAGGTCTGTACTGACTACTACCCTTCTCCAGCTAAGAGTGCCACCCACTTCTATGGGTACTAAAGCCACAGGCCTCTTAGTGACCCGGTCTAGGCTAACTCTTACCCTGGCAGTCTCACCTGGGATGTACTGGTTTGAGAGCACCAGCCTGTCATGCACAATAGTGTGACTGGCACAAGTGTCTCTCAGGGCAGTGGTTGGGATTCCATTCACCAGTAGGTGGTGGAAGTGTCTACTTCCCTCTGGAATCTCCAACTCACCTGTTGGGCCCTGTTTCCAGTTGAAGGCTATGAAGACCTCCTCATCTGAGGAGTCATCTCCCATGGCTACACTGGTTACCCCTGGAATTTTGTTCTGGGGTTTGTTTTTGGGACAAGAAGTGTCCTTGGTGTGGTGCCCAGACTGTTTACAGTTGTGGCACCATGCCTTAGTGGCATCCCAGTTCTTACCCTGGTACCCACCTTTGTTTTGGGTTGTGTCTTGGGGCCCACCCACCTGTTCTGGTTTTTGGGGGCCTACAGAGGACTCTTTTTCTTTGTTTCTAGTGTCGCCCACTTTCTCCTGGGGAGTTTTTGTAACCCCTTTCTTTTGGTCACCCCCAGTGGAAGTTTTGGTTACCCTAGTCTTGACCCAGTGGTCTGCCTTCTTTCCCAATTCTTGGGGAGAAATTGGACCTAGGTCTACCAGATACTGATGCAACTTTTCATTGAAGCAGTTACTTAAAATGTGTTCTTTCATAAACAAATTATAAAGCCCAACATAGTCACACACTTCATTTCCAGTTAACCAACCATCTAGTGTTTTTACTGAGTAGTCTACAAAATCAACCCAGGTCTGGCTCGAGGATTTTTGAGCCCCCCTGAATCTAATTCTATACTCCTCAGTGGAGAATCCAAAGCCCTCAATCAGGGTACCCTTCATGAGGTCATAAGATTCTGCATCTTTTCCAGAGAGTGTGAGGAGTCCATCCCTACACTTTCCAGTGAACATTTCCCAAAGGAGAGCACCCCAGTGAGATCTGTTTACTTTTCTGGTTACACAAGCCCTCTCAAAAGCTGTGAACCATTTGGTGATGTCATCACCATCTTCATATTTTGTTACAATCCCTTTGGGGATTTTTAGGATGTCAGGAGAATCTCTGACCCTATTTAAGTTGCTGCCACCATCGATGGGACCTAGGCCCATCTCTTTTCTTTCCCTTTCTATGGCTAGGAGCTGCTTTTCCAAAGCCAATCTTTTGACCATCCTGGCTAACAGGGGGTCATCTTCACTGGAGTTATCCTCAGTGATTTCAGAGGTGTTGGTCTCTCCTGTGAGGGAACCAGCATCTCTGACTATTATTTTTGGAGTCAGGGTTTGAGGGACCCTGTTCTCCCTAGATAGGACTGGTAGGGGGGAATTTTCCTCCAAGTCACTATCCTCTTCCTCTGAGTTGCCACCCTCAGAGGGGTTGGCCTTTTCAAACTCTGCCAAAAGCTCCTGGAGCTGTATTTTGGTAGGTTTGGGGCCCATTGTTATTTTCTTTATTTTACAGAGTGACCTTAGCTCCCTCATCTTAAGATGGAGGTAAGGTGTGGTGTCGAGTTCCACCACAGTCACATCTGTGCTAGACATTTTGCTTCTAAAAGTTGGAATACTTTTTAAGAATCTACAACTGGTTCTAGAATCTAATTCAAACTTTTACAAACTTTTAAACTCTAAAAGAAATGCTAAACAGGATCTAACACAAGGCCCTAGCAGGTCTTTTAAGAATTTAGAAAACTTTTCAAATTGCAAAAATCAATTTCTAATGACAATTTTGGAATTTGTCGTGTGATCAGGTATTGGCTGAGTAGTCCAGCAAATGCAAAGTCTTGTACCCCACCGCTGATCCACCAATGTAGGAAGTTGGCTCTGTATGTGCTATTTCAAAGTAAGGAATAGCATGCACAGAGTCCAAGGGTTCCACTTAGAGGTAAAATAGTGGTAAAAATAGATAATACTAATGCTCTATTTTGTGGTAGTGTGGTCGAGCAGTAGGCTTATCCAAGGAGTAGTGTTAAGCATTTGTTGCACATACACATAGACAATAAATGAGGTACACACACTCAGAGACAAATCCAGCCAATAGGTTTTGTTATAGAAAAATATCTTTTCTTAGTTTATTTTAAGAACCACAGGTTCAAATTTAACATGTAATATCTTGTTTGAAAGGTATTGCAGGTAAGTACATTAGGAACTTTGAATCATTTCAATTGCATGTATACTTTTTAAGTTATTGACAAATAGCTACTTTAAAAGTGGACACAGTGCAATTTTCACAGTTCCTGGGGGAGGTAAGTTTTTGGTTAGTTTTACCAGGTAAGTAAGACACTTACAGGGTTCAGTTCTTGGTCCAAGGTAGCCCACCGTTGGGGGTTCAGAGCAACCCCAAAGTCACCACACCAGCAGCTCAGGGCCGGTCAGGTGCAGAGTTCAAAGTGGTGCCCAAAAAACACATAGGCTAGAATGGAGAGAAGGGGGTGCCCCGGTTCCGGTCTGCTTGCAGGTAAGTACCCGCGTCTTCGGAGGGCAGACCAGGGGGGTTTTGTAGGGCACCGGGGGGGACACAAGCCCACACAGAAATTTCACCCTCAGCAGCGCGGGGGCGGCCGGGTGCAGTGTAGGAACAGGCGTCGGGTTCGCAATGTTAGTCTATGAGAGATCTCGGGATCTCTTCAGCGCTGCAGGCAGGCAAGGGGGGGATTCCTCGGGGAAACCTCCACTTGGGTAAGGGAGAGGGACTCCTGGGGGTCACTTCTCCAGTGAAAGTCCGGTCCTTCAGGTCCTGGGGGCTGCGGGTGCAGGGTCTCTCCCAGGCGTCGGGACTTTGGATTCAAAGAGTCGCGGTCAGGGGAAGCCTCGGGATTCCCTCTGCAGGCGGCGCTGTGGGGGGTCAGGGGGGACAGGTTTTGGTACTCACAGTATCAGAGTAGTCCGGGGGTCCCTCCTGAGGTGTTGGATCTCCACCAGCCGAGTCGGGGTCGCCGGGTGCAGTGTTGCAAGTCTCACGCTTCTTGCGGGGAGCTTGCAGGGTTCTTTCAAGGCTGCTGGAAACAAAGTTGCAGCCTTTCTTGGAGCAGGTCCGCTGTCCTCAGGAGTTTCTTGTCTTTTCGAAGCAGGGGCAGTCCTCAGAGGATGTCGAGGTCGCTGGTCCCTTTGGAAGGCGTCGCTGGAGCAGGATCTTTGGAAGGCAGGAGACAGGCCGGTGAGTTTCTGGAGCCAAGGCAGTTGTCGTCTTCTGGTCTTCCTCTGCAGGGGTTTTCAGCTAGGCAGTCCTTCTTCTTGTAGTTGCAGGAATCTAATTTTCTAGGGTTCAGGGTAGCCCTTAAATACTAAATTTAAGGGCGTGTTTAGGTCTGGGGGGTTAGTAGCCAATGGCTACTAGCCCTGAGGGTGGGTACACCCTCTTTGTGCCTCCTCCCAAGGGGAGGGGGACACAATCCTAACCCTATTGGGGGAATCCTCCATCTGCAAGATGGAGGATTTCTAAAAGTTAGAGTCACCTCAGCTCAGGACACCTTAGGGGCTGTCCTGACTGGCCAGTGACTCCTCCTTGTTGCTTTCTTTGTTCCCTCCAGCCTTGCCGCCAAAAGTGGGGGCCGTGGCCGGAGGGGGCGGGCAACTCCACTAAGCTGGAGTGCCCTGCTGGGCTGTGACAAAGGGGTGAGCCTTTGAGGCTCACCGCCAGGTGTCACAGTTCCTGCCTGGGGGAGGTGTTAGCATCTCCACCCAGTGCAGGCTTTGTTACTGGCCTCAGAGTGACAAAGGCACTCTCCCCATGGGGCCAGCAACATGTCTCTGGTGTGGCAGGCTGCTGGAACTAGTCAGCCTACACAGACAGTCGGTTAAGTTTCAGGGGGCACCTCTAAGGTGCCCTCTGTGGTGTATTTTACAATAAAATGTACACTGGCAACAGTGTGCATTTATTGTGCTGAGGAGTTTGATACCAAACTTCCCAGTTTTCAGTGTAGCCATTATGGTGCTGTGGAGTTCGTGTTTGACAGACTCCCAGACCATATACTCTTATGGCTACCCTGCACTTACAATGTCTAAGGTTTTGTTTAGACACTGTAGGGGTACCATGCTCATGCACTGGTACCCTCACCTATGGTATAGTGCACCCTGCCTTAGGGCTGTAAGGCCAGCTAGAGGGGTGTCTTACCTATACTGCATAGGCAGTGAGAGGCTGGCATGGCACCCTGAGGGGAGTGCCATGTCGACTTACTCATTTTGTTCTCACTAGCACACACAGGCTTGTAAGCAGTGTGTCTGTGCTGAGTGAGGGGTCTCTAGGGTGGCATAAGACATGCTGCAGCCCTTAGAGACCTTCCTTGGCATCAGGGCCCTTGGTACTAGAAGTACCAGTTACAAGGGACTTATCTGAATGCCAGGGTGTGCCAATTGTGGATACAATGGTACATTTTAGGTGAAGGAACACTGGTGCTGGGGCCTGGTTAGCAGGGTCCCAGCACTCTTCTCAGTCAAGTCAGCATCAGTATCAGGCAAAAAGTGGGGGGTAACTGCAACAGGGAGCCATTTCTTTACACCTGTGCATCCATTTCACTGAAATGGCCTAATGCTTTGCCTTTGGTGTTGATGAGTCCTCAAAGTACTCCTGACAGGAAGACAGGATTATCCTCAGGGGGCTTCAAATGAGATTAACTGCTGTACCTGCATATGCACTTGTGAACTTTACAGATGACATGATAATCGATTACTGCAAGGATTGGCTGATATGGTATCTTCTGTATCTCGACAGTTTGAAGCTGTCACTGCAAATCTGCAGCATTATCAATGTCAATACCTTAGTCCTGGAGACTGGGTCCTGATCAAGAAGCAGGTAAGGAAGTGGTACTTGGAACTAAGATGGAAAAGTCCCTTCCAGGTGATTCTTCTAACGAATT
Organism: Pleurodeles waltl; assembly: GCF_031143425.1. NCBI lineage: Eukaryota > Metazoa > Chordata > Amphibia > Caudata > Salamandridae > Pleurodeles > Pleurodeles waltl. The sequence continues at coordinate 81,923,455 of NC_090437.1, read as the reverse complement.
CTGCTATTAACCTTGCAACAGAGTACCAAACTGGGTGCATGGTTTGCATACCCAGAGTGCAAGAAATCCATATGAAGAAATAGTGCTCTTGGAGCTCGATCCAATAGCACTAGTGACAGTACCACTGCAAGCTCTACAATTGCAAGGAGCAATACCACAAGAGGTACTAAAGCAGGGAAGAGAAAGGAGTGAAAAACTACAGACAGTCACATCAATCCATATCCCTGTGATTTCAAAAAGTGGCATTGAAGAGTCCCTTACACTGCTGAATGGCCACTGGGCTATGGTCGAAGAAAACTAAGATCAAGTGTGTCAATTAAATGCATAACGCCAACAATTGCTGAGGTGCAGAATCAGTTGGTGTAAGCGACGCAGAAGTAGGAGATCAACAGGCATGGAGATCAGAAAGAGCAAGAGTACCTTGTCGGACATATTCTGCACTTGAATGGACTTACTATATGAATGAAGTGCTAAACGTATCAATATCAGATTTGATTGGAATGAGTTCAGAACTATTTGAACCTCCATGGCATCAAACTAAACACTGTAATGGTAAAAAGCTGCTGAAAATTATTTCTGAACGAAATGAAAAGTTTGACAAATTTTATTGAATGAAAAATGCAAAAGACTGAAACAAAGAGTGATAATCAAAATTGATAAGCTGCTAACTAAAACTGAATTAAGAAGGTTTCCCTATCCTAAGATTGCAGTAGAGGAGTAGGGATAGTATTTTAGAAGATGGAGTGGGAATAGGGATGACTATTTGAAGCTTGTTGTAAATACAACTGAAAGAACTAACTACCAAAATAAAAGAAGTAAAATCAAGAAGCCTGTGTAGTGCAAAAGTCTGAGAGTGAAATATTGATTTTACTTGCTGCAATATTTACTTAACGGTCTGACTTTAGACAAATGTGTTCCCTAACCAGAACTAGATGCAAGGTTATCATGGGTACTACATTTTAGTAACAGCGTTGGTAGCTATGCATTATTACTAGTGTTACACTTTATACCAGAGAACTCTATGCTTGCATTTACTAACATGTCATCTTCACATATATTAGATGAAGATAAGGTTTCATTTGTGGATTATATGAAAGAAGATTGCACAACAATTGTTTATTCTAGGTTAGTTCAAGAATACACACAAGCTTTAGAGGCAAAGGTAGGTTATGGTTATGTGTGTGCACTTGCCTTCATCAGCTGAAGAGGAGGTGACATGCCGTCACACACCTTTGTCATATGCAAATTCATGTAGAATTTGACTTAGCTTAGTATACAGGCAAAGGCACTTTGGGTATTATTACTCCAATTTTGCCTTGATTCTCTCAAAAGTCCCTTTACGGAAGAGCATCAATCTACATCCACAAGCAAAGGAAATGGGGACAGCTTGCCATTATTTTAGTCCTTTCGTACCTATAGACAATGTTAAGGCATATAGAAACAATTTGGCCTGTATATGAGGCCATTAGAAAATACATTTATCATGATGTTAGAAGAAAGAAGAAACACATTTCACAAAGTAAAAACAGAGAGTAAGATGTTTTGAAAGAGGAATATGATTTCAGAAAGAAAATTATCTATCCTAAATTAAAATTAGGCAGAAGACAAAGGGGCAAATTCTTTTCAGAAGAAGAAATCAACTTAGAAAGAGACCTGTAGGAAATAGTAATTATGAACACATATTTGAAATATCAGGAGGCTAAGGGAAAATCTGACAAGGAGAAGAGACAGTCATACCAGATGTTTACTTTGCAGACATGATGCTTATTTTAAATTTAAATTGCCAGCTGATTGGGAAGGTATTTGCTACTTAACTTTGCTCTTTCCTATGGTGTATCATGTAAATAATATAGATGCTTTGACAATGAAACCATCACATAGACACATACATAATATAAGTGATGGAACACAATTAGTTGAAGACATTTTTGGCGTAATAATCCCACCTGCGGGATTTGTTTTGAATGACAAGAACATTAGGAAGCCTTCAACAGTTGTAGAAAATTGGCAGCCAGTACTTATGAAGCTTTATCAGTTGTTAACACAAAATGAGTGGCTGTTAGCTCAATGGTTTTACAAAATTGCTTTGCTTTAGACATTTTACTTGCAGAGAAAGGTGGAGTCTGCCAGATGCCGAAAGCTCGGCATTGCTACAGTTACATACCTGATGAGAGCAAGAAACCTTTAGAATACACAAAGAACATTTATGATCTGAAACCTGAGCTAGAATCATTAGAAAACACTAGTGTTTTAGAACACTTAGGTAGAGGTGTTTCTGCAAATAGCAATTGATTTATAAGAGCAGAAGGAGGGATTTTCAAGGCAGTGCTAGTACCTATACTAATTTCTGGAGCTTGTTTCCTAATGTTCTAAGGGTTTAACAAAAATATTAAATATTATCTTGAAAAGAGAACAAGCAGAGAGAGAGACAGATAAAAGGGAATTAGACTGAAATGATCACATTAATCAAGAATACCAAAGGCTGAAGGAATATGAGAATTTGAAAAGAAAGAGGAAAGACTCAACTGAGGATGAGACTGAACTTAATTTGTGAAGAAATTATGAAGGTTGATGACCATCAGAGGCAGAGGATATGAACGTGTTTTAAATATTGAGAAAAATAATGCAATAATGTGCAGAATTAACATGTAGACTTTAATTAAAACTATCTGCTTTTAAAAGCAGAAATTGTAGTAGGCAACCACATTTACACATACTAGGCCTGAATAGCTGAAGCAGAATATTCTAACAAAGCTGACCTAACTTAAAAATGTTAACCTTACATGAAATGTTTATTTTCCTGACCTTCCCATAGGCATATTTTTCATAATGAATAATAGTGGCATAAAATGCTATAGTTTAACTCTGCAAACACAAAGAGCGCAGTTAACCAATGAATAGAAACTTGTCATTTAGTGAGATAATGAGTTCACACATAAAATGCAGTATTTCTAATGTCAATGAATGGTGTGAACGAGCAATGATAATAACTTTGTATTTCATAAGAAATGTTTCACTCAACATTGCTATTTGTATACTATTGTACTGCTGGTGAGAAGATGAAGAACAATTCTATTTCCAGGAAAGCATCAAAAGCTGATTGGCTGACTGAAGAAATAAAAAGCAACATGTTGCAAAATCTTAAATTGTGATGTCCATTATAGTGCATGTTCCTAGAGTAGGTTACTTCATTAATTTACCACTTCCCCTTGCCTATGTCATTCGCTACTCATGCTTAGACTCTTCTGAGTTTCGTGAACCTCTCTTTATGAGATGATCTGCTTTGATTACGTATTGAATTATTGAGCTAGTATTTAATGCTGAAGCTTTATGCTTTTCGATCTCTTCCTCAACAGAACTCTTTAAGTGTTACTGAGATTGACAGCTTTTTCATCTCCATTCCTAGAACAGGGTTTTTCCTTTATGGAATGTGAATTATGCATTGATTATGATAATGATTGGTTCTTGTGATCATTGCCAAAAACTAATGATTTATATTGATGACTTGATTTGCTGATTATAGTAAAGATGAAATGCTAAAAAGATTTGATCAATAAAACCATTAACACCCAGGGTGCCTGGGACGAGCTGGTCTCGTCCTTAGCCACAGTTGCTGTGTGCCGAGGACGAGACTAGCTCATCCTGCACCCACCCCACAGGGGGAGCGCTAGCGCTCCTCCCATGGGCCTAGAGGGAAGAGATGGAATGGGAATCTCTTCCCCTTCCACCCTTGCCCCCCCACCCTCCCCAGTGACATCTGATGACGTCAGCACACAATTGCTGCTTTGCATTTCTCTTCCGATTGGGAGGTGGGGGCAGACAGAGGCATGAAAGGAAAGGAAAGGCATTTCTTTTCATGTCTCTGTGAGCATTTCTGCAGCCCGATTGTGAAGTGATCAGGCTGCAGAAGTTCCCACTAGACACCAGGGATTTTGTGTTTTTTTTAGTAATTGACATGAGGGGAGCGACCCCTTGAGCATGGGTTGCTCCCCAGGTGGGCAATTTTTTTAAGGCCATTTCTGCCCCCCCTTGGGGGCAGATCGGCCTATTTTTCTTAGGCCAATCTGCCCCCAAGGGAGGCAGAAACCACTACACACCAGGGATTTTTTTTCTTTGTGCCAATTTCACACAAGGGGAGCGACCCCTTAGGCAAGGGTCTCTCCCCAGTGGGGAAAATTTATTTTAGGCTATTTCTGCCTCCCTTGGGGGGCAGATCGGCCTATTTCTATTAGGCCTATCTGCCCCTAAGGGGAGGCAGAAACCACTTAGGCACCAGGTATTGGTGTGTGTATTTTTTGAAGGCCCATGCCCACCAGAGACCAGGGATTTTTTTTTTTTTTTAAAAGAGGGTAAGGGTATGGCCATACCCCGACCCCAAATAAATGGGGACAAAGTTATTACCCCCGATCCACTCCGTGAGGGGCAGAAGGCCTACTAGATGCCAAGGAATTAAAAAAAAAAAATAGTGGGGTGGTGGCTACCAACCAGTATGGGCCTGGTTATGCCCCCACCCCAACTAAAAGGGGTAAGAGTCTTTCAGCTCTTCCCCCACATACTGAAACATCTTGTCCCACGGCAAGCAACAGGACATTTGATTTTTTTGTGTTTTGGTTTTACATTTGGGCTTCCCACTTGGAATGGTGAGGGCTGCACTTTTTGGACTTTGGGATGCTGCCATGTAGAAAAATCAGAAAACTAGACATCTGGGTGAGTCCAGGGTGGTGTGCTTCACATGCACCCCGCACCATTTTCCTACCCACAATGCCCTGCAAACCTCCAACTTATCTTGAAATCACGCATTTTCCCCAAGTTTTTACGATGGAACCTTCCGGAATCTGCAAGAATCCACAAAATTCCTACCACCCAGCATTGTTGCATCTATACCGATAACAATTCTGCCCCACTTGTCAGCCTAAAAATGTTTTTTTCCAATCTGCCCTTTTGGACCCGCTTTGGTTCCCCCTGAATTTCAACAAGTTTTTGTCTCTTCCCTGTCACAGGCCACTTGGCCCACCTACACAAGTGAGGTATCATTTTTATTGGGAGACTGAGGGGAACTTTGGGTGGTAGGGAATTTGTGTCAGTGTGGTGATCCCACACATAAATGTGGTAAAAATGTGATTTGTTTTAGCTAACTTTGAGGTTTGCTGAGGGTTCTGGCTAAGAAAACACTAGGGGATCCACGCAAGTCACATCTAACTGGACTCCCTCGGGTGTATAGTTTTCAGAAATGTCTGGGTTTGGTAGGTTTCCCTAGATGGCTGCTGAGCCCAGGACCAAAAACGCTGGTACCCCCGCAAAAACAGGTAGTTTTGAACTTGATAATTTTGATGTGTCCATGTAGTGGTTTTGGAGCATTTCCTGTTGCCAGCACTAGGCTTACCCACACAAGTAAGGTACCATTTTTATGGGGAGATGTGTGGGAAGGCTGGGAAGAAGGAAGTTTGTGGCTCCCCTCAGAATCCAGAACTTTGCAGCACCGAAATGTGAGGAAAAAGTGTTTTGTTTGCCAAATATTGAGGTTTGCTAAGGATTCTGGGTAACAAAACCTGGTGAGAGCACCACAAGTTACCCCATCCTGGGTTTCCCTAGGTCTCTAGTTTTCAGAAATGTCCAGGTTTAATAGGTTTTCATAGGTGCTGGATGAGCTAGAGGCCAAAATCCACAGCGAGGCACTTTGCAATAAAGGGGTCAGTTTTCTTTGGGAAAATATGACGTGTCTACGTTGTGTTTTGTGGCATTTCCTATTGTGGGCACTAGGCCTACCCACACAAGTGACGTACCATTTTTATCAGGAGACTTGGGTAAATACTGGGTGGAACGAAGTTTGCTGCTCCCTCCAGATTCCAGAACTTTGCATCACTGAAATGTGAGAATTCTGGGTAACAGAACCTGGTGACAGCCCCACCAGTCACGCCCATCCTTGACTCCTCTTGGTGTCTAGTTTTGAAAAATGCACAGGTTTGGTAGGTTTCCCTAGGTGCCGGCTGAGCTAGAGGCCAAAATCTACAGCTAGGCACTTTTAAAAAAACACGTCAGATGTCAATGGAAAAATGTGATGTGTCCATATTACGTTTCCTGTCGCGGGCATTAGGCCTACCCACACAAGTGAGGTACCATTTTTATCGGGAGACTTGGGGAAACACAGAATAGAAGAACAAGTGTTATTCTCCCTTGTCTTTCTCTACATTTTTTTCTTCCAAATGTAAGAAGGGTTTAAAAAGACGTCTAGTTGAGAAATGCCCTGTAATTCACATGCTAGTATGGGGACCCCGGAATTCAGAGATGTGCAAATAACCACTGCTTCTCAACACCCTATCTTGTGCCCATTTTGTAAATACAAAAATGTCCTTGATACCTATTTTTCACTCTTTATATTTCACAAAATGAATTGCTGTAGACCTGGAATACAATGAAAACCCATTGCAAGGTGCAGCTCATTTATTGGCTCTGGGAAACTAGGGTTCTTGATGAACCTACAAGCCCTATATATATCCGCACCCAGAAGAGTCCAGCAGACATAACGGTATATTGCTTTTGAAAATCTGACCGCAGGAAAAGGTTACAGAGTAAAACGTGGAGAAAAATTGCTGGTTTTTTTAACCCCATTTCAATATTTTTTTATTCCAGCTGTTATTTTCTGTAGGAAAACCTTGTAGGATCTACACAAATGACCCCTTGCTGAATTCAGAATTTTGTCTACTTTTCAGAAATGTTTAGCTGTCCGGGATCCAATATTGGTTTCATACCCATTTTTGTCACTAACTGGAGGGAGGCTAAAATCTTAAAAAATAGTAAAAATGTGGTATGTCCCAGTAAAATGCCAAAATTGTCTTGAAAAATGTGGTTTTATCGATTCAAGTCTGCCTGTCCCTGAAAGCTGGGAAAATGGTGATTTTAGCACCACAAACCCTTTGTTGATGCCATTCTCAGGGGAAAACCACAAGCTTACTTCTGCAGCCCCTTTTTACCATTTTTGTTGAAAAACAAGAAAGTTTTGCTGTATTTTTGCTAATATCTTAGTCTCCTCCAGGGGAACCCACAAACACTGGCTACATCTGAAATACCTAGGATGTTGGAAAAAAAGGATGCAAATTTGGCATGCGTAGCTTATGTGGACAAAAAATGATGAGGGCCTAAGCGTGAACTGCCCCAAATAGCCAAACAAAGGCCTGGCACCTGAGGGGGAAAAGCCCTTTCAGCAAAGGGGTTAAAACTCACATCAACTCTCATTATTGACTGAAAATAGAATTGAGATTGTGATGCCAATTTAATTTGATGTATAGCTCCTGGTTAATCTCAGCCAACATCAAAGATCCATTGGCTCAGGGAAGCAGCGGGGATTTCTCTCCGATTGAATGGTAAATCCTTTTAATAAACCGATAATGTAACTGAGATCCCCACTTCAGCAGTACACATATCCCACATATTAAATACATGCCTCCTGCGCAATGATCTGGTCGGGCCTACCTTAGTGGTTACACGTTAGTATTAAAAAGGATGGTTTAGTCCTAGTAAAATGTTTATTTTGCCAGGTCAAAATGGCCATTTAAAATTGCACTACAGACTGGACTGGCAAACCTGAGACAAAAAGGCTACTTTATTTGGTGGCACAATGACTGATGCTGCCCACTAGTAACATTTAATATACAGTCACTCGTTACATGTAGTAACAAATACTAAGTACCTGCAACTAAATTAAATACACCAGTTAGGAGTAGGCCAATTTCACTGTGTTTTAGGGAGAGACCACAAGCCCTTACCATTGTTTGGCAAGGAAAAAGTGCATCAAGTCCTAATACCAACAAAAATGGATTGAGCAACAGAAGGAAAAAGCTGGGGATGATCCTGCAAAAAGGGCCAGGTCCAAGATGACCTCCTTCAGCCAAAAGCTACGTTAGACTAATGAGTACCTTGATGGACTTTCCTGCTTAGGTGATAGAACATGGGCAGTGGCTCTCTTTTGCAGTGGTAGTTGTCAGTTCTATGCCAATCCAATCCAAGCCTAGCTATATCCCCCCTGGCATTATGCTCTGGGGTCACAACACTAGTCCATGGGGAACCCTTCTCTTCATTTGTGGACCCTATCTATGAAGCTCCTAACTTTGCTCACAGATGCAATCCAGAAGGCAGACAGGAACACTGTGGCAAACAAGGTGATTTGTCTCATTCCACCTCTTGGATCAGACTGCTGTCACAAAGCCAGGGAAAACTCTACCTATAAAGACAGCAACCAACAGAGGCCTCTGACAGCAGTTATCGTCAAGAGCGAGGCCCTAGGCCATCAACTGCCTTGGGGCTGTTAAAGAGTTTCCTACTTGCTCCTGAGGTTTCTCAGATCTTTGAGGTTTCTCAGAGTGGGGGCAACAGTCCCACATGTTAGACACCCTTCTTCCATTCTTCTACCTACCAGTCCACGAGTGGTATCCTGAGAATGACCTCTCAGACCATGGTCTGTACTCTGAGGCTGAACAGGTGCCTGACGAGCCATGGTCTCCACAGGGGAATCACCACCCCTGATGAGTTACACATTCTGTCTGTGTATTGTGTCTTCTCTGTCTCTGTGACAGCACAGGCAGAACCTTTAGGTCAGAAGTGGGCTCATGTGGGCCAGTACTGTGGTGCTCTTCTTTGAAAGCTGGCAACTCCTGATTGGCTGTCCTCCCACAGTGGACTATGTCCACCTCCTGTCCCTCCATCTGGGCCTATATACTCTTCCTTTTGGGAGTGGTACCTAAGCAACCTGAGCTTTCAGGTCACCCTGGATTGCCAACCCACTCAACGTATCTTGCACTGGTTGTAACTCATTTCCCAGTATGCAGTTAATGGGCATCTGGGGACTGGCTATGACCTTCCTCTGGGCTCCTTCCCTACCCCATTCCTGGTGCACCAGAGCCATAGGGTAGAAGAAGTCCTGCCAATGGGCCTCAGTTACCCTTCACACATGTCCTGTGTACAGCTCTGTGGAAACCAGTCTTTCTACCACCATGATCTGACTGACATAGGCATCCCTTAGGGCAGTGAGAGGTATCCCATTAACTGTGACCTGATGGAAGTGATGACTCATACTTTCAGAGAGTACAAGTTTACACGTGGAGTCCACCTCCCCGGTAAGGGGAAGCAGGGCATGTTCTCCCCCCGCTCCTTGGGTACTACCAATAGTCACACTCACCACCTGTGACGAGTTCCACCCAGTGGATGGTCTTGATGCAGACAAGGTCTCCTTGCTTGTGCCACAACTGGTAGCAATCAAAGCACCAGAGTTGGAAATGGGGTACTCTGGGCCATCAACCACCAGAACCTCCTTCCAACCTATTCTTAAAAGGGGCATAGAAACCTTGCACCCTCCCCCCCCACACGCACACTATTTTTGGACCTTTTTGGATCACTGTGAAAATCCTCATTGCTCTGCTGGGGGAACCTAAACTGCCCTTCCTGGGGTCATTAAGTAGTAAGAAGGAAGGTTTAGGTCTGGCATAAGGTTTATTTTACCAGGTTGAAATGACAGTTCTACAGGCTAGAGTGGCATGCCTGAAACATGTTTTAAAAGGCTACTTTCATGGGTGGCACAATGAGCAGTGCTGCCCAGTAGTGGCATTTATTTACAGGCCCTGGGTACATGTAGTCCCATATACTAGGGACCTACAAATAAATTAAATATTCCAAATAGGTATAGGGCAATTTTACTATGTTTTAGATAAAGAGCACAAGTGCTTCACCACTGTTTAGTAGGGAAAAAGTGTATAGAGTCCCAGTGCCAACAAACGCTGGGGACAACCCTGCAAAAAGGGCCCGAACAGCACTATGGCACTTGCATTTTGGCATAGGAAATATACAGCACATGCTAACAGTATATCCCATTGACCAAACTCTAAATCAGGCCCTAATTGTAAACAATGTGATCCCCAAGACAAGGTTTATCTACAAAAAAGAAATGAGGAAGTATAATTTAGAGAGAGTAGCAAAAAAGTATTACAAAATTCATGAAGCTGATACTATTCCAAAACAGATGTTCAGGATGTAAGACTTGCTTATGATGTTGCCCCTTTTCAAATTTTAATAGACGCTTTTTTAATCTGCCCCCCTTATTTTTTTCCCCAAAAGTACATAATATTGAGGAAGAGTTTAATGTAGTTTAAAAAGTGAAGTCTCTTACTGATTACTCGACCCTGAATAAAACATTTGCAATTTTTCATTAATTTTCCACTATCAATGTGATAAGTTTGATGATAAAGAGAGGGTAACAAGATCTCCTTAGACACCTATTCAGCAAAAATATTTTATGCCACTAAAAACACTATTGCCTCAACCATTGCTGATATTCAAACTCAATCTATCAGTGCAGCAGTAACTCCTAAAGATTTTAAGACTAATTGTGAAACCACTTCTCAAGAAGCCCTCCTTAGTTATAAAAGATACAACAAATGTTACACCATTCTTTTGACTATTCTATTCAGCAGAAAAAATGGTAGCCTCTCAGTTGCAAGAATTTGTAGAGGGCTTTGGCCTTTTTCATGAGTGTGAGGAAGGGATTGCCCACAGATGTGGATGGAATTAATAGTTACCTGAGTTGTAGATGTCATGATGTAATGATGACATCAAATGAGATGACATGGGCATGGTCTAGTAGTTAATCTGTCCACTAAGGTCGACACTGTTGACCACCCCACTCTTTTAATCAGGTTGAAGAGCTGTGGCATCAAATAGATAAAATCAATTGTAAGAGATGTAACAGAAACAATTCCAAATAGGTGTTTCCAGTCTAAATGAAAGCATGTGTGCTGCAAAGTGCCCCCAAGGCTCATCTTTATCACTGTTGGTATTTATTTTATTCTTATGTCTCTTATCATGTCTTCTGCAGCACTTCACTATTGCATTTGCTTGCTATGCTGATGATACACACTGCACCCACAGTACCTGGAAAACATCCCTTATAACATTACAAACAGACTGGAAAATTGCAATCCTGGATGTCAATGACTTTGTACACTCAAATAATTAATTGTGGGGATTTAGTCTACTTGTAACTACCCAACAAAAGCATCACATGCATCCAATAGATTCAAAATGTGGCTGTGAGCCTATATGTTGTTTAAAGAAAGTGGATTCAGTATCATTTGGTACAATACCCCGGCTCCTAGTTTGTAAAAGCATAATCTTCACATCAGTGTGTATTATGTATAAATTATTTTATGGGCAAGCTCCAGACAATATAAGAAAAAAAAAACTTCAAATGTATTCCTGGCCGTAATCTTACATTCCTGTTTGCCCATTCCTCCAACACTCCATTCTAAATAAACATGAAATGGGAAATCAGAGACTTCAGGATACAAGGACTGCAGTTTTGGAAACCATTCCTCTCCATATTGAGAACGCGCAGGAGCATAATTTATTATTTCCTAACTGATGGATCTTTTTAGGTTCACTGAGACATCGAGGGCACCAACAAATAAACAATTTTGATTTCTCTAAAGCCCATTTGGCCATACAATGAGGACCAGGAATGGATAATTGAAGCTAAGTAGTTTATTTCCAATCAATAATAAATCCAATATACATACATGTCATGAAAATGTTAAAAATATATAGGATTACAACTGGTAAGCTGAAATATTGCAATTGGTTCAGTCTCATTAGATTGAGGTACAAAGCAATAACAACCATAGCAATACAAAAACTAAAAATTAGAAATAGGCGTTCCATATCGAAACTTCTGCTCTCTCTCCTAAACATGAAATGATTCTAAAATCATCTTATCAGGATTCTAAGTAAGGAATGAGGATGGTTTGAACAAATCTTAGGGAAATTTGGAAATGCAAGGTGTCAGCATATTAAAGACTTCAGTAGAAGTCTTCCAGAAAAAGGAATGTGTTTAGCATGAATAAAGGAAGCAGGAAGGTCTATAGCACTCGAAGTCTAAGGAAATCTGCCTTAACTTCTAATATGGTAAGCATTAATTAAATCAAACTAAACTTTCAACATCAATGGTATCTCTTTTCTCCTCACCAGGAAACAATCAGCTCTTTTTCCGTTGTGTGCATTTGCAAATCACCTGAATTTCCCATCCCACAGAACTTGGACAGATACTGCAACCATTAACATCCCCCATTTCTGGTATGCAATGAATAGGAGACATCCGCTGCTCGTTAGATCTTCACATCTCTTGCCAAGATTTCTCTTCTCAGTCCTTGCTGTCAGCAAACTAATACATATAATAATACACCTTGTCTCTGGCTAACAAAGGCCTGAAAAGCACCTTCAAAAGAAAGAACACACTAGCCAAGTAAAATACATTTTTAAAATTAAGGTCTCTAGTCAGGCTAACTTTAACATTAGATGTACACGCAAATATACTTTGTAAAAAGAAATGGTGAACATGAATAAGGAATACATGTTTACTTCTACAAATACAACTTAATGTGTAAATATAAAACGTAAATAATGAATACATGTAGGCATTTTAAATGAACATCAGTGCACACATTTATAAAGTTTTAGTCTTTTAGTGGCTACATTTCATGAATATTTTTAAATATCCACACACATTAATAATATTAAGTCACACAGTAAATATAATGTCAAATGTGATTGCATATTTGAGCAATGATGACGTCCAAAGGATGGAGTCTGAATTGTGTTGCTCCATTGACCCTATGATGGCAATGTTAGGCATCACAATAACACAATGTAAATCCATATCAGGTGAAATCAAGTAACGCCTTGAAGTTTTCAACAACTTCCATCTAGTACTTTCCAGATGTTTCAGATCATCATAAAATTTACAATGACTCATCTCCATTTCTACATTCCTTCTGGTTCTTTTCATTCCCTTCAAATATTGCTTTTCCTTCGTTGCCTTCACATATTTATATCCCTTGAAAATTATGGGCAGATATATTGCACAGATGGCAATAATGATAAAAGGTCTTAAGACAGAACCAACTATTCCACTTCCTAGGTTTTTCCAAACCCTTTGCCAATCCTAGAATACCCATTTCAAACTGCTTCCCAAACACCTGTAGTTTCCAATTCCTGTAACTTTCTTTTCAGGTCTGTGATGTTCTTAATGTATTTCTTCAAGTCCTCACTCTTGTCAGGAATATTGGTGCAGCACTGCTGAACCTTTAACATTCTGTAGACTCTATCGAGAGAAGCATGCCTACTGCAAGATGATTCTGCAAAACCATAGATTTCATAGCTATCAATTCAGTATGTACAACCAATAAAGAACTTGTTGTACTTGTGAACAATGTATCCGTTATGATGGACAGTTTTCTAATCTTGAGATCCTTCAAAAGTACATCTAAATTTCGAATCACTGCACCAGAAATGCTTCCAGCAATTTCAGCACCATTAGCACCTCCCTTAGGCCCATATTTAAAAGAAAATTACGGAGCGCAACGTTGCGCCAAAATTGGAAGCACAAGGCAGGGATGCGCCATATTTAATCGAATACGGCACACCCCTGTAGTGTCCCGTAGGTTGGCACCAAAATGAACTGCCTAGTGCCAACGCCAATTGTGCAAGGATGTCTGTGTTGAGGGGTTTGATTGTTTATGTGTGGGAAGGTGTCCCTTCCTGCACATAAACATTCACTAATGGCGATTTGACACTTCAGTGTGTGCTGCAGAATGCACCACACACAGAAGTGCCAAAGCATCATTTTGAAATGATTGTTTATGTGCAGGAAGGGACTGGGCTTAGGATGTGCTGTCACAGGCTCTTGCAGAGTCTCATACTCTGCACTCTCTTTGTGCTTTGTGCTGTCTCTCAGTTGTGGGTTGCACTTCTAGAAGAGGTACTATCACATTATCATGAGGACACTCCGGCCCATATTTATACTTTTTGACGCAAAACTGCGCCAACGCAGTTTTGCGTCAAAAAAATTAGCGCCGGCTAACGCCATTCTGAGGCGCCATGCAGGCGCCGTATTTATTGAATGACGTTAGCCGGCGTTAGCCGCCGGCGCTGTCTGGTGTGCGTGAAAAAAACGACGTACACCAGGCAGCGCCGGCGTAGGGGGAAAATGGCGTATGGGCGTCCACAAATGGTGCAAGTCAGGCTGAGGCAAAAAAATCGCCACAACCCGATTTGCGCCATTTTTTTACCACGCCCATCCCCCATTGAAATGACTCCTGTCTTAGCAAAGACAGGAGTCATGCCCCCTTGCCCAATGGCCATGCCCAGGGGACTTCTGTCCCCTGGGCATGGTCATTGGGCATAGTGGCATGTAGGGGGGCACAAATCAGGCCCCCCTATGCCACAATTTTTTTTAAAAACCTACCTGGACTTACCTTAATGTCCCTGGGGTGGGTCCCTCCATCCTTGGGTGTCCTCCTGGGGTGGGCAAGGGTGGCAGGGGGTGTCCCTGGGGGCAGGGGAGGGCACCTCTGGGCTCATTCTGAGCCCACAGGTCCCTTAACGCCTGCCCTGACCCAGGCGCTAAAATCCGGCGCAAATGCGAGTTTTTGGGTCCCGCCCACTCCCGGGCGTCATTTTTGCCCGGGAGTATAAATATGACGCATATGCATCGCAGTCATTTTTTAAGACGGGAACGCCTACCTTGCATATCATTAACGCAAGGAAGGTGTTCACGCAAAAAAATGACGCTAACTCCATGAACTTTGGCGCTAGACGCGTCTAACGGCAAAGTATAAATATGGAGTTAGTTTTGCGTCGAATTTGCGTTGAAAAAAACGACGCAAATTCGGCGCAAACGGAGTATAAATATGCCCCTCCATTCTCGGGTGTGGGCTGCATGAATCCAGTTGGAATGACCCCCACACTTAACAGCAGTATTTGTCACTTAGATAACCTGGTATAACCTGGTACAGTCCTTGCCACCTAGGCTCCAGACATGATTTCCAAAAATGTTTCTCCAGCAAGACCAAGTCGCCCGGGCTAAGGTCATGGCACTGCTCCAGATGTAGAGAGGCAGTGACAGCTTCAACCTGGTAGGACACAGAATGGACCACATCAGCAAGGTTTTTGCAGAATTCAAGAACCATGCCATTCATAATGTTCATAAGCGCATTTGCAGGTACTGCAGCCAGTTTCATGGCTATCCCCATGATTATCTTATGAGATGACAATCCTGTTTTTCTGCCAGGAACACTGTGAAGAATCATCAGCACAAGAGGCAAAGCATCCAGCCACTTCCGAGATGTTGAGGCACACACCTTGGCCAGTCTAGCTTTCAACATTCCATTCACCTGCTCCGCAATGCTCTGGCTGATGACTGCAATGTTGTTTCTGCTCCAATTTTACTACTGACCCTACATTCTCAGGACCTCATTATTGAAATGAGTCCCTTGGTCTGACTCCAACGAAGTCAGGAAACCAAACCTAGGTATCAAGTCCCTCAAAAACAGTTTGGCTACTGTGACACTGTTGTTTCTCCTGGTCGGGTAGGCCTCCACCCAACATGAAGATGCACATAATCTCCAGGGCATATCTCAGCCTGTTGCTCACAGGCATTTTGATGAACGTCCATCTGCATTCTGTTGAATGGCCCTCCTGATCTTGCTCTATGGCTCATTGGCACTGGAGTTCTTTTCCCTACATTTATCTGTTGACTCACAACACATCTGTGGCACGATTCTTCGGTCACCTGTTGTAGGAGGCTGGCCTGGCTTGTAGTGGGTACCAGAGGTACATACACCTTGTGCCAGGTCCAGTTATCCCTTATTAGTGTAGAAGAGGTGTTTCTAGCAGCTTAGACTGATAGAAGGTAGCTATGGCAAAGCAGCTTAGGCTGAACTAGGAGACATGCAAAGCTCCTACTATACCACTTATATCATATGCACAATATCATAAGAAAACACAATACACAGAGTTACTAAAAATAAAGGTACTTTATTTTTATGACAATATGCCAAAAGTATCTCAGTGAGTATCCTCAGTAAGAGGATAAGATATATACACAAGTTATATGTACACAAACCAAACTTAGGTAAGTAATAGCAAGAAAAGTAATGCAAGCAGTGTAGAATTACAGTAGATTGCAATAGGAGCACATAGGTATAGGGGCAACACAAACCATATACTCCAAAAGTGGAATGCGAACCACGAATGGACCCCAGACCTATGTGAGCTTGTAGAGGGTCGCTGGGACTGTAAGAAAACAGTGAGGTTAAGAAAAATAGCCCACCCCAAGATCCTGAAAAGTAGGTGTAAATTGCACCTACTACCCCCAGAGAGCACAGAAGTCGTGATAGGGGGTTTCTGCAGGAAGAACAAACACCAGCAATGCAACAACAGTGGATTTCCGGACCTGAGTACCTGTAAGGGGACCAAGTCCAATAGTCGCGACAGCATCGAGAGTGGGCAGGAGCCCAGGAAATGCCAGCTGAGGGTGCAAGGAAGCTGCCACCGGGTGGAAGAAGCTTGGAGTTCTGCAAGAAAGAAGAGGACTAGGGACTTCTCCTTTGGAAGACGGGTGTCCCACGTCACGATGAAGCTTGCAGAGGTGTTCCCACGCAGAAAGACCGCAAACAAGCCTTGCTGGCTGCTGTGGCCCAGAAGGGACCAGGATGTCGCCACTTGGATGAGGAGACAGAGGAGGCACCCAGCAACTCAGGGAGCCCTCACAGAAGCAGGCAGCACCTGCAAAAGTACCTGAACAGGCACTTGGAAGGAAAGTGAACTGGAGTCCACGCGAAGTCACAAAAGGGAGTCCCACGACACCAGAGGACAACTCAGAAGGTTGTGCACTGCAGGAAGGAGTGTCGGGGACCCAGGCTTGGCTGTGCACAAAGGAAATCCTGGAAGAGTGCACAGGAGCCGGAGCAGCTGCAAATCACGCGGTACCCAGCAATGCAGTCTAGCGTGGGGAGGCAAGGACTTACCTCCACCAAACTTGGACTGAAGAGTCACTGAACTGTGGGAGTCACTTGGACAGAGTTGCTGAGTTCCAGGGACCACGCTCGTTAGGATGAGAGGGGACCCAGAGGACCAGTGTTGCAGTCTTTTGGTGCCTGCGTTAGCAGGGGGAAGATTCCGTCGACCCACAGGAGATTTCTTCGGAGCTTCTGGTGCAGGGTGAAGGCAGGCTACCCCCATAGCATGCACCACCTGGAAACAGTCGAGAAAGCCGGCAGGATGAGGTGACACAAGGTTGCTAGTAGTCATCCTGCTACTTTGTTGCGGTTTTGCAGGCGTCCTGAGCAGTCAGCGGTCGATCCTTTGGTAGAAGGTGAAGAGGGAGATGCAGAGGAACTCTGGTGAGCTCTTGCATTCGTTATCTCAGGAATTCCCCAAAGCAGAGACCCTAAATAGCCAGAAAAGGAGGTTTGGCTACCTAGGAAGGAGGATTGGCTACCAAGAGAGGTAAGAGCCTATCAGAAGGAGCCCCTGACGTCATCTGCTGGCACTGGCCACTTAGAGCAGTCCAGTGTGCCCCGAACACCTCTGTTTTCAAGATAGCAGAGGTCTGGGACACACTGGTGGAGCTCTGGGCACCTCCCCTGGGAGGTGCAGGTCAGGGGAGTGGTCACTCCCATTTCCTTTGTCCAGTTTCGTGCCAGAGCAGGGCTGGGGGATCCCTGAACCGGTGTAGACTGGCTTATGCAGAGATGTGCACCATCTGTGCCCATCAAAGCATTTCCAGAGGCTGGGGGAGGCTACTCCTCCCCAGCCCTCATACCTATTTCCAAAGGGAGAGGGTGTTACACCCTCTCTCAGAGGAAGTCCTTTGTTCTGCCTTCTTGGGCCAGGGCTGCTTGGACCCCAGGAGGGCAGAAACCTGTCTGCGGGGTTGGCAGCAGCAGCAGCTGCAGTGGAGACCCCAGAAAGGCAGTTTGGCAGTACCCGGGTACTGTGCTAGAGACCCGGGGGATCATGGAATTGTCCCCCCAGTACCAGAATGGTATTGGGGTGACAATTCCATGATCTTAGACATGTAACATGGCCATGTTCGGAGTTACCATTGTGACGCTATACATAGATAGTGACCTTTGTATAGTGCACGTGTTTAATGGTGTCCCCGCACTCACAAAGTCCCGGGAATTTGCCCTGAACGATGTGGGGGCACCTTGGCTAATGCCAGGGTGTCCACACACTAAGTAGCTTTGCACCCAACCTTCACCAGGTGGAGGTTAGACATATAGGTGACTTATAAGTTACTTAAGTGCAGTGGTAAATGGCTGTGAAATAACATGGACGTTATTTCACGCAGGCTGCACTGGCAGGCCTGTGTAAGAATTGTCAGAGCTCCCTATGGGTGGCAAAAGAAATGCAGCAGCCCATAGGGATCTCCTGGAACCCCAATACCCCGGGTACCTCAGTACCATATACTAGGGAATTATAGGGGTGTACCAGTATGCCAATGTGAAATGGTAAATTTAGTCACTAGCCCATTAGTGACAAATTTGGAAAGCAGAGAGAGCATAACCACTGAGGTTCTGGTTAGCAGATCCTCAGTGAGACAGATAGGCATCACACAGGGAACACATACAGGGCACATACTTATGAGCACTTGGGCCCTGCCTGGCAGGGTCCTAGTGACACATAGACTAAAACAACATATATACAGTGAAATATGGGGGTAACATGCCAGGCAAGATGGTACTTTCCTACACCGGTCTAAATCATGGGTTAAACCAATGTTGATTGAATAACATGACCATGGTATTCCTCACAATATGTGCTGGTCCATGGAAATGTCTTACCAATGGAGATAGCATGCTGTTGGGCAACACCAGTCTGCCATCTACAGAAACAAATATATCATCTCTCTTCACACATCCTGCTCTGACCCAACTCTGGCACTATATCCTGCAATCTCTTCACTTCCTCCCAGGTATCAGTTGCTGATAATAAAAGGTTATAGTTGGTCTCACCTTCAGATTCATTCATGTACGTACCATTGAAGGTTTGTGTCCCATGTGCACAATATAAGGCGACCTCATGAGCATAATGGCTGCCTGCTGTAACATAATTGTCACCACTGCTGCGAGCAGAGCACTTCACAACTGCAATTTGTGCAGGCAGCTCTAGTGTTTCGAAGCAATCTCATAACATATTCCCCGTTACAAACCAGGGAGCCAGATGATGGCATAAATCCTCTTTGTGACTATAATTGCCCAAAGTCATGAATCTGTAAATATAGTAACTCTCAGCTGGTCAGACACAGTAAGTTCTATTAAGAGCTACCAATACCACCTCTGCCGGCGCTAGTGGACAGGAGGCACCGCCACAGGATCATGACACCAGCACCCCACCCCCTGCAGATGGAGAACCAGCCCGCAAGCGGTCCCTGAGATCCAGGACAAAGAAAGAGAACAATGCCAAGACCCCGACCAAAAAATTAGACCACCCTGATTATCATCCTTCTGTCCCACTTTGTCACCCTGTCCATCCTTAAACTGCCCCAGCTCCACTTCCTATGCCCCTTTGGACAATGCACCTGTGAGACTAATAGACTGGACTCTGCCATGGACATTGCTCCACCATCACCCCTGACCATTTTACAACCCCCTCCACTATTTAGCACTTAAATAAACACCCTTAAATCACAAAACTATCTGGAGTCAGTCTGTGCTTTCGCAAATGTGTATTTGCAATAACTGAGTAAAGATGCAATATCCATTGTATTGTCAACATACCTATGTCACACAGCTCTAGTCCATGAGGAAACAAAGATGTCACACAGTGGGACCCACATCTGTGAAATTGAAAGGGAAAGTGAAAACTCAGGGTCCATACACTGGGTGAAAGTGACAGACAGATGAGGGGTAGAACAAGGGTATCAGATGTAGCAGGCAGTGATGTCTTCTTACCTGTGTCTCACTGGAAGTATTGATGAATCACCGTGTTTCTGTTGTCAATATCTTCTTCTTCTGCTTCCTCGTCTTCACTGTCCACAGGCTCCACAGCTGCCACAAGACCTCCATCTGGACCATTCTCCTGCAGAAAAGGCACCTGTCATCGCAAAGCCAAGTTGTGAAGCATACAGCAGGCCACGATCATCTGGCACACCTTCTTTGGTGAGTAGAATAGGGAACCGCCTGTCAGATGGAGGCACCTGAACCTTGCCTTCAGGAGGCCGAAGGTCCTCTCTATAACTCTCCTAGTTCGCCCACGGGCCTCATTGTAGTGTTCCTCTGCCCTTGTCCTGGGATTCCTCACTGGGGTCAGTAGCCATGACTGGTTGGGGTAACCAGCCACCTGCAAATGTCGAGGGAAATCTGTTAGACACACTCTAACTCTTAGGGATATCCCCAGACCCAGACACCTAGTCTCACTGTATAGGCTCCATGTCCTCACCTTATAGCCACACATGGTGCCTCTGGAGTTGCCCCATCACATAAGGGATGCTGCTATTCCTCAGAATGTAAGCGTCATGCACTGAGCCAGGAAACTTGGCATTCACATGGGAGATGTACTGGTCGGCAAACACACCATCTGCACATTCATCGAATGGTAACTCTTCCGGTTTCTGTACACCTGTTCACTCCTGGGGGGGGGGGGGGGGACCAAGGCCACATGTGTCCCATCAGTGGCACCAACGATGTTGGGGATATGTCCCAGGGCATAAAAGTCACCTTTCACTGTAGGCAAATCCTCCACCTGAGGGAAAACGATGTAGCTGCGCATGTGTTTCAGCAGGGCAGACAACACACTGGACAACACGCTTGAGAACATAGGCTGGGACATCCCTGATGCTATGGCCACTGTCGTCTGAAAAGACCCACTTGCCAGGAAATGGAGTACTGACAGGACCTGCACTAGAGGGGGGATCCCTGTGGGATGGCGGATAGCTGACATCAGGTCTGGCTCCAACTGGGCACACAGTTCCTGGATTGTGGCACGGTCCAGTCTGTAGGTGACAATTACATGTCACTCTTCCATTGTTGATAGGTCCACCAGCGGTCTGTACACCGGAGGATGCTGCCATCTCCTCACCTGCCCCTGCGGACATGCTCTATGGAGGAGAACAGCGAGCAGAGAGTCAGCCAACACTGAGGAACGAAAACACAACTTTATTCCACAATTTTTTAAATCCGCTATGTGCCTGTCTTAGTGTGTATGCAAGGCCTAGATATGTGTGACGCATTTAAAATTAATGCCATGTGGCCCCCTGAAATGGCAGCTGCCTGACCTGTAATGTGGGACAAGGGGATATGAGGTAACTGCGCTGGAGTTGTACACCGTCGCGGTAGGCGGTTGAAGACCGCAGCGCAATCCTGCATTGGTTAACATTGGACTCTATGGGTCCCAGGAGCCAATGACGATGTACGCCGGCGGTGACAGTACGCACCGCCGCGGACGTGACCGCCATTTTCTCTCTGTTCACTCACTTGATACCTGATCTTCGACAGGAGAGGACCTACACTGCAAGTGCTGCTGTAACCTCAGTCTGGAAGAGACAATGGCTCATGTGTCTGGGGAAAGGGCCCCTGCCTTCAGCACGGAGGAGCTGGAGAAACTAGTGGATGGGGTCCTACCCAGTACATGCTACTCTACGGTCCTCCAGACAAACAGGTAAGTACACTGTGAGCATGCTGTATGGGTAATGCCTGTGTGGAGTAATGTGGAGGGAAGATGGGGGGGAAATGAGGCGTGCATGAAACAACGGTGAGTGGATGTGCGTCATGGCAAGGGTAGGGATGCGGGCCAATGACTGTGACGGTGCGGACGATTATATCTTCTCCTTATCCCCTGTACTACAGTATTCCTGTAGGTCAGCGCCCACCAGAAGAAGGATATTTGGCGTGCCACCGCCAAGGAAGTCCGGACCCTGGGGGTCCACCACAGACAGAGCACCCACTGCCGGAAAAGATGGGAGGACATTCGCCGCTGGAGCAAGAAGATGGCGGAGGCCCAGCTGGGGGTGGCCTCCCAACGTGGGAGGGGTGCCTGTCGCACCATGACCCCCCTGATGTTACGTATCCTGGCGGTGGCATATCCGGAGTTGGATGTGCGCTTGAGGGCATCACAGCAGCCACAAGGGGGTGAGTACACTCTCATTCAGCTGATTCTACATGCCTTGGAGGTGTCTGGGTGGGGGAGGTGGGCTGTGGATTCCCCTAGGCCAGGGCTTGTTTAGTAGGCAAGGTCCCTTCGTAAGGCAGGCCATGTGGCACCCCCTCACCTGTGTTCAGAGGCAACTACACCTAGTCAGGCTCCTGTGACTTCATGTGTGCAGCAATCGGGCATAGGCCTTGTAACCCATGTCCCTGTGATTAATTAGGGTACTCAAAGTGCACGGCGTAGTGCAGGGGGCTTCTGTGTCTGTAGTGTCCGCCAACGGTAGCGGAACATGTCAGTCTTCTGTCTTCCCCCCCCTTTTTGTGGTCTTCCTGTTCTTGTGTGCATTAGCATCATCAGGCAGAGGAGCTGTGCCACCGGAGCAGGAGGGAGCTGCATCCCACATGGCCCTGGTGGGCGACACAACGGAGTCTGAAGCCACCAGTGGGACTGAGGGCGAGGGGAGCTCCACGGCGGGGACAGCAGCTGAGACCATCGACATGGACTCCTCTTCTGATGGGAGCTCCCTTGCGGTGGCGGGCCCCTCTGTGCCCCCCGCATCTACAGGTACAGCCCCCACCAGCACCGCCCTCCCAGCAGCCCCTCAGTGTGTGCCCCGTGGCCGCTCACCCAGGAGGATGAGCATCTCCTTCGCCCGAGGCACCTCAGCCCCTGCCCCTGTCAGCCCTGCTGCCCTCAGTGAGGAGGCCATTGACCTCCTCAGATCCCTCACTGTTGGGCAGTCTACCATTTTGAATGCCATCCAGGGTGTATAGAGGCAGTTGCAACAGACCAATGCATACCTGGAGGGCATTCATTCTGGTCAGGCAGCCCAACAGCGAGCTTTTCAGACTCTGGCCTCAGCACTGATGGCAGCCATTGTCCCTGTGTCCAGCCTCCCCCCTCCAACTTCCTCCACCCTGCCCCAATCCCCTGTACCTCAGCCTATTCCAAGCACACCATCAGACCAGCATGCACACACCTCAACACACAAGGGAAGCTCTGGCAAACATAAGCACCACACATCCCACAGGCACTCACACAAGCATCATACCCATGCACACATATCAACATCCACTGCCTCCACTGTGACCCCCTCCTCCTCGTCTCCCTCCTCCCTCCCTGTCTCGTCTCCACTCACACCTGCATGCACTACATCTTCAGCCACTACGTCCATCACCAGCACACCCATCACCACACCCCGCTCACGTGCACTCACCACCCCCACTACCATTCACACATCCCCTGTGTCCTCTCCGAGAGTGTCTGTGAGCCCACCTCCCAAGGTACACAAACGCAGCCACACACCCACCAAACAGCCATCCACCTCACAACAGCCTCCAGCCCATGCACCTTCACCCAAAGTCAGCAAACGTACACCTCCTACAACCACTACCTCTTCCTCCACTCCCAAACCCACTCCATCTACCCATCCCAGTGTGTCCAAAAAACTTTTCCTGTCCAACCTTGACCTCTTCCCCTCATCTCCCCCACCCCTTCAGTTCCCTAGGGCCCGCCTTTCCAGGTCCCAACCCAGCACCTCAGCCACCACATCACCGGGAACAGTGGTGCCAGCAGTAACCGGCTTCTGGAGTGCGCCAAGCAGCAGGGCAGCCAGTGTGCCAAGGAGCCAGACCAGGGACAGTCCCCCACCTCAGAAGCAAAAAAGTTGGCCACTGCCCAATGGGAGAAAGGCAACACATCTGGCACCAAAGGCTCTCCCAGAAGTACAGTTGGGAGTGGGAAGACAGCTGCGCCACCATCCAAGGTGGGGAAGGGGGACAGAAAGAAAGGCAAGTCGCCGCAAACCTGCACGGCGGACAAGACCGCCACCAGCACCGCTGCCAAGGACACCGCCGCCACCAGCACCGCTGCCAAGGACACCACCAGCACCGCTTCACAGGACACCACTGCCACCAGCACCGCTGCCAAGGACACTGCCACCACCAGCACCGCTGCCAAGGACACCGCCACCACCAGCACTGCTTCACAGGACACCGCCGCCACCAGCACCGCTTCACAGGACACCGCCGCCACCAGCACCGCTGCCAAGGACACTGCCGACACCAGCACCACTGCCAAGGACACTGTCGCCACCAGTACCGCTGCCAAGGACACCGCCGCCACCAGCACCGCTTCACAGGACACCGCCGCCACCAGCACCGCTTCACAGGACACCGCTGCCACCAGCACCGCTGCCAAGGACACCGCTGCCACCAGCACTGCTGCCAAGGACACCGCCGCCATCAACACCGCTGCCAAGGACACCGCCACCTCCAGCCCCGCTTCACAGGACACTGCCACCACCAGCACTGCAGGCCAATGAGCACAGAAAGCTCCGACGCGACTGAGTCCGCCACGGGCAGGTTGTAGCACTCTGGGCACAAAGCCCCCTCCAGAACCAGTGGTGACTGTTATCCACTTGAGAGACTGTGGCTTTGCACTTCCTAGGATAAAGCAGTGGGCAAACCACCCAGGTGAGACTTGTGAGACTGTGGCTTTGCACTCCCCAGGATAAAGCAGTGGGCAACCCACCCACTGGAGAGACTTGAGAGACTGTGGCTTTGCACTCCCCAGGATAAATCAGTGGGCTAACCACCCACTGAAAAGACTTGTGAGACTGTGGCTTTGCACTCCCCAGCATAAAGCAGTGGGCAACCCACCCACTGGTGAGACTTGAGAGACTGTGGCTTTGCACTCCCCCAGGATAAATCAGTGGGCAAACCACCCACTGAAAAGACTTGTGAGAATGTGGCTTTGCACTCCCCAGGATAAAGCAGTGGGCAACCCACCCACTGGAGAGACTTGTGAGACTGTGGCTTTCCACTCCCCAGGATACAGCAGTGGGCATGGAGCCCCCTTGTGGATCTGGCGTTGTGCACTCATCCGGCTGAGGTGCCCCCCCTTCAGTTCCCCCTGATGTGCCTGTTGTATTTCTATCTGATGCCCCTGCAGTGTTCTCTCCGTTTTGATCGGGTATTGAGTGTGGGCCTTGCCCATGCATTTTGGGCCCAGTGGCCCACGGACTTTAATGGTGCAATACCTGGACTTGTGTTATTGGTGTATATATTTGTTTATAGTGTATATATATTTTTGAGTACTGGATTTTAATAGATTACAAATGTTAAAATTATTTCCTTTTGTCTTTGCATTCTTCCGGGGGGTTGGGGGTGTAAGTGTAATGTATCAATATGTATTAATGTGTGTGTTGTAGTGGGTGAGGGTGTGGGTGGGGGTGTTGCGTGTGTGTGTTACTCTTTTTTCCCACCCCCTCCCCTGTGTCGTAGGTGCAGTACTCACCGTGGTCGTTGCCGCTGGCGTTAGTGCTCCTGGTAGAGGAGCAGGAAGACAAAGGCAGGGAGAATCTGGAGTTCCGGTTCCATGGCGTCCTGGTTCCTCGTGGGGTGTGTAGAGGTGAGTGTTTTCCCTTCCAAGTCCTGTTTCCGCCGTGTTTTTGTTCGCTGTGAATCCGCCCTGGAAAAGGTGGAGGATTGGCCTGTTGTAATACTGTGGGTGGTACATTGTGTTCCGCCTGTCTGTTGGCGGTTACTGCCGTGGTGTTTGTTTGTACTGCCATGGTGGTTGGAGTGTTAAAGTGGCTGTCTATGTTGGCAGTTTCCGCCACGGTCGTGATTCCATTTTTTTTACCGCCGGCCTGTTGGCGGTTTTACCACCTCTTTAACACCTACCGCCAGGGTTGTAATGACCACCTTTATGTCCATTTTCAACCAAGTTTTTCAGCAATACAATGGTGTCCTGTTTACAAGCTCCTTGAGTAACAGACGACACTAACAGGTTGTCGATATACTGAATTAGGACAGAATTACAGGGCATGATTAGAGCCTCAAGGTTCTTTCTGAGGATCTGGTTGAAGATCGAGGGACTTTCTGTATACATTTGTGGGACCACTCAAAACAGAGTTCTGGAACTGAAAAGTGAAGAGGTGCTGGCTGTTCTCTTGAAGGGAATGGTAAAAATGTCTGCCAAAGATTGATGACAGTGAACCACTCAGCTTCACATGGCATTCAAAACGAAATCACAGTTGGATTCAGTCTAACTGTACAACAGGGAATAACAATGTTGTTACTGCTTCTCAGGTCCAGCACTATGCTGTATTTACCAATAGATTTCAGCAAGCCCACAATGGATGAATTACATGGACTCCCCATTATCTCCTTCAAAATGCCTTGCTGCATCGTTGAATTGATCACAAGAGTAATTTCAGTAATTGTTTCAGGGGTCAGATTGTACACTGGGGTTCTTCAAAACTCAACATTGGGTCTTATTTTTATGTGAACAGGCTCAACTCCTTTAATGAGACCAATATATTTTCTTGAAAAGTCTCAGGCCTCAGGCTACACCGTAACTCTAAGATCCAGTGGTAAATCCTCAGATGCCATCAAAAGATGCAACTCATTCTCTGACCTTCGACTCATCAGTTTAAAGTCTATGTCCTCATCATGGGTCTGGAACTCGACCGCCTTTGGTGTGCAATTAACCTTGCACAATAAATCACGTCGTAGTAAACTCCCAGTACTTGAATCATATACCACAAACTGGTGATTCTCCTCAAAGGACCCTATTTTAACTTATTTGCAGCTCCTACAACTTTAATTATTTTTCCAGAGAGGGGTAGGTTTAGAACCTCCACTGTTCTAACAGTAGAGTGGGTAGCACCAGTATCAATTTAAAATGATACAGGGTGGTCATTCATCTCACCTTGTATGAATGGACCGCTCTGGTCTACCTTTAAGACTGTGCCAAGTACACAATCTTCCTCCCCCTGAGGCACCGTCATTGTGACTGATAGGAAATGTAGCCCTCAAAGGCATCAAACAATAAAAACTACTGGTTCTGATTTTCGAAAGGTTTTTGATTAAAATTTTTGACTTAATTTGATTTAAATTGGAGACCATTCACATTTTGCTGTAGCATCAGGGCTTGTGGAACCTGCATTACTGAAGCATGGGACACATTAGAATTTTGCATTCTCAATCGCTGTACATTTTGTGGCTGTACAAAGTTATTACTCTGAGGCTGTGAAACTCTGAACCTGGTTTTCATTCATCACTCTTTTGGGATTAAGACATCATTCCTGCTTCCAATGGCCTAAATTGTTGCAATAATAACAAGAATTCGATCTTTTCAAAGTTGCCACATCAATCCCAGTACTCGGGTCAATCGAAACTGCTCTACCTTGTTGTGGCAATCCATTTCCACCTTGCATCATAGGAACTCCCCACTGATACACTCCTTGCATAGAACTAAAATTCCCTGCAGAAGGTTCACTCTGACTTCCTCTCTGTGCTGCTTTTATTTGTGCCACCATCAACTTCTCATATCTCAGGATTTCATCTACTGACTTATTCTATCAACAAATAAAATTCTGTTGAATCATCAAGCTAATATCAGGTCTTAATCATGTCACAAACCAGGACACAAAGGTCCTGATTTATACTTTTTCACGCAAAACTGTACTAATGCAGTTTTGCGTGACAAAAGTATACCACTGGCTAGTGCAATTCCAAGATGCCGTCCGGGTGTCATATCTATGAAATGACAGTAGCTGGCGGTAAGGCCCGGCTAGCGTCATGAAAAAGGATGCTAGCCAGGTGTGGGAGGCATAGGGGAAACAGGAGGTTGTGCGTCAAAGGATGACGCTAGTCCGGTTAGAGGCATAAAAATGCCTCTAACCGGACTAGCGCCATCCTTTGATGCAAAACCCCCATGGACATGTTGCCTGCCTTAGTAAAGACAGGAGTCATGCCCACCACCCCAATTGCCATGCCCAGGGGAGAGATGTCCCCTGTGCATGGCCATTGGACCCAGTGCCATGTAGAGGGTACCACATTAGGCCCCCCATGGCACTTTAAAAATAAAATTAAATATTCACCTATACTTACCTTACTCACCTGGGATAGGGTCCCCTCCATCCTCTGGCGTCCCTCTCTTGTGGGTGTCCATTGGGGTAGGAAAGAGCACCTGTGGGCCCATTCCATGGTCTCTGACCATGGAAATAGGCCCACAGGTTCCCTAACGCCTGCCCTGACCCAGGCGATACATAATGGCACTAAGCAAGCTTAGCGCCATTATTTAAGGCCACCTTCCCCCGTGGTTGATTTTAGCACAGGGATAAATACAGAACTAAGGCTATATCATCATTTTCTGCACTGGAATGCCTACCTTGCATTGCATTGTTGCAAGGTAGTTTCCCGCATGTAAAAATGACTGTAACTCCATGGAGTTAGATTTGTGCTGAATTTACGTTAAAAAATGACGCAACTTCGTCACAACGCAAGTATAAATCTGGGCCAAAATTTCCCATGTCTTTAGCTCCAAAAGTCTCCATTCCACTATGCTCCTTAAACACTTGCCGCAATCTCTCATAGTAAGCATGCACCAACTTTTTGGGCACTTGAGTCGTCCTGTCAACCTTAACCCAATCAATGTCTTTAGCTGATATTTTCCCTTTCAAAAAGGTCATCCCTTTTTGATACTTTTTCATCACCAGTGGTGAAGATGCATTTGTTATAGGATTTCTCTGAGGCTGTCCTTCTGGCCACTCCACAGCCACTTTACATTCTGCCCACAAATCACTCAGAACCATAATGTTGAAGAAAGTATTCAAATCCACTCATAAGTCTTGTGAAATCTTCACAAATCGCTCAACCTGTTAATACCATTCCACTGTTTTTTCTCTCAATTTTAGAAAATCATTAGTGAATGACACAAGATAATTTCTACTCCAAGGCATATTGTCATAACCTCCACCAGGTATATCCTTCAGTGGAAAGGCTGAAGCACACTTTCCATCCTACAAAGGCAAAGGGAGCTCTTTCTTTGACTTATTTTGTTCTTTCATTTTCTTCCATCTGCTTTCTCATTTTTCCACCTCACTTAAATTTCATATGCTACCAGTTAACTCTTTAATTTGTGTTTTCATTCCTGATGTTCTCATACTGCCAATGTAATTCTCATAAAAACACACTCAATAGATTTTCCGCAATTACTTTGTTCGGTTTAAATCTATGTCATAAGTTTGGGCTAATACAGACAATTTATTGTAAGGATGTCCTGCACGTTTATTAATGTCTATACACATGAATACAAGTTTGTCCTCTTGATAGGTATCTATACATGAAAGTTCAAGATTTTCTTGTATCATCTCATTCAATTCTGGCTTTAGCATTACCACACCCACCGCATTTTCCCTCACTGGGGATTCAATTATTTTTCTGCCTGATCCTGAACCTTCACTGCCTAGAGGACCCATTGTAAAATCTGATTAAATCATCTAATGCTCGGGAATTAGTATTGATCTGGACTACAGAGATATTGGACTCTATCCTCTCTGTGGAACTGTTGTCGGTAATAACCTGAGGTGAATTCCAATTAGAGATTTTAGAATTTTGCCATTTTGGAGTGGTCTCTCTTACATGAGTATGTCCTCTCTGATTCATGGCTGATGCTGTAAAGAAAACACAAGGGGTCTTCACATGAGTCAAACCTAAAGGAATTCCTCCCATTCCTAGGACCACGTGAGTATTAGCTGACATATCTACTCCAGTAGGCACTGTCAAGATATGTGTCAGGGTTCCTGCTGAATCAGGTTTATATAAAGGAACTGCAGGACGAATAGTGAATAGAACAGAGATTGCATCTGAGGTATTGGAAAATGTGGAGTTAACAGGGACACTTATCCTTGAGCTTTCTCCTGTCAGGTTCTGAATCATATTTACAGGCGCTGTAGCTATTCAGGAGTTTATACTAGCAACTGCACTATCCATTCATTCAATTTGGACCACATTACATGCAGGTAGATACGTTTATGACAACACATCTAGAAGATCATTACAAGAATCACTATCACTGTCTTCGCCTGAGCTTTCTGAGTTTCCTGTCTTTTCCTCCGTTATCTTTCCTTTCTTTTCTTTTGTTTTCAGTATCAGCACTCCACTGGTTCTGGTCTGCGTCCAATGTAGCAATGGCACAGCTAAGCACTGATATTTGGACTCCCCTTGATATTTTTCCCTTTCCCCGCCACCAGCACCGCTGCCAAGGACACCACCAGCACCGCTTCACAGGACACCACTGCCACCAGCACCGCTGCCAAGGACACTGCCACCACCAGCACCGCTGCCAAGGACACCGCCACCACCAGCACTGCTTCACAGGACACCGCCGCCACCAGCACCGCTTCACAGGACACCGCCGCCACCAGCACCGCTGCCAAGGACACTGCCGACACCAGCACCACTGCCAAGGACACTGTCGCCACCAGTACCGCTGCCAAGGACACCGCCGCCACCAGCACCGCTTCACAGGACACCGCCGCCACCAGCACCGCTTCACAGGACACCGCTGCCACCAGCACCGCTGCCAAGGACACCGCTGCCACCAGCACTGCTGCCAAGGACACCGCCGCCATCAACACCGCTGCCAAGGACACCGCCACCTCCAGCCCCGCTTCACAGGACACTGCCACCACCAGCACTGCAGGCCAATGAGCACAGAAAGCTCCGACGCGACTGAGTCCGCCACGGGCAGGTTGTAGCACTCTGGGCACAAAGCCCCCTCCAGAACCAGTGGTGACTGTTATCCACTTGAGAGACTGTGGCTTTGCACTTCCTAGGATAAAGCAGTGGGCAAACCACCCAGGTGAGACTTGTGAGACTGTGGCTTTGCACTCCCCAGGATAAAGCAGTGGGCAACCCACCCACTGGAGAGACTTGAGAGACTGTGGCTTTGCACTCCCCAGGATAAATCAGTGGGCTAACCACCCACTGAAAAGACTTGTGAGACTGTGGCTTTGCACTCCCCAGCATAAAGCAGTGGGCAACCCACCCACTGGTGAGACTTGAGAGACTGTGGCTTTGCACTCCCCCAGGATAAATCAGTGGGCAAACCACCCACTGAAAAGACTTGTGAGAATGTGGCTTTGCACTCCCCAGGATAAAGCAGTGGGCAACCCACCCACTGGAGAGACTTGTGAGACTGTGGCTTTCCACTCCCCAGGATACAGCAGTGGGCATGGAGCCCCCTTGTGGATCTGGCGTTGTGCACTCATCCGGCTGAGGTGCCCCCCCTTCAGTTCCCCCTGATGTGCCTGTTGTATTTCTATCTGATGCCCCTGCAGTGTTCTCTCCGTTTTGATCGGGTATTGAGTGTGGGCCTTGCCCATGCATTTTGGGCCCAGTGGCCCACGGACTTTAATGGTGCAATACCTGGACTTGTGTTATTGGTGTATATATTTGTTTATAGTGTATATATATTTTTGAGTACTGGATTTTAATAGATTACAAATGTTAAAATTATTTCCTTTTGTCTTTGCATTCTTCCGGGGGGTTGGGGGTGTAAGTGTAATGTATCAATATGTATTAATGTGTGTGTTGTAGTGGGTGAGGGTGTGGGTGGGGGTGTTGCGTGTGTGTGTTACTCTTTTTTCCCACCCCCTCCCCTGTGTCGTAGGTGCAGTACTCACCGTGGTCGTTGCCGCTGGCGTTAGTGCTCCTGGTAGAGGAGCAGGAAGACAAAGGCAGGGAGAATCTGGAGTTCCGGTTCCATGGCGTCCTGGTTCCTCGTGGGGTGTGTAGAGGTGAGTGTTTTCCCTTCCAAGTCCTGTTTCCGCCGTGTTTTTGTTCGCTGTGAATCCGCCCTGGAAAAGGTGGAGGATTGGCCTGTTGTAATACTGTGGGTGGTACATTGTGTTCCGCCTGTCTGTTGGCGGTTACTGCCGTGGTGTTTGTTTGTACTGCCATGGTGGTTGGAGTGTTAAAGTGGCTGTCTATGTTGGCAGTTTCCGCCACGGTCGTGATTCCATTTTTTTTACCGCCGGCCTGTTGGCGGTTTTACCACCTCTTTAACACCTACCGCCAGGGTTGTAATGACCACCTTTATGTCCATTTTCAACCAAGTGTTTCAGCAATACAATGGTGTCCTGTTTACAAGCTCCTTGAGTAACAGACGACACTAACAGGTTGTCGATATACTGAATTAGGACAGAATTACAGGGCATGATTAGAGCCTCAAGGTTCTTTCTGAGGATCTGGTTGAAGATCGAGGGACTTTCTGTATACATTTGTGGGACCACTCAAAACAGAGTTCTGGAACTGAAAAGTGAAGAGGTGCTGGCTGTTCTCTTGAAGGGAATGGTAAAAATGTCTGCCAAAGATTGATGACAGTGAACCACTCAGCTTCACATGGCATTCAAAACGAAATCACAGTTGGATTCAGTCTAACTGTACAACAGGGAATAACAATGTTGTTACTGCTTCTCAGGTCCAGCACTATGCTGTATTTACCAATAGATTTCAGCAAGCCCACAATGGATGAATTACATGGACTCCCCATTATCTCCTTCAAAATGCCTTGCTGCATCGTTGAATTGATCACAAGAGTAATTTCAGTAATTGTTTCAGGGGTCAGATTGTACACTGGGGTTCTTCAAAACTCAACATTGGGTCTTATTTTTATGTGAACAGGCTCAACTCCTTTAATGAGACCAATATATTTTCTTGAAAAGTCTCAGGCCTCAGGCTACACCGTAACTCTAAGATCCAGTGGTAAATCCTCAGATGCCATCAAAAGATGCAACTCATTCTCTGACCTTCGACTCATCAGTTTAAAGTCTATGTCCTCATCATGGGTCTGGAACTCGACCGCCTTTGGTGTGCAATTAACCTTGCACAATAAATCACGTCGTAGTAAACTCCCAGTACTTGAATCATATACCACAAACTGGTGATTCTCCTCAAAGGACCCTATTTTAACTTATTTGCAGCTCCTACAACTTTAATTATTTTTCCAGAGAGGGGTAGGTTTAGAACCTCCACTGTTCTAACAGTAGAGTGGGTAGCACCAGTATCAATTTAAAATGATACAGGGTGGTCATTCATCTCACCTTGTATGAATGGACCGCTCTGGTCTACCTTTAAGACTGTGCCAAGTACACAATCTTCCTCCCCCTGAGGCACCGTCATTGTGACTGATAGGAAATGTAGCCCTCAAAGGCATCAAACAATAAAAACTACTGGTTCTGATTTTCGAAAGGTTTTTGATTAAAATTTTTGACTTAATTTGATTTAAATTGGAGACCATTCACATTTTGCTGTAGCATCAGGGCTTGTGGAACCTGCATTACTGAAGCATGGGACACATTAGAATTTTGCATTCTCAATCGCTGTACATTTTGTGGCTGTACAAAGTTATTACTCTGAGGCTGTGAAACTCTGAACCTGGTTTTCATTCATCACTCTTTTGGGATTAAGACATCATTCCTGCTTCCAATGGCCTAAATTGTTGCAATAATAACAAGAATTCGATCTTTTCAAAGTTGCCACATCAATCCCAGTACTCGGGTCAATCGAAACTGCTCTACCTTGTTGTGGCAATCCATTTCCACCTTGCATCATAGGAACTCCCCACTGATACACTCCTTGCATAGAACTAAAATTCCCTGCAGAAGGTTCACTCTGACTTCCTCTCTGTGCTGCTTTTATTTGTGCCACCATCAACTTCTCATATCTCAGGATTTCATCTACTGACTTATTCTATCAACAAATAAAATTCTGTTGAATCATCAAGCTAATATCAGGTCTTAATCATGTCACAAACCAGGACACAAAGGTCCTGATTTATACTTTTTCACGCAAAACTGTACTAATGCAGTTTTGCGTGACAAAAGTATACCACTGGCTAGTGCAATTCCAAGATGCCGTCCGGGTGTCATATCTATGAAATGACAGTAGCTGGCGGTAAGGCCCGGCTAGCGTCATGAAAAAGGATGCTAGCCAGGTGTGGGAGGCATAGGGGAAACAGGAGGTTGTGCGTCAAAGGATGACGCTAGTCCGGTTAGAGGCATAAAAATGCCTCTAACCGGACTAGCGCCATCCTTTGATGCAAAACCCCCATGGACATGTTGCCTGCCTTAGTAAAGACAGGAGTCATGCCCACCACCCCAATTGCCATGCCCAGGGGAGAGATGTCCCCTGTGCATGGCCATTGGACCCAGTGCCATGTAGAGGGTACCACATTAGGCCCCCCATGGCACTTTAAAAATAAAATTAAATATTCACCTATACTTACCTTACTCACCTGGGATAGGGTCCCCTCCATCCTCTGGCGTCCCTCTCTTGTGGGTGTCCATTGGGGTAGGAAAGAGCACCTGTGGGCCCATTCCATGGTCTCTGACCATGGAAATAGGCCCACAGGTTCCCTAACGCCTGCCCTGACCCAGGCGATACATAATGGCACTAAGCAAGCTTAGCGCCATTATTTAAGGCCACCTTCCCCCGTGGTTGATTTTAGCACAGGGATAAATACAGAACTAAGGCTATATCATCATTTTCTGCACTGGAATGCCTACCTTGCATTGCATTGTTGCAAGGTAGTTTCCCGCATGTAAAAATGACTGTAACTCCATGGAGTTAGATTTGTGCTGAATTTACGTTAAAAAATGACGCAACTTCGTCACAACGCAAGTATAAATCTGGGCCAAAATTTCCCATGTCTTTAGCTCCAAAAGTCTCCATTCCACTATGCTCCTTAAACACTTGCCGCAATCTCTCATAGTAAGCATGCACCAACTTTTTGGGCACTTGAGTCGTCCTGTCAACCTTAACCCAATCAATGTCTTTAGCTGATATTTTCCCTTTCAAAAAGGTCATCCCTTTTTGATACTTTTTCATCACCAGTGGTGAAGATGCATTTGTTATAGGATTTCTCTGAGGCTGTCCTTCTGGCCACTCCACAGCCACTTTACATTCTGCCCACAAATCACTCAGAACCATAATGTTGAAGAAAGTATTCAAATCCACTCATAAGTCTTGTGAAATCTTCACAAATCGCTCAACCTGTTAATACCATTCCACTGTTTTTTCTCTCAATTTTAGAAAATCATTAGTGAATGACACAAGATAATTTCTACTCCAAGGCATATTGTCATAACCTCCACCAGGTATATCCTTCAGTGGAAAGGCTGAAGCACACTTTCCATCCTACAAAGGCAAAGGGAGCTCTTTCTTTGACTTATTTTGTTCTTTCATTTTCTTCCATCTGCTTTCTCATTTTTCCACCTCACTTAAATTTCATATGCTACCAGTTAACTCTTTAATTTGTGTTTTCATTCCTGATGTTCTCATACTGCCAATGTAATTCTCATAAAAACACACTCAATAGATTTTCCGCAATTACTTTGTTCGGTTTAAATCTATGTCATAAGTTTGGGCTAATACAGACAATTTATTGTAAGGATGTCCTGCACGTTTATTAATGTCTATACACATGAATACAAGTTTGTCCTCTTGATAGGTATCTATACATGAAAGTTCAAGATTTTCTTGTATCATCTCATTCAATTCTGGCTTTAGCATTACCACACCCACCGCATTTTCCCTCACTGGGGATTCAATTATTTTTCTGCCTGATCCTGAACCTTCACTGCCTAGAGGACCCATTGTAAAATCTGATTAAATCATCTAATGCTCGGGAATTAGTATTGATCTGGACTACAGAGATATTGGACTCTATCCTCTCTGTGGAACTGTTGTCGGTAATAACCTGAGGTGAATTCCAATTAGAGATTTTAGAATTTTGCCATTTTGGAGTGGTCTCTCTTACATGAGTATGTCCTCTCTGATTCATGGCTGATGCTGTAAAGAAAACACAAGGGGTCTTCACATGAGTCAAACCTAAAGGAATTCCTCCCATTCCTAGGACCACGTGAGTATTAGCTGACATATCTACTCCAGTAGGCACTGTCAAGATATGTGTCAGGGTTCCTGCTGAATCAGGTTTATATAAAGGAACTGCAGGACGAATAGTGAATAGAACAGAGATTGCATCTGAGGTATTGGAAAATGTGGAGTTAACAGGGACACTTATCCTTGAGCTTTCTCCTGTCAGGTTCTGAATCATATTTACAGGCGCTGTAGCTATTCAGGAGTTTATACTAGCAACTGCACTATCCATTCATTCAATTTGGACCACATTACATGCAGGTAGATACGTTTATGACAACACATCTAGAAGATCATTACAAGAATCACTATCACTGTCTTCGCCTGAGCTTTCTGAGTTTCCTGTCTTTTCCTCCGTTATCTTTCCTTTCTTTTCTTTTGTTTTCAGTATCAGCACTCCACTGGTTCTGGTCTGCGTCCAATGTAGCAATGGCACAGCTAAGCACTGATATTTGGACTCCCCTTGATATTTTTCCCTTTCCCTAACATGAGCTGTGTGCTCCCAAACATTACGGAGGTGGCTTATTTTGTACAAAACCCTTCTCAAATTTTCAATGATCTTCAAATCAAATGTGCATAGCATGAAAACCTCAATGCATCTTCCTTCTCTGTGTGCCAGAGTCACCAGATCCTCTGGGTCTGTGCACGTTCCCAGCACTTCCATCACAAGACAGCTCCAATACTCTGATTAGAATTATCACAGAGTCTAAGAGAGTCCAGGTGGGGAAAAGGGGATTAGTAAGGGAACAGCTGGGAAGCAAAAGGTTAAAACACACAATATCAAGATTATATCATATGAATCAGTACTAGATTATAATTCTAAGCATTGTCGTTCTGAAATCATAGATAGCCTATGAATGGACTTAAACAACTAGGCTTCAAGATTACTGGACACCTGAGAGGAAATCAAGAAATGGTTAAATGCAATGTTCAGATTCAAACATTATCTTTTGCATGAGGATCAAGGAAAGAAAAAAAACATTATTATATACACACTACATCACATCTCGAACTCTAGCATTTTGTTTTCTCAAAAAACTGTAGAAAACATGAATTGTGCCCATTGTATACATTCACAAAAGGTTGTAAATTCCATAGAATGATTGTGCACCATGAATAACATAAGCTAGGCTCGAGAAATAAATCACGCGTCTTGCTGGCTAGAAAACCACCTCGTAAATGCCATGAAGAGGTAACACATTATGAACACCGTGGTATTAAACACAAGAAAATAATCTCACTTCCTGCCGATTCAGATGTCACCATGAAAATGCCAGAAAAAGTTAGCGCACAATGAATAACATGAATTACACACGAGAATAAAATCGCACGTCTCGCTAATTTAAATGCCACCATGTAAATGCCAGGAAATTGTAGCGTACAATGAACTGCATTAATTACACACGAGACATGAATCGCACGTCTCGCCGATTCGAATGCCACCATGTAAATGCCAGGAAATTGTAGCGCACAATGAACTGCATGAATTACACACAAGAAATTAATTGCACGTCTCGCCGTTTCAAATGCCACCATGTAAATTCCAGGAAATGGTAGCGCACAATGAACTGCATGAGTTACACATGAGAAATTAATCGCACGTCTCACCGATTCGAATGCCACCATGTAAATGCCAGGAAATGGTAGCGCACAATGAATATCAAGGGTTAAAGCATGAGGAAAGAATCGCGCGTCTTGCCAATTCGAATGTCACCATATGAATGCCTGGAAATGGTAACGCACACTGAATATCAAGGGTTAAAGCACG
Organism: Pleurodeles waltl; assembly: GCF_031143425.1. Taxonomy (NCBI): domain Eukaryota; kingdom Metazoa; phylum Chordata; class Amphibia; order Caudata; family Salamandridae; genus Pleurodeles; species Pleurodeles waltl. The sequence continues at coordinate 81,885,982 of NC_090437.1, read as the reverse complement.
AGGAAAGAATCGCGCATCTTGCCGATTCGAATGTCACCATATAAATGCCTGGAAATGGTAACGCACATTGAATATCAAGGATTAAACACGAGGAAAGAATCGCGCGTCTTGCCAATTCGAATGTCACCATATAAATGCCTGGAAATGGTAACGCACATTGAATAACATGAATTAAAACACGAGTAAGGAATCGCGCGTCTTGCCGATACGATTGTCAGCATATAAATGCCCAATAAACATCAAGCACACTTTCACACGCACGTGAGTCAAAAGATATTATCATGATAATTAGGCTCAAGAACTCGAACTCCTTCGAGAAGGGGATCGGGGGTCCAGCCCGACCTCTGTCTTACCGCCCTGATCAAGAATCAACAAGCGCAGTGAAAGGGCGAGGTCTGGAAGATCCTAGTAGGCCTCCGGAACAGGAGCTCAGGACGTTGCTGCTGCTCTGCACCGGGACCTCTGAATAGTTAGCACGTGGAGCTGGGCTGGCTCCCTTTTATAGAGTTTTAGCCCAGCCCGCCAACCACACCTAGGCATGCTGCAGGGAAGCTTCTAGAAGGCCCTGGAAAGGGACCACACCCTGACACAGTCTGAAAGCCTGCAGCAGTACATTACATGTGGGCAATATTTATATGCATGCTGAGCATAAGTCTTCAGGATGAAACTCTGCAATGCAAAAGGTTAAACAACATTATCTCAGCACAATGCATAAATTATGTTAGCTGGAAATCATTAGGTTTTTGCATTCTGGTCGCCCGTAGAGCGCGCACTGCCCTGATGTTGACACTGTGATCTTATGCCACTGGCTCAGTCAAATACATGTGTGAAGCCCTACATTTATAGCCATATAAGGGTGTGTCTTCAGGTGGTAATTCTTCTTCCCCCTCCCGAACATGTATTCTCATATCTCCCCTAATCAAATTTCATATAGCCTTAAAGAATTTGGTCTTCCAACAATAATGTCAACAATCACAAATAGGATTTCATTTTCAACCGGGAAATGATTTCTTTTCACCCACAATTCTTGTTCGATGTTAATAACCAATTGCCGTGAGGCACTCTATGATGTAGTCAACCAATAACAGTACAACATCAATGCCAACTGTCCAATCTCATCGTGGCATGTGACGTCTTTCTCGCTCCTCGTAGCGGCTCATCATCCTTTACAATTCTACACAAACATTGCAATACAAGCACAATAACAATGCAAGCAAATTTCAACAACTTTGTCTGCTTCACTAAAACATTGAGAGCATTCAATCACACAAGAAATGGTCTAGAGTGACACTTTCTGGCCTATTCTGACTCACACTCAAGAGAAACCTCAATCAGCAGGGAATGATCCAGATTAGTGTAGCTTCACCTCTGTGCAAGAGGATCCACCATACCAACCTGATCTTACTCTCGCACAAAGATGTTTGTCCCACAGTGTCTTCTACACTATTACTATGAAGGGATCGTAGGCTATGTCATGCCCTATAACTACTTCAACGTCTTTGCATTAGACACTTTTCATCCACACAACTTAAAACATCTCTGCACCACACCACAGTATCTCAGCAAAACACCACAAACTAGACATAAGCAACTGCAGGGCGTGGCCCTATTTATACTCAGTCCTCTGCTGTCACAACTATTTCCAAATTTCTGGAATACCGCTACTCCTCTGAATTGGGACATTGGCTTTGGGATTTGGAATGGGCTTGGGCAAGACTGGCTCTCAGATACAGATACAATGACTCGCTCTGTCTCAGTAACTGAACTATCTGACATGCTACCATTTAAAAGCATGCAGGAGAGAGATTAACAATCTCTTATCTGATAGATCTTTTTAGGTTGACTGAGACATTGAGATAATTAACAAAAATAAACAATTTAGATTCATGTGAAGCCCATTTGGACACACAATGAGGAGCAGGGATCAATAATTAAAATTAAGTAGTTTATTTCCCAACAATTTTCAGTCCAATATATGTGCATATCATGAAAATGTTAAAAAGATACAGGATTACAGCTGGCAAACTGAAATATCACAATTAGTTTTTTAGATCAAGGTGCAAAGCAATAACAACCACAGCAATACAGAAACTAAGAGTTAGAAATGGATATTCCATAAACAAGATCCCTGCTCTGAAAACATGAAGATTCGGAAATCATCTAATCAGGATTCTAAGTTAGGAATGAGGACGGTTTTGAACAAAATCTCAGGGAAATTTGAAAATGCGAGGTGTCACCATGATGAAGGCTTCAGTAAAAGTCTTCCAGAAAAGGGAATATGTGTTTAGCATGAAGCTTCACACAGGAAGAATAAAGGAAGCAGAGTGGCCTGTCCCCCTTTAAGCCTGAGGGAATCTGCCTTAATGACTAACTGCATAAGCATTATTTAAATCAAACAAAACCTTCAACATCAATGGTATATCTTTCCTCCTCACCAAGAACAAACAGCTCCTTTTCTGTTGTGTGCATTTGCAACATCACCTGAACATCCCACCTAAAAAACTTTGACTGCAGCCTTTAACATCCCCCATTCCTGGAATGCGATGAATAGGCGATTTCAGCTGCTCATTAGATCTTCACATCTCGTACCAAGATTTCTCTTCTCAGGCTTTATTATCAGCAAACTAACACATATAACAATATGCCTTTTCTCTAGCTCACAAAGCTTTGAATTGCACCTGCAAAAGAAAGAATACACTATCCAAGCAAAATGTATTTTAAAATGAAGGCCTTTGTCAGGCTAACTTTAACCAACATCGCATGTGCATTTTGAGTACGATCATATTTGCACGCATGTATACTGTGTCAAAATAAATGCTGAATATGAATAAGGAATGCATGTTTACTACTAGAAATACAACTTAATGTGTGTTTATAAAACGTAAATAATGAATACATGTAAGCATCTTCAATGAACATTTGTGTGCACGTTTATAAAGCTTCAGTCTTTTGTTGGTTACATTTCATTAATGCATTTAAATATCCACACATGTTAATATTATTAAACCACACAGTAAATATAATGTCAAATATGAATGCATATTTGCACAATGATGACCTTTAATGTGCATGTTTGCGCAATGCTGACGTGTGATGACAGGACAATTCAGACTCCCTCCTTTTCTGCAGCACACATATAAAGAGCAAAACCGCCATGAATGATTATTTATGTACAGGAAAGGACACCAATTTCCTTAATGCAGACACCCTTGCACGATGATGCAAGGATGCCTGTGTTGGCGCTAGCAGCTAAATTTAGAGGCAGAATTAAACCCCTTTATAGAAAAGAGCTGAGTCTTAAGCTTTTTGTGGTATTTCAAGTAGACCGATTCAGTTTGATATTGGAGCAGTGCAATTCAGGCTCCCTCCTTTTCTGCAGCACACATAGAAAAAGCAAAAATGAGGCGAAATAAAAGCATTTCTCCTCATTGCGCCATGCTAACACCACCTGTGGAGTGGCGTTAGTTTTTGGCGCTGCCACAGATTTACAGATTCTTGGTGGGTTGCGGAGGAACACCCACAGCAACACCCATTGCACACCCCTCTGCAGCATAAATCTGTGTCAGGAGTCATATTTACAAGGCGGCGTTAAGCCACAAAAAGTGGCTTAGCACCGCCTTGTAAATATGCGTAATGCACAGTGCCACCGGAGCATCACAAATAGTGACGCTTCGGTGGTGCAATGGGGCTTGTGTACATGCCCCAGAATGTCTTCTCTAGAAGCTGACCAAATCTCCTTTATACTGTTGCAAGGTAGTCATCCGCAATAGGCATATCACATAGCTGATCAAAATGGACACTTTAAAGACATAGGTGGTCATTACGAACATGGCTCTGTGCCCGCCATGCCGGGAGTGGCGGGAAAACCCACCAGCCGGCATGGCGAGCCACACGCCACATAGTGAACACCTGGCGGCGGTCGGAATCATTATCCGACAGGGCATCGGTGCTGCCCCTCGGATAATGATTCCTCAGCCTCTGGCCTTTCCCTGGTGGGTTTCCCCGCCAGGGAAAGGCTGGTGGAAGGGGTGCACCAGGGCACCCCTGGGGGCCCCTGCACTGCCCATGCACTTGGCATGGGCAGTGCAGGGGCCCCTGTGCAGAGCCCCATCGCGCAGGTGATCTGCGCAACGGGTGCACCCCCCGCACAGAGGCATTGGCGGCGGTTCCATGTGGAGCTGCCGTCAATGTCCCAACCAGGCATTCCTGTGGGCCGGCGGGTGGAAACAATGTTTTCCCACAGGAATGTACATTATACGGCCGGCGGGGATCCGAGGACGCCGGCAGTCAGTGGTTTGACCGCTGTGTTCATAATGAGGGCCATAGTGACTTTATCTCTAAGTTTTTGTGAGTTTGTGGCAGTAGTAGCACAAGCTTCTTTCTGGGAGGGAGCAACATGAAACTTGAACTGGTCCTTTAAGAAAAGTGTTGTAAAAGGCACCACGTCTCTAAGTAACTGCATGATCCATATTTGGGTCAAATATAACAATTAATGTGGACGTCGTCATACACCTTTGTAGAAAACTGCCCATTAACAGTGTTTGGCAATTTTTTGCTACAATTCTAAAGTCATTTTTGTCACCTATCCCCTGAATTCCAATTTGCAGGCCTGTGAGATAATTTTTAAAACATATTTCACTTCAAGTTTAAATAGAGGTATACGATTTACTCAACCAGGTTGTGGCATTTCAGTCTTGTTTCACCTTGCAATTGAGTATTGATAGTGCAGTGTGTAGAATGAAATTGTGAACATGCGTTTTAACCCTTTTTTACAGAAAAACAAACAGAAGACTGACACGACCACCCAAATTACTAGGACACATCGAACGAGTAGTGAAACCGTACTGTTCATCCCTTTTAGCTCTTGGCTCGCAGCATATCATTGCAGAACAGGCCAAGGATAAGTCAAGAAGTGTTATATTGTAATGCACACTGAGCTAAATACTTCCCAAGAACTTATAGCAGGCAATTCAATACACAAGCCCAACTTAAGGGGTCTCACTATAATTACTACAATGCAAATCTTCTACCCCAAGGGTTTGTCACAGGATCTTACTAATACAAAATGTCCTTGTCTACAATGTTAATCTGGGAAACTCTGTGGAACACAATACTTGCCTAAAGGTAAAATTGTTCTACTAATTAAAGAATAGATGCACACTGTCTCTAACATGTGCTTCTTTCTATAATCACAACCATACCTACAGAATTTAACATGACTTTTCAATGATTTAAGCACGCCTACTGCCTATGATAGCACTTTCTCAAAAAATGCCTATTATCTTTACCCTAACATTAGGCCTCTAACTAAAGAGACAAATCAACCCGTTCGCCAGACCTAAAATGTTACCCCAAAAGACTCACCCTATGGAGACAAACATGACACTAGCCAGAACAGGGAAATGCATTAAAAAAAAGTCTCTTACTAGAGGTAGTAAATATAAAAGTAGCTAGACCATTTACGAATTCCCCTTTGTTTAACTAGTTGTCTACCAACTTTAAGAAAAATGATTTGCTTCACTTTGATTCCTTTAATTTTGAAATATTAGCTCCCTGGTGTGTGCAGAATACCCTTCTTCGCCTTACCTGATGTTGGCCTTTATATGCCCAGCAAATGTCACGGTTCCTCTGTGGACACCTGATCACTTGCTGCCCTGCCCTCTCCTGCACATGTGCATTTTCCACTCTTTTCTTTCAAGTGGCCATGTGGCACTAAGGAGCTTGTAAGATCAGTTCATGGGAGCTGAAGAAGAGGAGAAGCAACTACTTGGTGCCCTCAGAGAATGAGAGATGGAAGCTGTCATACACGACTCGCCTAGAAACTTTTGTGAAAGACATTGGTTGTTTTATGGCCAGAGCAACACCCCACAGGCCCTTGTAGAAGACTACGCCATGTGCCAGCACTTCTTCACCCATCAGGCCTCCTCTTCCCTTGCATCACCTTTTTTAAAAGGGCACTAGAAACATGGGTTTGCCCTCCCTCAGTTATATTCGCTAGGAACATTGTTTGTCATATATATCAGAGAGATGCTGTTGGCAGCCTTTCAAATTCACAACTTTTATCCAGCAGCTGAGCTGATCCTTTCAGAAATGGAGTCTCCTGAGTCTCCTGAGCCTTTTATCTGCCAATTGGAGAATGCAGCAACTATCTCAAATGAGCCAGACAGCTCAAAAGCAAATGTCATTACTAGAAGTCTCAATAAAAGTATATGAAAGAATCTAATTCAGGTAAGGTGATATACGAAGAAAAATCCTTTGTCCTTGTACCACCTAGCAATCAAAAGTTACAGTGTAACATATTTTAGACATAAAGTGCATACTTTAAAAACTGCTACAGTTTTGTACTTTATCCAACAGCAAATGTGCATTCTCAAATTCATTATATAACATATGTTCCACTATGCATTATGGCACTGTCAACAGGATTATCTGTGAACTCATGACAGTGTGAGAGGCTGATCAGGAGTTTGGTGTACAGGGTTCTCCTTCATAAACATGCCAAAGTGTCCTGTCAGCCAAATCCTCGGTTCACCTGCCTTATTTAGTGTTGGATGGAATTCCAGCTTTCTATCAAGGAAGCCCCCTTATGCACTATCAATGGAAAGTTTCCTTTGATGACCCAACAGAATAGGCCCTGTCATTTGTTTTAAATAAAAAAACACATTGGGAATTTGCTTTTTCAAAAACAAAATGTTTGTTAAAGTTTAGTAGAAGGCAGTGGTGGCCAGCCACCAAACTGTTTGTCCCTTGACAGTAGCCACCATGACGGCAGTTCCTGTCAAGGTACAGAGATGCCACTGGACAAACTATGATCTCTAAATTCTGCAGACAGTAGACCCAATGATAAATGGGCATAAGAGTTCAGCCCATAAACAATTTTCAAGGAGCGTTACAGTGAACGAGACTCCCTTTGATAGACTCCCACCACAGTGGAGGTCAAATGCCAGAGGTCCAAAAAGCACATTAGGGACCTGATTCATAAAGGTAAACTTATAAGTTTGTGTACGTTTATTTTGTTTTGGGATTCACAAAACTGCATTTTAAGTTCACGAGTGAAGAGTTCTCTGCCCCAACTGCGGAGTCTCTGCGCTCATAAACTTAGTATTAAAATGCAATTTTGTGAGTCCCAAAACAATTGTAAACTTACTCAAATGTGTACTTTTACCTTTGTGAATCAAGCCCCTAGTGTTGTGCCTTTTGGATCTCTGGCATTTGACCTTCACTGCGGTGGGAGCCTACCAAAAGGAATCTCGTTCAGAGTAATGCCTTGTGACTTTTTACCGGTATCATGGGGGATTGGCCTGGGAGCCCCATGCCACTCCCCTCCTGCACAGAGACTCATGGTTGTGGCCTGAATAGGAGAGACAGTGTGCAGAGCTCTACAAGGGTGCAGCCCGCCAGTGTCCTGAGGCCTGTACTGCCCAGCCAAAAATAGCACGACCCAGCCTCGGCAGCTGCCAACCCTTTACTGAGCACTTTTTGCTGTTGAAGGGGTTCTGGCCTGGAGCCAGGGGCCCCACTGCAGCAATCACTGCCTCTGACCCCCCAACCCCCTGGTGCAAGACCAACCACAGGTCTGGCCAGAAGGCTTGAGGTAGGCCAGGAGTGGCCACGAGGCTCCATCCATGGGGCTTGTTGTTTCGGGTGGCCCGGCTCATCGCTGGACCTGCTTGCCTCGCACCTGTCATAAGTGTGGCTGTTGTGACGGCGGTGAGGAAGTGAGTGCCGGGGGTACCCCCAGAAGAACAGACAGGAGCTGAGGGGAAGTCAGTGAGGGCACAGGCTTCCCCTTACCTCAGGGGCTAGCATCACAGGGACCTTTTCAAATATCTTGGCAACAAGTTTGAAATTTCCGTTGAGCCTAGTGGTAACGCCTGGTGGAGCTCCCTCCCCTTCCTTACTGGGTTCTCTACCCCATCTAGAGCTGGCGCTACTGGGGCGGGGTGGGAAACTGGTGACTTCTGGATCTCCCCCCCCCCACCTGCAGCACAGTTCCCCCATCACTGCCACACAGGGCGAGACTCAGTGACATCTACTACCCGGAGGTGGCTGCCGCAACAGTGTACCAATATTGAGGCACAATAGACCTTCCGGCTCCTCCATACAGTTTGGGGCCTCTTAGAGGCCACTTCACTACTGGGAATGGCATGCCCTCTCTACTTGCTAAAGGCCCTAGCGCTTGCAGTCCTCCACAATGGTGGGCTGTAGTACTAAAAAAGAGAAATCTTTCAAGGACATGCTTCAGGTGACCTCTTGGAAATGAGATGAAGGGCCCTCTAAGGCACCCCTGCCATGGTATGGGGTGGGGAAAGCCTGACCCTGTGCCCCTGCCGTTGATGATGACCGGCTGACCAAGATTTTTATGACACAACTGTTCTTGGAGCTAAAAAATGATACCAGAGCCATCTGAGCGGGTCTTCAACAGTCTCTCTGGGGAGCGCAAGGAAGTGGGGGATCTTGGTCACAGAGTGGATTCCCTTGAAGAAAAACAAAGATGTACACTGCCTAGATTTGGAAGAATATAGGGTGTGGCTCATAGACCTGAGTGAGCAAGTCATTGTGCTGCAGGAGAAGCGGGAAGATCTTGAAAATCAGTCCAAGCACTCCAACCTCCGCATCAGGGGAGTCCCCAATGGCAAAGAGAGAAAAGACATTTGGGGCTTTATCCATGCCATGCAGAGTCACTCCTAGTGGCTTGGAACCGGATATGCTCCTGATTGACCTTTTGCACAGGGCAGGCCTACCTGGTGGGGTATCCAAGTTGCCACTGGGCATTCTGGTCCGCCTCCACAACTATTCAAACAATGAGGTCCTGTTGGCAGTGGCTGGCAAGGGGCCCTATCCATTACAACGGGTGCGAGTTCCAAACATTTCAAGACATATCCCTGATTACACTGGCCAAGAGCCAGACCTTCTGCCCAGTGACCACATTTCTGCAGGAGCAAGGCTTGTGTTACAGGTGGTGAGACCCTTTTCATCTTCATTTCTAGTGGCAGGCCCACAAAGGGATGACTAAATCCTTACAGGAAGCCTGCCGTATCTTAGACATGCCTCAGCCAGACACAGACGAGGGGCCCCAGCCATATGTACTTAGACCAACCAGCCCAGTGTGGATGACAGTATGCAGCCCTCAACAGCACGGAACCCCTTGGAGAGAGGAGATTCTTGAGGGTCAGGGGGCAGCACTGGACATGCCCAGAAGGTCAGTGGGACTTTGTCTCCTGTTCAGCCAGTTAGATCCACTGATGTCCCACCTACGTAGTTTAGCGGCTCAGCAGAAATAGTCCCAGGTTTTGAGACCAATGAAGGTGCCCCTGCAGGTATGAGAACTACATGACTCTTTTGCATTTACTTGGGCCACGGCCAAGCCGTGGCCTGATGGGCACTAAGACACATACCTGCAACAGAGGCCATATGACCCCAACAGTCTCCATGATGGTGCACATGAACACGTGCAAAGACATTCACCCTGCGTGGCACCCTCTGTGCCCTACCTAGGGAAAGAAACTTTGCCAATGGTTTGGCTGTTCTTTGTTTCCTGTTAGTTATTTTGGGTTTATGGTAGTCCATTTGGGCTATTATGGGAGGAGGGTGAGGCCTGGCCACTAATCCTTTAGCAACAGAGCCCATAGCGTGCTTTCAAGCTCCTCCCTAGCTTACTCTGTGGACCACTCTTTGTCATGCATATGCTAAGAAATACCCACTTATAATGTGAGGGGGCTCAACACTCTGCTCAAAAGACCCTCCGTCTTGAATGAGCTGTCCTTTCTTTCCACAGATTTGGGCCTGATCCAGGAGACTCATCTACTGAGGGAGGACCAGTCCTGACTTAAACCACTTATCTACCCCACCCAATACTTCTCCTCAGCGGACAAGAAGGTAGCAGAAGTGGGGATCCTATTTGCAAAGATTTGGCCTTTTCGCATCAATCACATGCTGCGAGGTCAAGGCTGGAAGGTGGGTTGCAATTCAGGGAACACCGAGAGGTGCACCTCCGACCATAGCCTCACAGTACTGCCCTAATCAAGATCAGGAATCTTTCCTTATTGAGGCCATCCAAATTCTGGCTACATGGTCCACAGCCCTTCTTATCATAGGAAGTGATCTTAACCTAGCCATTAACAAAATGACAGACATAGACAAACATGGTAGGTCACACAGCGGTACTATCAGTAGCTGGTAGGGTGTTTCTGGAAGAGGTGGGCCTAGAGGATGCTTTGCAACACCGCCATCTATTGACCACTGACTTTTTGAATTATTCTGGTGCACAAAAAACGTATGCTCACCTCAACTACCTTCTACTTGATAGGCACCTTCTTCCTTGAGTCTACACAAAAACCTGGGAGCCTAACTAACCATGATCTGGTAATTTGCACTCTCTCCCAAACATGCAACGCACAGGCCAGGGCTGGCTGCCTCTAGCATCTTCAGGACTCTCACCTCAAAGATCAAGTGAAGGTTGCTAAACTCACTAAAAGTATTACAGAATATATCACTCATAACAACACTGGAGACATGTCTGCAGCTACCCTTTGGGATACTCTAAAGGCAGTCCTTAGAGGGAATTTTGTAGCAGAGGCTGCTTACCTAAGAAGGCTGGTAGGGACCTCTATCATGAGCTAAAGGAGGAGCTTATAGCGCTGGAACAGCATCACAAATGCACCCATTACCAGAAAATGTGGAGAAATAAATCTCAAGACCCAAGGCCAGCTCAAGCTCCTTGAGCTAGACAAGGCTGTTTTCTATCTTGCTAAGCTAGATAATAAATATTATACATTCAGGAACATGCTGGGAAGTTACTAGTCACCCCGCTTAGAGCTAAAGAAGCCCACACCTACATCTCTGAAGTTAAAGATCGGGACAGATGAGTATTCTTATCTGACCCCGAGAAGGCTGAATGGATCCGGGCCTTTTACTCAACCCTTTGCACGAAGGAAGACACCGACACACAGTTATGGACCTTCTATCTAGGAGGCGTTGACCTTCCCAAACTTGGCCCTTCCAAAAGAGAACGGCTTGAACATTCAATAGAGAAGGAGGAAATACTGCTCATCATAGCAACATTATCCTCCTCCAAGGCGCCAGGGCCCGACAGCTTCACAGCCGCCTTTTATAAGTGCTTTGCATCCTCCCTCCACTACTGAAAGTCTACCAGGAAATGGTACAAGTGGGCAGAGTGACACTTTTCCTGTCAGAATCTACCATTTCCCTTATTCTTAAACCTGTTAAGGACCAAATAGTGTGGCTCATATCACCCTATATCTTTACTCAACATTGACTCTAAGATCTATGCTAAAATTGCATGGATAGGGGACACTATAGTGCCTGGCTACAGGATGTTTTTGAGGGGGACTCCATTAAGCCTTTTGAACAGCTTAAGCTGGATTATAGTATTTCGGAGCCAGAGCAATATCTCTACCTTCAATTAAAATGAAGGCATTAGGTTATGTCGCCGGAGATTTGGCTTCTCGCTACCCTGCTCTCATACCATTCGAGAAATTTCTACTCCATTGCACTGGTGACACCCATGCTACATCTAAGATTTATGTTATGCTAAACACCAAGGGGCACATTAACAAATTTTGCTTTCAACATTCCTGGGTAAGAGACATGGGTATAACCCTAGATGAAACCCAATGTGATGAAATACTTATCAGCACACGTCATGTTGCACAGCACACAGGGGTAAGGGAAATGCTACTCAAGATCTTACACAGGTGGCACTATACACCTAGTCGCCTAGATTAAATTAAGGCAGCAAGGGACCCAGTCTGCTGGCGAGGTTGTGGAGAAGAGAGTATATTGCTTCACTTGTTATGGTCCTGAGATATATCCGCTATGGGGAGGATGTCGTGTTTAATCTCCTATTTGCTTCTTGTTGCCAAACAATCCATTGTATTGCTCTGGGGTCAGCCAATGCCACCGATAGAACCCTGTTGGATTAAAAGACTGGTGGCTCCAGGGCATGGAAAAACTGTCAAGTGAAACTAAGGGCGATGTCAAGGAGTTCAAAAAACAATGGAGGCCACTGTTGGACTTCTTTGCCTCAGACTAGAAGGAGTTGACATGCCCTAAGTGACACAGGGTTCTGAAAATTCTAGAGGACTTCAGATTGAGGCCCATTATTCCTCCATTCACCCCCCTTACTACAGGCGCCTCTTAGTTGTTCCCTGCCTACATGCACCTTCCAGGGTCTTTTTCTTGATTGCAATATCAACATCTCTTTATTTTTGCCTCTTTCTTCTACAGTGTTGGAGGGGAATGGCCTAGGGTGGGAGGGTTTCTGTTGAGTGGGGTGTCTATTTTTTTGTTGCATTGTTATCTTGTCTTGCTGACAAAAATGCCAATAAAAATGGACTCAACCTTAAACATGCTCCCAATCTAAAGTTAGCACGTATTAAATGTAATAAGTATCCCAGTGTTAGTCAATCGGAGAGATTGGCCTTACAGTAGTGAAAAAAGACTTAAGGAGTTTTTCACTACTAAGACATGTAAAACCTAAACCCAAATGTCTTACTTCTTAAATACAATGCATCCTGCCTTATGAGCCTTTAGGGCCTACCTTAGAGGTGACATTTATGTAGTGAAAAGGAAGGTTTGGGCGTGCAAAAGGTTTAATTTGCCAGGCCGAAATGGCAGTTTAAAACTGCACTGCAGTGGCAGGCTTCTTTAGTGGGTGGCACAATGAGTGATGTGGGCCTACTGGTAGCATTACATTCAGGCCCTGGGTACATGTAGTACCATATACTGGTTAGCCGTGGTAAAGTGCACGGAGTCCTAATGCCAACAAAAAAGAATTCAGAAAAACAGGAAGGGTGAAGGCAAAAAATTGTCTGGAGTATCAGCTGTCAGGTCTAACACTCTTCAATTGATAATTGCTTTTCTGCTACCACAAAATTATCTGACTGACCAAAATCACAGCTTTACAAGCCCAGAAAAACAACATTTTGCTTACACCCTTAGCAGCAGAAAGATCGTTTAGCATGGCCAGTGAGGTATTTAGCGGAATCAGTCAGAGTTTCACTCTCAGTCCAACATATAATAATATTGAGGCCTTACAATAAAATTAATGTAATTTCCAAAGTAAGTATTTATTATACGATTATTCAAAACCATTAAAAATACAAATTCACAGTTTAACATTGTACACTACAATATATACACAGTCCAGTTTTATTATTAAGTAAAAGAATCCAATTCATATATCTGTGGCTTCTCAAAAACAAATATCATTATTTTTATTAATCAACCTGGTAGTTGAGAATCACATTCCCATAGACATGCCATGATCAATTCTCAACATTTTCAATTCTTTAGATGCAACAACATTGGTCTTAATAGTTGTCTCCTAACAGGGTGTAGTTTGTTGCAAACACACTATATAAACTAAGGACTCATCCATCAGAGAGCTAAAACAACAGATGAAGTCTGTTTCATCTCTTATCCGACTATGGCTGAATCCTCTACGTAGAATCAGACCAAATCATAGTCTGATTATTTCACTCTTTCGTTTAAAGATCATTGGGAGCTCTAAATATTTTTACTTTGAGTTGTAGTCATATAACCTGCAGACCATCCATGATTGTTCCCTTACCTGTCAATCAGTCTTGTCTTCATATAAAGATGTCAATTTTGCTTGTTACAAGAGTAATTTCCTTGTTTGTGTTCTTGGTTGTGCCTTTTTCCAAATACCCTCAAATTGTAATTTTAAAACTGATAGAAGATATTCACTTCAAGGAGTTCCCATTCATCATGAAGCTTGCCATACTAAGTGTTTCCATATTTTGGATGGAGCCTCTCTACGTTTTGCACAGTAGGGAACAGGTAAAGCTTGTAGAATGAGAAATTGCAATGACAGATTAAACTCTAAGCATACTTGTAGAGTATTATGAAATACGAGAAGCAAGAGTCGACACTGTGCTAGGTCCATACATCTACTGTCGGTCTCACGACAGGTTTGGACACAAGAGATTGGGATCTAGGAAGAGATGGCACATAGGACACTGCAAAATATGCCATCACCCTTGAAAAATTACATTTCCTAGACACACCTACATAGCCCCAACCACTACGGGACCAGCACAATGAGGCACATTTCTAGGCCAATGGAGGTGTGGGAGCAGCAATCTCAATTAAGTTATCAGGTTATGAACAAGGATGCCAGGCACTAGGAAGAAATCCCCTCTGCTATACTCTTCACATTAAATTATCACAATTTCCAGTCTATTTCAGTTAATACTGAGAGTTTGGTAAGAGTTAAAGGGCTTTAGTAATCAAATCTTTTAGTAGCGCATCTTTATTAGAATCATCATATAAAGTCCTTAATGTCAGTCATTTGTTTTATCGGTATTAAAAATAAGTAATCAATAAATCATAATAAATGCATTAAGTGCATCCTGTAAAGGAATGAACCCTTTTCTATGAGTGAGAATGAAAAGGTGTCAGTTAGAAACCCATAAAGAGTTCCAATTTGAGAAAGAGATCATAAGCATAAAGCTTCAGCATTAAAATCAGTTCAGTAATTCAATAATCAATCAAAGCAGAACTTCTTAGTGAAGAGAGGTTCAAGGAACTCAGTAGTCTCCAGCATAGACAAAAGCCTAGGTAAGTGGGAGAATTGGAAAAGAGAGTGTGTACGCCTACTCTAGGAACATCCACGACTATAGACAACACATATTTTCAAATTTGCAATTTGTTTTTTCTTTTTTCTTCAGCCAGTCAATCATCTTTTGATGCTCTCATGGGAACAGTATCACTCCCTGTTTTATCACCAGGAATAAATACAATGAACTTAAACGGTAATATTGAATGAAACAATCTCTTATCAAATACAATGTTCTTCCACTCACACTTTCTCATAATTCTTTCCCTTTAGAAATGCTGCATCTTTGTGCGTGAACTTCTTCATTACCTCACTAAGGGGGCCACCGGGGTCGGCGGTAGCACCGCCAACAGGCTGGCGGTGCTCCGCCGGGCATTCTGACCGCGGCGGTACAGCCGCGGCCAGAAACGGAAAGTCAGCGGTGTACCGGCGACTTTCCGCTGCCCATGGGAATCCGCCATGGCGGCGCAGCTTGCTGCGCCGCCATGGGGATTCCGACCCCCTCACCGCCATCCTGTTCCTGGCGGTTCCGCCCGCCAGGAACAGGATGGCGGTGAGGGGTGTCGTGGGGCCCCTGGGGGCCCCTGCAGTGCCCATGCCAATGGCATGGGCACTGCAGGGGCCCCCGTAAGAGGGCCCCACTTTGAATTTCAGTGTCTGCTCAGCAGACACTGAAATTCGCGACGGGTGCTACTGCACCCGTCGCACATCCTCCACTCCGCCGGCTCCATTCGGAGCCGGCATCCTCATGGAGGGGTGTTTCCCACTGGGCTGGCGGGCGGCCTTTTGCCGGTCGCCCGCCAGCCCAGTGGGAAACCCAGAATAACCGCGGCGGTCTTTTGACCCCCTAAATGTCAAATGTCTATTTATTAGTTACCAATGATCTTTGTGTAAGTAGAAACATTTGCAGAATCAAATGAAAACATTTATACAACTATTATTTATTATGAAAACATGTCCATAGAAAGGTCAGGAAAGAAACATTATATGCTAGGTTACCATTCTTTAGTCATGCCAGTCTGTCAGACAATGTTACTTCAAATATTAGGCCTAGTACAGATAAATACGGTTGCCTACTACAATTTTTGCATTTAAATGCATTTATTCCTCATTAAAGCTTACACATTAATTCTGCACATTATCGCATTATTTTTCTCTGCTTTGTAAAAAGTGTCAACAGTGGCAAACCAGGTATGTCAATCCCACGGGTGTAAAGTTTCCTGCTCAGGCAACAGGAGTGGTTGCGACTGGTTTTTAGGGTCGAGCACGCAAACGCTCTAGCCTGTTGTAATCTCTCTGTGGGCTTTTAACCACCCCCACTCTTGCCATTCATTCTTTGTTGTGCTTGTCTTAAATACTTAATTTTTATTGGTGCATTTTGTGAAATGTCCCTCCTTTGTGTGCCGAGTTCTCTCCCCAGGTGTTTTAACTAAGTGAACATTTCTGTTGGCCATCACACTACGTCACGCTTCCTCCTGTTACAGCGTGTGATGACACCTCCCCCAGTTTCGGTTTGCCTTTTATCCCAGCCGCAATCCTTTTTAGACATTTACACAGGGAGCCAATAACTCTCATGTTCACTCTCATGGCGCAGTGGCACTTTGAATTGGCTTGCTTATGTCAACTGTTTTATTTTTAATTTTCAATTCATGTGGCAAGTGTCGGGTCGCGCGTGGCCGCCGAATAATGACGAGGAGCCACAGCAGTTTGCAATTAACACCTTTATTTAACTCCCTAGTTCACACCAACCCCTTGCGCCTTTTTCTCCCTCTACTTATACCCTGCCCCTTCTCATCACGGTGCGATCCATCTTGCACCGATAGCAGGGGTAACTTTACACCCACCACTTCCGCCTCCGCGTAGTGGTGCAGTCCAGTTCCTCGGACGACACTACATCCCTCCCCAACGGGGAAGGGGACGATTAAACTTGAACAAACGAAACAATGGGATAAAGTGTTTCCTTAGCCTTTGTGGCTTTTTGAGGAGGTAAGTTCTCTCCTCTTCTGGAGGGTGCCCTGAGGTTAATCAATCACATGCATAGTCTGCGTATCATCGGGAGGGGCCTGGGTTGTGTCTTAACATGTATCTCCCTCTCCCTGACCGGTCCGACACCTGGGTTTCCTCTGCACTATCGTTGGGTGTTGTAGCTCCTGTGGGTTGGCTCCGCCTTTGCTCCATTGTTGGGTGGGCCATACGGTGTTCTGAGTCACCTCCCGCTTCTCTGCTTGTGGAGTCTGGGCTTTCGGTGTCCACGTCCAAATCTGCCCATTCGTCTGTGCTATCCTTGTCATTCTCAATGGATATTGCTTGGGGCAAATGTTTAAAGAATACCGCGTTGCGTGTTACTGTCTCCGGTCCTCGCTGGGCTGTTATCATGGTGCCTTTCACTGCGGTCACGGTACACGGCCGTGTCTCGCACGGGAGACAGAATTTCCCTCCTGGGTGGCGATCCTTTACCAGGACGGTATCGCCTATTTGTACCGTCACCTCACGGGCTCTCCGGTTTTTGGAAGCATGCGCGTTGGTGCTGGCTCTTCTTGCTGTTGACTTGTCTGGCGGCGGTGACCTCGCTGCCCACGATGGGTGAAGGGGGATGGCATCTGTCACTGCTCTCCTGAAACAGAGTTGGCTGGGGGTGGCTCCTGTGGTGGTGTGTAGGGTGACTCTGTATTCTCTCAAAAAGGCATATATTGCCCTTTCCGGGTTCACGCCTTCTGCCACCGCGATGCGAATGACCTTGTTTAGTGTTTTTACGAACCTCTCCACTTCTCCATTTGCTTGTGGCCATCGCGGTGTGATGTGCCGATGTTTGGTGTTCGTTGACGCTAGGAAATCCGCCCATTTGTGGCTGTTGAAAGGAGGCCCGTTATCTGTGCGCACCTCTCTGAAAAGTCCGTGGGTGGCCATCAGTTTTTCAAACTTGGGGATGACTGTGTGGGCAGATGTTGAGTGTACCACTTCGACTTCCGGATAGCGTGAGTAGTCGTCCATCACTATGACCATGTGTGAGCCGTTGGGGAGACTCCCAAAGTCTGCACTAACCCGTTGCCATGGAGCTATGGGCCCTTGCTCTGTGAGAATCGGCGCTGGTGGGTCAGGGTTACCGCTGGCTTGGCATACCAGGCACCTTTTGACTGTGGTTTCCACCAGCTTGTCCAAACCTGTGAACCACACTTTGTCCCTGAGGCAGGCTTTTGACTTAACGGTGCTCCGTGCGCCAGGGATACTGTTCTGGCCATCAGGCTAGTTGGAATCACTAAACGGAGACCTCTCAACAGGGAGCCCTCTTCGCTCACCGAGAGCTCCTGACGTATATTCAATAGCGCATGCAACCGGGCTTGGGCTTCTTGTGTTCAGAAAGTGTCGGGTGTTGGAGGGACTTCCATTTCCCTGTCCTGGTGACTGCTATGGCCATCTGTAGAAACTCGTCCTGGGCAGTTGCCGTGATGACTTCGCTGAGCGGTATGGGCAGGGGTCAGGCGCGCTCTACCACCAGCCTCACGTATTCTTCTGTTTCCTGCGCTTCTTCCACTTCCTGGGGTGTAGCTGTGCGGGCATGTCGGGACAGTAAGTCAGCCGGGTTCTTTGTGCCCGGTTGGTACTCCAGTGTGAAGTCGTACTCTTGGAGCTGCAGGATCCATTTCTCTATCCTATGTGGTGGCTTTGAGGATGAGCCTTTGAATAGCGGTAATAGGGGTTTGTGGTCTGTCACTACCAAGAACGGCTTTCCGTACAGGTAGAGATGGAAGTGAAGGCACCCCCAGTGTATGGCAATGGCTTCTCCTTCAATTTGCGAGTACCGCTGCTCCGTTGGCGTGAGTGTGCGGCTGGCAAAAACGATGGGGGCCCACTCTCCGCAATCTTTTTTCTGTGCCAGCACTGCTCCCAAACCTGTGGGGCTGGCATCCACGACTAATTGTGAGTGGCGTTGCAGGTCAAAAAATGCCAGTGTGGTATCTGCGGAGAGTGCTCTTTTCGTGGCTTGGAATGCATTCTCTTGTTCCTCGCCCCATTCCCATTGGAGATTTGCTTGTGTGAGCTGCTGTAGAGGCCCTGTGATGTCTGCCAGGTTTTGCATGAACCAACTGCAGTATGTGACCATACCCAGGAAGCTCCTTACCCCTGAAACTGAGGTGGGTGCTGGTGCTTCTTGGATGTCTCTGACTTTCAGGGGGTCTGGCCTGACTCAATTTTTTGAAAAGCGATACCCGAAGAAACAGATTTCTTGTTTCAGGAATTCACACTTGTCCTTGTGTAGTGTTAGTCCTCTGTTCTGTAGCCTGGCGAACACGGCTCGCAACCTCTTCAAGTGTGTTTTAACAGTGGGGGCGTGGACCAGGATATTGTCACTCATGTTGAGGACTCCCGGGAGCCCTTGCAGGACCTCCTTGCTAACATGCTGGAAGACTTCCGCTGCGCTAGAGATGCCAAAATTGAGCCTCTTGTATCTCCACAGACCATTGTGGGTGGAAAAAGTGGTATTGGCCGTGACTCTGGGTGCAGCATGATTTGGTGGTATCCTGACCGGAGGTCCATTTTGGAGAACCAGTATGACCCTGATAGTTCACTGAGGATGTCGTCTATCGTTGGTGTTAAGTGTCGCTCCCTTTTATTCGGCAGGTTGGGCATACGCATGTTGACGCAGATTCTGACGGCATCCGGTTGTTTGGGCTTCCGAGCGACTACGATGGGTGATACCCACGGTGTTGGGCCTGATACTTTTTTGATGATTCCCGCCTGTTCCAAGAGTCGCAGTTCTTGCTCAACTTTGGGGCGCAGATGAAATGCTACTCGCCGATGTCTGAGCGCTGTGGGGATGACCGATTTGTTAATATGTAGGCATAGCGGAGGTCCTTTAAGGCACCCTATGCCCTCAAATAGCATCTTGAACTCTTGCGTTAAGTCTTGGAGTGTGTTTACATGGATGTCGAAAGCGAAGTGTACTAGGTTTAGATCTTGTTCAGTTCGGCAGCCAAGGAGAAATCCTGTGCCATCTTTGGAGACGTAGACTTTCGTGGCTGTTTCCGTGTTGTCATGGGCGATGTCATTTGTGAAAACCCCTGCTATGTCTAGGGGTCGGCTGTTTCCAAACACGAATATCTGCATGTTCGTGGGTTGGAGCGCCAGTAGCGGTTGTAGTAGCTTGTTATATATGTCCATTGCCATTAAGTTTATGGACACGCCGGTGTCCACCAGTGCCGGTGTTGGAGAGCCTTTGACTATGACGGTGCATGTAGGTAGGCGGCATGGATTACGTGGATTACGTGAATTGTGTGTTGGTCATTGTCCATGTCACTGTCTGAGTCTTGGTCCAACGTGGTTTCAACCATTTTGACGGTCTTCCTCGTGGCGTTGGTTGCTTGCTTAGGTGCTGATCTGCAGACTTTGGCAAAATGATTGAGTTAACCACATGCGATGCACATTTTGCCCCACGCTGGGCAGGTGGTCGGATGTGGTGCTGGGCCGTCGCACCACTTGCATGGTCTGCCCGTAGCCTTCCTTTATAGGGTTCCCCTTTTTGTCGTGGTGTGTTTGTTGTCACTGCATTGGCTGCCTCTGCCTTTGCCTGGGTTGTCGGTGTTTGTTCCATGTGGACTGCTCGAGCCCACAACAGTTCTTGGGAACGTCCTATTGTGAGGATATCTTTCATCAGCATGTTGGGTTGCTGGAGAATGTGCTCTCGAAGTTTTGATGAGGAGCATCCTTGGATAAATTGTGCTTGGATTTCGTCCTCTTTGTCAGGCAGAGTGCAGGTGCTGGCTAGTTCCTTCAGCCTGGCGTAAAAGACGTCGACAGACTCATCTGTTATTTGCCGGGCTTGGCGTAATAGGAACCTTTCATAGTCAGGGTTGGCGTATGGTTGGAAATACGCCGTAATCGCACCTTTTAGTGTTTCGTATGTGCGTGGCCGCGCTTCTGTGACTGACTTGAATACTTTGTGGATATCTGCTCCACCAATGTGGAGAAGAAGAGGTCTGCGCCGTTCTGGTTGGACGTCAAGGGCTTCGAAATATGTCTCCAGGCGTTCCACCCAGACTTTCCACCTTGCCGCTTGGGTGGGGGGTGCGCCTGTGATGGTGAAAGGTTCCAATGGTGGTACGCCAGCCATCGTAAAAAGTGTCTGGTTGGAATGAGAGGATGCAGGACACATTCAGTTCGAGTACTTGTGTCTTGGACTGGAGGGCAAAGGGACTCCTGCAAGGATAGGGCTTAATTTCGTGTGCCTCCTTTGTGGGTCAGGTTATTGATATTTGTGGGAGTGAGGAAAAGTAAAAAGAGAGAAAACATGCTTACTAGGTGTCTTTTAGGGTCTCCTTTGTCCGTTTTGCTTGCCTTTCTTTTTTTTCTCTTCTCCAGGTGCATGGTACTGGAGCTGGCGTGTTTTTCTGGGACTTGTCCTGCAGACCGTATGCTTCTGTGAGCCAGTCCTCCTTTAGTCTCTTGTTTCTCTTTTTGTTTTTCTCAGGCATTGTGTGGTGCCCAGGGCAGCCCAGCGGGGTGGATGCCTCCAATCAGGGAATCTCCGGGAGGGGTGGGGCACTTCCTTGTTGCCCGCCGCACTCGCGCTGAGTAGCGCGTGGTTCTGCAGGGAGGGGGCGGGCTCCTGGAACGCGCCCGCACGCCGGCTGTTCTTCCCTCCAGAGCTGCAATTCCCAAAGGGCTGGCAGCAAACTCTGTGCCGGCGTCTATCTGCACACTACCTCCAGCGGCGCCTGTTATGTGGAAACTTGCCGTGACCAGGGACAGACGGTCGGGCGTCCCCCTGCAGGTAGGCGAACCCCGTGGAGCGCGCAGTTTTTTTTTTCCTTCTTTTTCCTGCCGTGTGTCGGGCCCCGGGCTGGTGCACCGCTGTCGCGGGTGGTGTCACTACCGTTTGTGGTAGGCCCACCTCTTGTCGCCAATTGTCGGGTCGCGCGTGGCCGCCAAATAATGACGCGGAGCCACTGCAGTTTGCAATTAACACCTTTATTTAATTAACTCCCTAGTTCTCACCAACCCCTCGCGCCTTTTTCTCCCTCTACTTATACCCTGCCCCTCCTCGTCACAGTGCGATCCATCTCGCACCGATAGCAGGGGTAACTTTACACCCACCACTTCCGCCTCCGCGTAATGGTGCAGTCCAGTTCCTGTGACGACACTACAGCAAGAAACGTCCAGTTAGGAATTTACAATGATAATAGCTCTAACTCGAGAAAACGCGAGACCCATTACAATGCAGATGCTTTATTGCTACAGTTTGCGCTCAGCTTGTTTTGTTCCTTAACCTTTGTTACTTTCCCCCTTTTTCGGTCCCTTCAGTCCTCTAGTCTCATTCACTCTGGGTAAAGTTCCTGCCTTGTTACCTTCCTGGTAATTTGTGTCCTCATCCAGGCCTCCTCTTTCCTGGTGCATCATGGACTTTCCATGGTTGGCTCCTTTGCGGGGTCTGTGGTGGGCTAGTTACATCATGCTCTCTGCTTACATAGGGTAAGGTACACATTTCGTTACCTTAAGGGCTAATTCCTATCCTGTGTTGTCGGCCGCTTTTTAATTGTGTTCCCTTTAGATGGATAAATTATTGTTCCTAATTTTACCGAAATCCAATCTGGGTTTTCCTCACACCAGCTTGCAAGAGTGTGTCCCTCTCTTTCCCTGCCTACTTAGTACTTACCCCCTTTTCACGTTGGCCTGGATCTTTGTTAGCTTTCATACTCGGGTGCAAGCGGTTAAGTTAGCCACTAGAGGGAGGTGGAGCGATAGGTTTCGATATTCACACTCTAGAAACACTATGTTGATGACATCCAACTAACTTCCCAAGGAAAATGAAGGATCTGTAAGTAAAAGTTGACTTTATTTTACTTGCAATTACAGACAGCATAGGAGATAGTAAGAAACCTGTCGATTTTTGCACCAACAAGAAAAGGAGGATTTAATGCTAGCGCAGTCGACTTAACCGTTGCAAGATGCGATGTTGCACCTCCTCGTTCTTCCACCCATGCCGCAAGAATTTTGTAACTTTTTGCACACTCAAGCTTCATACCTTTAATCTGCCCAACGGTTGGCCTTTTGGTTATTTTATGGCTAAAAACGATTTTAGTTTTATCTTTGTTTATCATTATATTGATCTTCAACTCGTAGCTGTTATGGCTCTTCATTCCACAGTATCCAATGTCACTGTATCGTCCGCATTCAGTAGAATACTCAGCCTTTGACCAGCTAGCTTAAGGGAAGAAATATTCACTGCTTCAAGAGCATCACTCAGGTACACAAAACGTAGGTTGGAAAGAAAGGGGGCTAATATACAACGCTGTTTCAGGCATTTCTTCGTAAAGAAAGGCACAGAAGCAAATATCTTTCATCCACATCCGTCAGTATAAGCTGACTAAGGCTCTCCGGAAAAGGCAAGGGATGCCACACTTAGTGTATCCTCATAATTGCCCTCTAACAATGCATCTGGAAGCTGTTGCAAAATCTATTAATGCAGGATCCCTTCAAATTCCACCAGATGACCACATCTATAGCAGTTGGAATGGTCTTTGAGTTTCAATATGTATATTTTTGTCGAAAGTATCTATTGGTTTTAACAACTCAGCATTTGTCATTGAGGATGATTAATGTAGTTGCTGTAAATAAAGATCAGTAGGAGAATGGTTTTGATTGTATCCCTTTGTTACAGAGCGAACATTATCTAACACCTCGTTAAGGACAACAGTGTGGCCAAGTGGGTTCGTTGGAACCAAAATTACCTAAAGGGATAATCGTATGGCAGAGGTAATTATGATGACAGAATCATTGCTATGTTATGTTATATTGGTTTGCATAGCACACTCATCACTTGTGAGAGTTTTCAGGCACTTGGGTGTGTGTGTAGGTAGGCGGTCCCAAATGTGCTTATAAGAAGAGTGAAGGCTTCAGCTTCCTGCGAAACCCAATAAATCAAGATGAGGCTCTGATATGTAGAGAGAGGTTGTTCCCTGACTTGGGTGCAATGTAGGATAATGAGCCACCTCAAGTTTTGCTTTTGCGGATGCAAGGACTGTGTGTGACTGAGACAGAGACTAGGTGTCTGTTAGGTTGGGAAAAGTGTTTGCAGCCATTCAGGTATTCTGGTCCTGTGTTGTGTAAGACTTTGCATGTGAGAGTGAGAAGTTTGAATTGGCTGTCCTTGTGAATAGGGGAGCCTGTGAAGCTTCCTGCGGTGCTGTGGGATGTTGGTGGGGCATGGGAGTTCCGGTATGAGTCTTTCAGCAGTGTTCTGGATGGTCTGGAGTCTGTGTAGGAGTTGTTTGGAGACTCAACAAACCATTAGCAGTGCAAAACTTTGAAATTAAGGAATTACAGCTTGTTCCACAAATCAAGGGATTTTCGGTTAGGGCTTCCCCTAACTCTAAATCTTTCCAAGTGTATTGTTTGCAAACTGCTTGCAAAACAGGTCATAGCTCATTTCTGTACATTGGTCTCTGTGTCAAATTCTTCTTATCACTGGACAAATGTTGCTTCAGCTTACAGACGGTAAATTATATTTATTAGGCAACGTTTATGCCCATGGCTTTAAATACTTTATGCTGGGAATGATTAGTGCATGTACCAAGTAATTTAGAGTCATGCCTTTGCAAATGAGGTAACTGAAATAATTAATTTTCACAAATGTGTTCAGGAAAAGGAAATTGTCCTTGCCACTGGCAGCAGCTCCGGTATAATTTTGAAGATGCACTTAACATTAGCTGCAATGATCTGAAGTAAATTCAAAGACCGAGTAGTCTGACTTTAAAAGGTAAAGGTTTTTGATTTGGCTTTTTTATTCTATAGGATGTTATACAGTGGGTGGCACAGAATCACAAAAAATAGCTGACAAAGACACCAAACATGAAGAGAAGGAAGTGGTCTTGTCAGACTAAAAGAGTGGCTAAACATCAAGAGACAAAATATTCCTGGTATTATGGGAATTCCCTGTGGATAAGCACAGTTCTTTTTGCTAAGACTACACAATGAATAATAAGTAGATGTATCTGTGGGCACTGGTACATTTAATTTGTGCTAACCTGGTTTTGCTGCAGGCAAATGAAGGGATGGGGCATACCCTATGATTGCACATTCCCTTAAACCCCAGGTGGGTACATTCTTGCATCAAAGCCACACATATGTCCAATCTGACTGCAAATCAAATGCACAACTTGGTTTTTGTCTAGTTGTGCATCTTTAAGTTCTCACTTGCAAGTCATTCTAGTAGCGTTTTTTAAAAATGTGCGAATGTGTAATGTTGTGTGACAATTTTGAAATCTGAATATTGTATTTATGCATCGAGTCATAACCGATAAATTAATGATGGTGCACTTGAGCCTAGTTTACTGAGCCATTTAGAAATGTAATTAATATTATTAAGTAGTTGTGCCACATTTAAATATGAGACATTATTTGTTTCAATATGGATGCAGTTTTAGTTTCTATGTTCACCTCACTCCTGGTCATTCCCCCTCTCAATGTCCTGCTACAAACCATCCCTCCTCTCATTTCTGTGGAGCATCAAGTGACTGATGTCAATGATTCAAAACTGAACTAAACAGTTAGGAAGTGTGTACTGTGTAGGAGTGGGCACAACTCAAGGAACTTCACTCTGTGGAATTTCACAGAATTACATAAAAATTACCCGAGATTCCACAGAGTTCTGCCAATAGTGGGAATTAATTAATGTCCTGCTGCTCAAGCTGC
This sequence comes from Pleurodeles waltl, assembly GCF_031143425.1. Classification (NCBI taxonomy): domain Eukaryota; kingdom Metazoa; phylum Chordata; class Amphibia; order Caudata; family Salamandridae; genus Pleurodeles; species Pleurodeles waltl. The sequence goes on along the minus strand of NC_090437.1, from coordinate 81,860,691 downwards.
AATTTAATGCTGCTAGTGCGAGCATTGTTCAAACATCAGCATGAATGGCACCATGCATTGCACAAGAGTGTGCAACCATTCAAGTTGATTTTGCTACCATGCAAGTAAAAAATCTACTCAAGCAACAGCAGATCTACTCGAGAAGCAGCCCTCTGTTTGCGACTGCTTGGGGCTGCCCACATTAGAACATTTTGCTAGGGGACGCCAAATCTTGCTTGCACTTGCATTCCACGAGTCTCCTGGGACAAAAATTCTGCCATATGGCATTTGGTAGAATTTGGCCAGAACTCTGGGTTACCAGAGTAAAAGCTGAGTTACCAAGTGCCACCAACACCCCTGCAGATTGAAACATTCCTCCTAGCCTTGGTGAGGTGAACGAAGCTTCCATTGTGTACCTAAAGAATCATAATCAAGGACTTCTAATGGAAGTTCAGCTGAAAACATGTTGAATCTGAGAGAGCAGTTGGAAGATTTCTCTTACCTTAAGAAACGGGTTAGTTTTAAAAAATTAACTTATTACATTGTTGTTTCTGATTTACCAATGCGATCCTAACTATGATCATACCATGCTGCACATGCAGAATCTAATAAAAGAATATGTGATTTGTGTATGAAAGCTCTTTGTCTTTAGTACTGTGTGGTTCATTTTGCTCATTTTTACATTGGGGCGGATTGCTACAGAGTGACTTTTATTTTTCCTGAGACTTTGTCTATTTGTCTTAGATTTGTCTTATGGGAGTATTGTCGGTACACTTTATGAGTTTTACTCTTGAGGGTTGCCTGGATCTGTTTAATTAGGGTTAGATTTTCTGTAATTGAGCCTTCATGGCATTTTCATGTATTTCTCTTTGAACCACTTTTACTAAATTTTTTGTAAAATATCTATTTTGCCTCATTTTTTATCTAGAACTCAGTTATTGTTTCCTCATTTATTTTGTTTCACTTTGCTGTAATGTATGTTATCCAGGAGGAGTGTAGTCTCTGATAATATGTTATACTATGTGGCTTGTAGAGCACAGCTAATCATTCCTAAGGGTATCCAGGCAGTGAGAAGACAGGCCTGAGGGAGAAGAGGAGATCATGCCTGTTTTATCTGAAAGTGCCATGTCTTGAGGTGCCTTTGGTAGTTCACGAGGGAGGTGGGGGTTCTTAGGTGTTGCAGTAGGTTGTTCCAGGTCTTGGCTGTGAGGTATGAGAAGGAGCGGCGTCCTCCACTTCTGATTTGTTTGATGCAAGGGAGGTGTGCTCTTGGCTGGGATGCAAAGTATCTGGTGGATTGTTAGACATTGAGTCGGTGGTTGAGGCACACTGGACTGGTGTTGTGGAGAGCTAAGTAGCTCTAACGTACATGTTTCGTGGACTGGGAGTGAGTGGAGATTGTTGAGGTGTAGAGAGATGTAGTTATTTCGCTGGATGTTCAAGATGTGTCTGGCAGCAGATTTCTGAGTGGGTTAGAGACAGGGTAGGACATAGGCTGGGATTCTAAAGTAGAGGGTGTTTTCGTAGACAAATTTACTTGTGAGAGCCTGTTCATCTGGTGGGATCCACTTGAAAATCTTAAATAGCATTCGCAGGATGTGGAAGCACAACAAGGCGGCGGTGTTGATCTGCCTCCTCATGGAGAGGTTGGTGTCCAGGATGATTCTGAGGTTCTTGGCATGGTCCAAAAGGGTGAATGGGGGACCAAGTTCAGAAGGCCACCAAGAGGCTACCCAGGTTAGTGCTTGTTGCCGAAGAGAAGGACTTCAGTTTTGTCTGTGTTGAGCTGGAGTTGTTGCTTATGCAGTTTGTGAAATTTTATTTGGCAGTGCTTGTTGAGTCAGTAGGGGAGAGGATGAGCTGTGTACCATCAGAGTAGGATACTATGTTGATGGCGTGGGCTCCGACAATGTCAGCAAGGGGTGTCACATAGACATTGGGCTGAGCGTTGATCCTTGAGGGAGTCCGCAGATGAGTTCAGCGGTTTCTGAGGTGTAGGGGGAAATTCTAGCTCATTGAGATCTGTCCGTAGAAAGGTGTACATCCACTTGAAGCCTGGTCCACAGATACCCAAGTGCTGAAGCTTTCTGATGAGTGAGGTGTGGCAGACCATATCGAAAGCTGCGGAGAAGTCGAGGAGGATTAGCGTGGCTGTTTCTCCTCAGTCGGGGATGCTTCTGATGTAATCAGTGGCCGCAATGAGGACTGTTTCTGTGATGTGGTTGGTGCGAGAGCCAGAGAGACAGCTGTCTAGGAGCTGATAGGGCTAGAGCTCCAGGTGGTCTTAGAGTTGGGTATTGATGGCTTTCTCCATGACTTTAGGTGGAAAAGGCAGGAGCAAAATGGGTCTGTAGCTACTGAGGGTGCTGGGGTTCGTTGTTAGTTTCTTCAATAGGGCAGTGACTTCTGCATGTTATCATCAAGGTGGTGGTAGTTATGGAGGTGTTGAAGATAGTGGTTAGCGCAGGGGGCGATGATGGTGTTTCCAAGGTTGTATATGAAGTGGAGGCATGGGTCTGAGGGGGCTCCTGAGTGAATGGTATTCATCAGGGCAGTGGTGATGAGGAAGGTGTAATCCTGGGCATTCATATAGGTATGCTGTGGGTCAAATGTGTTGTAAGAAGTTTGAGAGGTTGTTGCAGAGTGCATGGAATGAGATGATGCTGCCAGCTGCAGGGTTGGAGAACTCTTTGACGAAGGTGAAGGGTTCAGTGGTATTGTTGTAGGTGGCTTTAGGAGTTAGGACCTTTTTCTTTGCATCTCATAGTTGTTGGTGGTAGAGATTGAGGGCTGCTTTGAAGGTGGCTCTTACTTTGGTGTTTTTGTAGTATCTCCATTTTCTCTGAAGTTGTTTGCAGTGGTGCTTGGACTTCCTGAGATTGTTCATGTACCAGCTGGGTAGTTGTTGTTTTTGGAGATCTGTTTCTGGTGGGAGTGGTGTGGTTGGTTCTGTCGGTGAGCCATTTACTTAAGAGTATGATGTCGACAATGAAGTTACCGGTGTGGTTGGGTGGATGTTCTTGTAGGGTCTTGGTCCAGCTTTCTTCAGATATTTTGCTCCGGTCTCTTGATGGATCTATGGATTTTTCTGGTGGGTGGATATTTTGAAATGTATGATGTAGTGGTTGGACCATGTGAGTGGAGTCATGTGGGTTGTGGTGATCCTGTTGTTAGGGGAGAAAATAGGATCAAAGGTGTGGCCTGCTTTGTGGGTAGGTCCTTGGATGAGCTGGGTGAGTCCGAAGTTGCAAAGGCTGTCAACAAGGGCCTTGGAGTTGGGGTTTGTAGTATCTTCCAGGTGCAAATTGAGGTCCTTGAGGAGGAAGTAGTTGGTTGATCTGATGGAGAGGGGAGCGACAAAGTCTGCAATGTGAATGCAGAATTACACATGGGAGCTTAGGGGATGATAGGCTAGGGCTCCCTTCAGGGTGGTTGTTAGAAATTCAGTCTCTAGTTGACAGAGGTATACACCCATGTCAAAGTAGGGACCATAATCCTGGCTAGGGTAAGTCACAACACAATCTAGATTATTCTGTGCTCACCCTCTGGTAGCATGGCACAGAGCATGCAAGCTTAACTTAGAAGGCAATGTGTAAAGTATTTGTGCAATAACTAATATAAGAACACAGTGAAAAAGCCATAAAAAAACTCTACATCAGTTTAGGAACATAGATCATTCTTATCTGAATTAAATAAGACCATAACGACAAACATCCAACATGCACAAGTCAAGATATCGCTTTTAAAGGTTTCAATGAGTCGCAAGCTTTAAGAATAAGTGGTTGTATCCTGTTAACACACAGTAGTGGGGATGCGAAAAAAAATGACACACAGGGGTCACAGAGGAGGAGATGCATTGAAAAATAAGGTGCTGGGTAGGACTTTCCAGGGTGGCACAGACAATGCATAGTTTTTTTCCACACTGCTCAGGGGATGTGTTGCTTTCCAGGAGTGCAGCCTTGGTTCCTCCTTGCGATGCAAGGATATTTTGACACCCAGGGAGGATGCATTGAAAATCCTTGATATGCAGGCGCTGTGTTGATCTGATAGACGATGCAGTGATTTTTCAGCCGCGAGGCAAGTGCTGCGTCGATTTCTGCAGGTACTGCTTACATTTTTGGATGCACAGGGATTTTCTTCTCTTTGTTGAAGTCTTTATGGCCTTCAGAACAGGAGGCAAGCTCAATCCAAACCCTTGGAGAGCACTTGTGGGGAAGGCATAGTCCTTCCAGCAGAGTCAGGGGTCAGCGGAAGCAGGAAAACAAGCAGGCCATCAGCCCTGTTCAGCAAAGCAGTCCAGATGAGTCCTTTGCGCAGCCAGGCAGTCCCTCTGACAGAATACAGGTGTAGTTCCAGAAGTGTCTAATTTTGGAGGGTTACAGACCCAGTATATGTATGCCTTTGAAGTGGGGGAAAATTCAAAGAGTGGTTTTAGAGTGCACAAGTTCACCTTTCAACCCAGCCCTGTCTGCTATGATCCCTGTGGGGTTTATCAGTCCTTTGTGTGAGGGCAGGCCATTGGCCTTTGATGTGTAAGAGAGAGCCCCTCCACCCTTCCTGCCAGGGGGACCCATTCAGTATGTAGATTAATGCAGATGTGACTGAGTGTCCTGTACTTATGGCTGTCTGGGTGGAATGTACAAGGAGAGCTGTCAACCAGCACAGAACAGAGGTGGGTTGAAGACAGGCTGTAAGGCACAGATGGCAGTAAGTGCAGAGAAATACCAACTTTCTAAAAGTGGCATTTCTAAAATAGTAATATTAAATCCAACTTCACCAGTAAGCAGGATTTTCTATTACAATTCAGGCCATACTAAACATGACAGAGCTACTCCTTTCAGATAAAAATTTACCACTTAAAAGTATATAAGGGCAGTTCTAATGCTGGCTTATGAGAGGAGCAGGCCTCTCAGTAGTAAACAACTAATTTGTGAGTTTTTCACTACCAGGACATGTAAAACACATAAGTACATGTCCTGACATGTAAAACACATAAGTACATGTCCTGCCTGTATTACCTAGGGGTGACTTATATGTAGAAAAAGGGGAGTTTAAGGGTTGGCAACTATTTTTAAAATGCCAAGTCGAAGTGGCAGTGAAACTGCACACACAGGCCTGACAATGGCAGGCCTGAGACATGGTTAAGAGGCTACTTATGTGGGTTGCACAATCAATGCTGCAGGCCTACTAGTAGTATTTAATTTACAGGGCATGGGCACCTCTAGCACACATTACTAGGAACTTACAGGTAAGTTAAATATGCCAGTTGGGTAGGAGCCAATGTTACTATGTTTAGGGGAGAGAGCACATGCACTTTAGCACTGCTCAGCAGTGGTAAATTGTGGAAAGTCCTAAAACCAGCAAAAACGGTGTCAGAAAATGGAAGGAGACAGGCAAAAAGTTGGAGGATGACCACCTTAAAGCTGTCAGGTTTAACAGTGGTGTTGTACTCCATTGGTATTTTGAAATGGAGGTGTTTCATGAGGTTGGTGTCCGAGTCCGTGGAAGTGGAGCAGTCAATTGTGGTTTTGTAGATGATTGTGAGTCCTCCGCCTGGTTTGTGGGTTTGGGCCTCGTGTATGATTTTGTAGGTGATCAGGATGGCTGAGGCGATGTTCGGGTTGGAGGCTAGGTTGAGCCATGTTTCACTCAGGAAAAGAAGTTCCGTGTGTTGCTGTTAAAAAGTTCCCAGATTCCAGTGGAGTTTTGGAGGGATCGGATGTTGAGGAGCCTGGCGAGCAGTTGTTGTGGGGTGGTGGAGTGTGTTGGTTGTTTGGAGGTAATGGTGTGAACTTCTGAGGTGTTACAGGTGAACTCGAAATGAGTGCAGGATAAAGGTCCTACAGTGGTGCTGGGGAGATGTGGTAGCAGCATGTTAGCCAGTGTGTATTGTGGTCGTGGAGGACGGTGGAGGAGTAGCCTTAGCGTTCGTTCACTCCAGTGGCAGCTACAGCTCTTGTTGTGATGTTGTGTAGGATGGTTATGGGGCCAGGGTTCTTGACACTGGGCACAGTCCAGGCACAAACAGGCACAGGCAGTTTTGCCTTTGGCACATCTTCTGTGCTCCAGCAGCACGCCCGCTGCTTGGACAAGCTGCAGCCAGCAGTAAGTAGGTCCTGGGGTGGGCAGCACTTCTGTTGGCGGGAAGAACTGTGAGCTAGAAAACCTGGACAATGGTGGTGTCACCTGGTCAAACAGCGGCAACTGGATCAGGCTCGAGCAAACAGGAACTGGAGGTCACAGGAAAGTGGCAGGCTAGCTGCTCAGGTGCCCACTCACTAGATATATTGGAGATTCCAAAGTCAAATTCATTTGGTAAAAATTGGGGTGCTCAAAATATTGGGGTTCAGATGATTACTGAGGTTCGGCTCCGACAAAGTTGGTAGCAGAGGGTGTTTAACATTAGAGCACCTCCTTTTTAAGGGGTCCCCTCATTAGATTTTAGAGTTTTTGGATCATTTTTGACCTGATCAAAGGAAAACACAGTTTTTTTTTGATTTGCCAACTTGTTGGCCCAGATCTTACTGCAAGGTGACAAACTGTGTTACTGTGCTGTCTTGAATGAACTAGGAGTGTAAGTATAAATAGAGAACAAAAACTGAGTTTGTGAATACGTGCTCAGGCTAATTGTAATGATCGATTTATGCTTCTGTGTTGAGATGTTTGGATATGTGATGATGATTGTGAGTTTAATTGGTGGGTTGCTTACTGTTGTGATGATGTATTAATCATATGTTAACCCATTTCAAACTACAAAGTTATTTGTCATTTAAATAGAATTGGGTTGGTTAAATGATTTTATCGAAATATTGGATATTGCCTATTTGTCTGTATTGTGGAATGTAGAGGAAGCACCGCTTACACATCAGAAGGGATTCTGAACCAACTTATTTTCCTTTCTCATTCTGAGAGTCTAACTTAGGTTATTGTGCATACCCTGGGTGCATTGGGTGAAGTAATATAACTAAGAGGAGGTGGATTTATGCTTGTCGAAAATTGCTTAGGAAAAGTTTTACTACACATAAGCAAATATTACAACAGCCATTGCCTCCACTTTCTCACCCTCCTCATCATCCCTCATAGTCACATCAACACACATACCTACATGCAGTGGCTCATCAGTCCCAGATCCTGCCACCTGTATAGCCTTGCCTACAGTCACCACAACAACAGACACGCAGACTAGCTCCCTATTCACCACATGCGCAGTCACCACCACCACCATCTCAACCTCATGCTGCACACCCACCTCACTTGCAGACACCACCACAACATACATACAAATGTCCTGTTTGTCCTCTCCCACCCTGTCTGCCCACCACTCTCCATAAACACGTAAACACTCCCACTCAGACACTTAACAGCCATCCACCTCACACACGCACTCTATCCATGCACCTGCAACGAAGTCCATCACACCTACTCCTCCTACAACCACTCCCTCTAACTCCACTCCCAAACCTCCTCCCACAACCTGCCCCATTGGACCTAAGAACCTTTCCCACCTTGACCTCTTCCCTCCCCCTGTCCAGCCTGTAACAGGAAGATCCCTCTCCCAGCACACTACCGCCAGCTCCTAGTCCACTCCTGTTCCTGCCCCTAAAGCTACACCTGCCACTAAGGGGCACAAGAGTGGCACTCCATCCCCCCCACCCCAAACAACCACCTCTGCCCTCTAAACAACGGAGCAAGGACCCACCCCCTCCCAAAACCAAGTCCAAAAATCCCCTTCCCAAGAAACCCTCCGCCCCCTGAGGTGCCTGCCTACCATCACCATGATGCCCCTGCCCAGTGGAGTGATTTGGGCTGTTAGGAATCAAGTTGGGCCTTGGACGTTGCCCTGTGGCTCTTCAATGACATTGCACTGGCCAAGGACCCTTTCTGCATATATATATATATATATATATATATATATATATATATATATATATATATCTCTTTTTTCAACTGAGGTTGCTGTTCCCACATAATTACAGTGGTTGGACAAATAGTATATGTCCTGGCATTCTTTGCTCCTGGGTTATGTTGTTGTTGAATAACTCTGCAGATAGTTCTCGGTATGTGGTATGTGTGTTTAGTGTGGGTTGTGCGTTTGTGTGTGTCACTGTCCCCTCCCTCCCTTGTGTGCTAGGCAGCTGTACTCACTGTCATCGTCTTCATCAGAGTTGCTGCTCCTGGACTGGCATCGCTTGGTATAGGCAAGACTTCCAATCCAGGTTCCATTGTGGCCACGGACTCCGCTGTGTCCCTGGAGGTGAGTGTCTCCTTTTATATGATGTGTTTCTGCCAGGCTTTTGGTGGCGGTGGTCCCGCCCAGCAATCCTGGCGGTCTGCTATGTCATAATATGGTGGGCAGGGTGTTGTCTTCCGCCAGCCTGAAAATGGCAACCGCCGTAGTCAGTGGACAGACAGCACTGGTGGTTCGGGTGGTACATTGGCTGTCTATGGGTGGGGTCACCGCCATGGTCATAAATTGGCGGTATCACCCCCAGCCTGGCAACGGAACTACTGCCATCGACCGGCGTGGCGGTCAGCTGACTGCCAATGTCATAATGAGGGCCTGTATCTGGAAAAATGGTGGTTAGAGCCACCACCTAAAGAGATTTGCATTGGAATTCTGAAAATAGAATTTGAAGAGATATTGCAGGGACATGTACATTTGAACACATTGTTGTCCTGCAATGCAGATGAAATTAGATATTTAATTAAAGAAGCAGCCAGATGCGCTAATGAAGCTCATGGAAAATTGAAAGAATTGATTGATGAATTAGAGGTTGACATTAGTAAAATGAAAAATGTAAAACAAAATTATACAATGGATTTAACACATGATGACATTAAAAAGATGGGACTCATTACTTTAAGAGCTAATATGAAAGATTTGATTGAGAAAAGTCAAGCCTGAAAAGTTTTGAAGAAAAACCAAGATAAATGGAGAAAACAGACAGTGAATAAGAAGAAAATGAAGAGCAATGAGGGAAAAGGGGTAAGAAATATAGCATGTCATTCGGAAGAAGGAACTAGTTTCGTTGCTGAGTTTCCTTTGAGAGAGGTACATGGAGGGCATTGGGTGCATGTTCCCTGGACAAGGGGAGATCTGTATGCTTTTACACATAATTTTCCAAAATTGAGAGAAGATCCAACAAAGTATGCGATGAAATCCATAAATTGAAACATCTTTCTTTGATGTTATGGACTGATTTGAATACTGTATTTGAGATTGTTGTTCCTGGAGATGTGTGGTGGACTGTTGGATGGCCAATGCAGGAGCCAGCTAGGCTTGGTCCCAATAAAGCACCATCTGTGGATGTAGCTGAGAAATATAAGACAGAGATTGAGCATTTGAAAAAACAAATTCTGGAAAGGGATATAAATTGGGAAAAGCTAATGAAAACAACAACAGAAGAATCAGTAAATTCCTATTATAAGAGATCGATGCAGGTGTTTAAGAAATTTAGTGGAGTTAAAATCCAGAGAAAGATGCTGCTGTGGATTTCATGTCTACTTTCGTGAATGGACTAAGGTCAGACATAAGTAATCATATTCAAACGGAGCAAGTTGTGTTGGTCGACAAAGGGTATTAATGAGATCTTGAAATCAGCAAAGAACAGTAGTGAATATCTTGAGAAGAAATAAAAGAAATTGAAAGAAAAACTGATGATTACTCAAACAAAACAATTTGAGAAGGGATCAATTAATCACATGTGTTCAAATATGAATTTTGTGCAAAATGGAATGAATAGAATGAATAAGTTAATCCAAGGAAGTGAAATGAATTGAATGAATGGAAAGGTTGAGATATCAAAGTAGAGCACAGCTTGTCAAAGGGTTCAAGATAATTCAGGGGGAAATCAAATTGTACAGAGAAATAATATGATGCCAAATATGCACAATTCTATACAGAATACGCAGAATCAGAAAATAATTTTGAATGCCATGCTAACTCTCCTTCAATGCAACAAAAAATGAGAAATAACGTTCCATACAATGAAGGTTGTCAGCAGAATGCGGCAATTCTTACTAATGAAATGCCAGGAAGAAGTTCTCAATTAGGCTACCTGAGAGGGGAGGAAGGCTACTTGCTTGGAGCAGTTCTGGAGGTAGCCCAAAGTGGCCCATACATTGACGGAGAATGATTGATACAGGTGCTACCCATTCTACAGTTTGTTCTGTGGAAGTTCTAAACCTACCCCTTTCAGGAAGCGAACTCCAACTTGTAGGGATCAGTAATAAGCAGACTTTTCATCAGATTTCAGCAAATGTTCCTGTTAAAATAGGGCATATGGGAAAAAAGCATCAGTTTATCATGCTTGGACTGGATTTCTTTGCAAGATGAACTGCTTTATGTATTGCACACCACATGGTGTTGCAGTAGAAATGCAGGAAAAGGTTCCAGTTGTTAAATTAAGCTCGTAGGACACCAGAGTAGAAATATACTTAGTTTTGACAAGAGAAGGCTTACCTCCAGATTTAAAACATTCTGGTCCATATGTACGATATTCGGTATTTGCTTTTCCTAAATGGCAAATCCTAAGAAATATCTATTTAGGAAACGCTAAATGGAATGTACAAAAATAGAGATTTCCTAATAATGATTCCTACAGAGTAGGAATCGCTATTAGGAAATTGCTTTATAGGAAATGTTACACCATTCATTCCCCAATGATTTTACATTTCCAAAGTTGTGATTTCCTAATAGGAAATCGCAAATTAGGAAATGCAAACCCAAGGGTGTCTATGGGCCTAAGGACCCCCTTGATGCACCCAAAAAAAATGGTGCACACGAAAGGTGCATAAATGCCCTAGGGCATGTGGCCCTACATGGCACTTGAAAAAAAAAATGTGGGTGCCTTTTTTAAAATTGCAAATGGTTACCATTGACTTGGAGTCAATGGTAATAGCCTTTCCTAAATGCCCATTTTGCAATTAGGGAATGCTTTATACACATGCTTAAGAAATCGCAAATAGGAAGTCCTATTTGTGATTTCCTATTTAGGGAAAAGAAAAATGTGATTTCTACTGGGTAGAAATCACATTTTGTGATTTCCAATCTGCAATTTAGCATTGGTCCATGTGGCCATCAGTGAGAGAAAAGGTATGCAATTTCACTGGAAAAGAAATTGGATTGATTTGAACAGCAGAACCAGTGAAGAATTAGGTAAAAACAGATCAAATTATCCCCAAACTAGGAAAAGCAGACTAACAAAAGAGGCTAAATAGGGAATTAAACCAGTAATTGAAAAAATGATTGATCAGGGAATTATTTAAGAGGTGCTTGGTAGTTCTTTCATTTCTGTGGTGATAGGAATTAAAACATTGAATGGCAAATGGGGGATTGTACAGTACCTCTTAAAAATAAATAAAATGATGGTTCCTTGTGGTCTAGTGGTACTAAATCCAGCAGTAATAGTCTTTCAGATTATAACAGAGGCAAAACTGCACACAGTCATTGACACGTGCCAAGAGTTGTTTTTAGCATGAGAATTCTCAGTTTCTTTTTGTATTTCAATTTTTGAGTAAAGTTCTCTTTTGATGTAGGATCCCACATGCGTATGCAGAGGGTCCATCAATTTCCTCACAAATTTTATATTACAACGTAACTCAGCTGTAGGCCAATACTTAGAAGATTTCTTGATAACATCATAGAGGATTGTACGCTTGATGCCTTTGCACTGTTGAATCATTTGACCCAAAATGGACATAAAGGGGGTTATTCCAACTTTGGAGGAGTGTTAATCCGTCCCAAAAGTGACGGTAAAGTGACGGATATACCACCAGCCGTATTACGAGTTCCATAGGATATAATGGAGTCGTAATATGGCTGGTGGTAAATCTGTCACTTTTCCGTCACTTTTGGGACGGAATAACACCTCCTCCAAAGTTGGAATAACCCCCAAAGTCTCCTCAGCAAAAATGCAGCTTTGTTTAACGGATGTTATTTATCTCAGATACCCTATTGAAAAAGGTGTATAAACGTCTCAAAAGAATATGTTTCTACAATTTTGAAACTGAGTCCCCCAACCACTAAGAGGAAGGTTCTGGTATTTCTTGGGATTGTTGGGTATTATCGACAATGGATCTCAAATTTTTCCCTAATTGCCAAAACTTTAGTAAGGCTAATCTCTAACAATGTGCAAGATCCTGTACCATTTGATGATGAGTGCCTTGAAACACTCAATAAATTGAAAGAGAGTTTGTGTCATGCGCCCGTAGTTGGGATGTCATATTACAATATTCTTTTATACTTGTTCTGCATTGAAAAAGATGGCTGAGCACTTTCATTCCTTGCTCAAAAACATGGAGGACTCATGCACCCATTGGTGTTTTTTTCAGGAGTGTTGGATCCAGTTGCTGTAAGACTTCCCAAGTGCCTACAATCCATTGCAGAAATTTATCTGACAGTTGAACAAAGTGAAAGAACTGTGATGGGTTATTTTTTAATTGGCTATATACCACTTTCAGTTGAAATTCTTTGGACAAGAGCAAAAAACACAGCACATGACAGACAACAGTTTAACACGGTGTGAACAAGTGATTCTTAGAACAAAAGACATTTCTATTTGAAGAGGCAGGGCCTGATTATGACTTTGGCGGAGGGGATTAGTCCGTCCCAAATGTGACGGATATCCCGCCCACCATATTATGAGTTCCATAGGATATAATGGACTCGTAATTCAGCGTCAGGATATCCGTCACATTTAGGACGGAGTAATCCCCTCCGCCAAAGTCGTAATCAGGCCCGCAGTGTTTTAAATCCAGCAGCACTGTGTCCAATTTCTGACAAAATTGAAGTCAGGGATAGTGTAGCCAGAGTAAAAGGCTGATGCAATGCCAAAGCACAAAGCATGAATGAGTGGCAGCAAGAAGATTGAGTCTCTGATCAAAGCAGTGATAAGCGGCAATTGAAAATCAAGTTTAAAAGACTCCTTTCTTGGAGAAGAAAATTTGCTATGAGAAAAGCTAATAAGAGGAAATCTGAGTTAAGTGCAAGTTCAAGTTTGAATCAGGGGCTTGAGTTAAAAAGAGTCCGAAAGATTGTTGCTGTAAAACAACACAGAAAAACAAAACATTGTGAGTCATACAAAACAGCTGAAGAGCCATTTGAGCTGAGAAACTGATGAAAGTGAATTGCTGGTTGCCAGTTGACCAGTTAGAAAGAGAGTTCTTGGTTTGAAATTTGCATCACCAGACTTGGCATTCCTAGCAACAGTGTCAGAGTAAGATACTGACGAAGATGATTCTTTCCAAATGAATAAGTGCCACAATGTTTTTGAAAAAGGATCAGATCTAGAGACTGATACTGAAGAAGAGACGCCCTAATGAGAAGAAAAAGAGACTTTGAAATACTGATCTTTGATCAAAAAAAGAAACAAACTGAGACAGATAAAATTTTGATGACGTTGATTTGATTTTTTAAATCTTCCCTTTCACAAGCGCTGACAATTGAATACATTTTTTGCTACAGACTGAAAGAAGAAATAATTTTTGCCACGAAAATTTTGTTTTTGGTTTCTAACATGATGTTGAGAAAGAGCAGATGGTGTACAATTGGAGAGACGGTGCTATTAACATTGATATTCTTCCAGAAAACAAAGAATTGTGGCAGTGGTTAAGCAAATGCTGCACTCCTCTGAAGTATACACAGTTGTCCCTGCCAATATGTACTGTCTGCTCAACAGGCGAGAACACTATGCTACCAAACTAGTGCCACATGTAGAGAGAGAGTCCCACATCAACATCAACAAATAAAACACTCATGAATTGTAAAGAGACATTCAGTGAGTCCAGTCCAGAAGACAATGCAGTAGCAAGAGTGATTTTATTACATTTATGAACAGGTAGTCAATTCCATTTATCAGCTTGCAGCCGACGTGTTTCGTCTTCAACAACTTTTTCAAGCTAAATTGATGATACCAGGAAGCATCCGAGTTGAAATATGTTTGATTGAAAAACACAGGGCCAATGTATAGGCTTCTGTGAATATGTCAAATCTGTTAAGCTGAAGTACCAGAAAAGTAAATTCAAAATGAAACATGCAGAGGGAGTGCAGTGATAAGTTCATCCAATTTCTGCTGCAGTGTGTAGTTGAATGCCAAAAGTATTAACGTTTGTCCTGATCAAAGGTACTTTTGGTTCGGTATACTTAAGATAACTATGAATTTCTATGGTTTTTTTACAAGTAAATTCAGAACCTAACAATAACATCCCTGTTTTTTAAGTGAATTTATATATATTTTTTAATCTATTTTGCCACCATAATGTCCCTGTAAATTCTGTTTTTTTAGTGAATAGATAGATAGAAAGATATTAGCTAGTGGTGGTCGCCAGTAGGTATCTATAGTTAGACCTACATTCTATAGAAAAAGCATTTTCTGACTTACCTATATCTTTGGCACCGGTTGATGAATCTTCACAAAACTTTCTAAAAATTACAACGCGCACTTAAGCTGATGTCTAGAAAGTGTTGGGGTGATCTGTCAAGAGGGGGGTCAAGAAAACGTGGGAGCCCCAAAACACGTTTTCCCCATGTATTTTTCCATAGGGATTTTGCTCGAGTGGGCCAGGGCCCGGGTATGTTAAAAATAAATGCGGGGGTGCATGGGGCCCACTCCCTGGGTTTATTCATGCCCGAGGACCGCCATTTCTCCCTTGGGCTGTTATTCTAATAGTTTGTGCGGTGGCTGTGTGGACCCACATGCCCCAGAGATCACCTCCTCCGGGGGATAAAATTTGTAAATTATATAAGGGGGGTCCTGTGAACCCCCTGGGCCCTGGGGACCACCACCACCCCAGGGCTAATATTTTAGTAGATGCAGCGGGCTGCACAGCACCCCCGCAGCCCTAGGCACCACCACCTCCCCAGGGCAAAGTGTGTAAAATAAATAGGGGGCAATAGGGGGCAGAGGCCAGCATCTGCCCGGGGCTAATACATAATTAAATACAAGTAGCTCCCCTACAGCCGCAGAGACTGCCATCTCCCTGGGGCAAAAGAAACAATTAATGCATGGGGCCACACAGCCCTCCTGCAGCCCAGGGGACCACCACCTCCCTAGGGCTGAAATAAAAGAATGAAGGAGGTCTTTTGTGGATCCCCAGCCCCAGGGACCACCATCTACCCTCATGGAGCCAACAATGGCCCTGGGGACTGCCACCCCCCCGGGCCGGTTCCTACCATGTCCCAGAGTGCCTACCCCTGGGACATAGCTGTTTGCTCTGGCTTGGCAGGAGCTTTAAAAGCTTTAAAAGCTCCTGCCAAGTCAGAGCAAACACTCCAGTTCCAGCAAGTGAGAGCTGTCAAACAGCTCTTGCTTGCTGGAAGCAGAAGTTTCCTCTGTTTCCCTGCAGGGACACAGAGGAAACTATTGCCCTCACACAGAGGGAGTTGCATGTTTAGCAGCTCCCTGTCAGTGACAGCAATACCGGTTCCCTCAGGAGGTGGGGAGCCAGTTGGGACCGCGGAGGCCTTCAGGCTCCTTCCAGGGTCCATAATGGTGCTGAATGGGTACCCTGGCGGCACCCAGGTGACATGGCCAAGCCCTGAGGTATGGGGTCCCCGAAGCCGAGATTGGCCTAGGGAGGGGGGCTGCGTATCTCCCATCCCCCCCCAAAAAATTTTTAGGCCAGGACATGGGGTCTCCAGGGCTGAGATTGGCCTGGGGGGGGGGACATGCAGCTCCCATCGCCCCAAAAAGATTTAGAAGGCCAGGTCCCAGGGGATGAGGTCCCTGGTGCTGAAATCGGCTGGGTGAGGAGAACTGCCTGGCCCCTCTCCCCCATTTAATGAATGCTGGGCCCTGGGTAATGGGGTTCCTGGGGCCGAGATCAGCCAGAGAAGTGGGCCGTGCAGCTCCCCCTGTGACGTGTAGTGGGGCCCCAGGTACAGGTTCACTGGGGCCAAAATCAGCTGGAGGAGGGGAACCACGTGGGCGGCCTCTCCCAGACTAGCCATCCACCCAATAAGGTACCAATTGCTAACTAACCTGTATAAAGTGCTCCCTCTTACACCCACTCCCACACCCACATAGACCGTCTCACACCAAGATAAAAACTCACACAGCCACTCTCACCACACCCAGAGACACTCTCTCGCACACCCAGAGAGAAAGGCCCTGTGGCCATCTCCTACAGTGTAGGGTTGGGTGGTTAGGGGGGTTGGCCGCAGGCTAGGCTCTGCAGCCAACCCCGACACTCACAGCCGAAGGCCATGCACCGCACAGGGTTGAGTGGTTATAGGGGGTTGGCTACCAGGTCTGGCTGCAGGCCTGGTCCTGCTGCCAACCCCTGCCATGCACGGACAAAGGCCACGCTCGGCAGTGGTTGGATTAATATATAGTAATACAAATGACTTAACATTAAAAAAACATCGGAATTCTTGAAATAACGCTAACTATAACTGCTGAATTTCTCTGGTTTTGTGTGAGTAAATTCAGTAACCTTTGGGTTTTTTTTTCCGTGCATTTCTAAGTTTTTTTTATTTTTATTCTATTTCCTAACTATAACGTCTCTGTAACATTTGCTTTTTCAGTGAATGGTGTATGTATATATAGATATGTAGATATAGGTAGTTTTAGTTAGGACCTAGTTTCTATAGAAAAAACGTTTTTTATTTGACTATATCTTTGGCGCCAGATGATGAATCTTCATGAAACTTTTTTAAACAAAGTGTGACGCTCACTTCAGCTACTGTCTGGAAAGTTTCAGGGTAATCCATCAAGCAGGGGTTGAGAAAAAGGGGGGGTCCCAATCGCTTTTCCCCCATGCATTTTTCCATGGGGATTTTGAACATGACTTCCACCCGAATCACCGGACGGAATTAGACCAAAATTGGCAGAAAGCTAGCTCTTGGTCCAGAAAGAGCTCTTTTTGTTATTAGGTCTAAATCCATTCAGTAGTTTCTTGAGATATTAAAGAAAATTCAAATTTGTATATTTAGTGAAACAAAGGCTCCGCAAACCTTTCCATTCTCATGTTGAGAATTGCTTGGCTGCCAAAACTTCAACAAGGAATTGTTAGCAGCCATCTTGGAACCCAGCGACAGCTGAGTCCCTGAAAAAAGATTAAAAAAAGAAAAGGGGCTATAGTAGGGACGTCCTGGCCCCTTGGCTCTGGTGCTGGGGTCCCAGAGGGACCGACCCAGGGCAAAAAAAGCACTTATTAAAATAGTTTTGCCACAAATTTGTGCAAACATTTAAAAAAAAACAAGTGTGGGCTCCTGCACTTGTTTTAATAAAGCCCCCAAGTGGGTCAGGTCCTGGGGGCATGTGAAAAGTAAAGGAGAGGGGTGCATTGGGCCCACCTCGTAGGGCTTATTTATGCCCCAGGTACTGCCACCCCCTGGGGCTTAATTTGCATAGAATGCTGGGGGGCAACATGGCCCAGCCCCGGGGACTGCCACCTACCTGAGGCTAGACAAAGAATGAATGCGGGGGCCCCATGTGGCCCACCCATAAAATTTAAATAATGAAGGGGGTCTGTCACGGATCCCTGGCCCCAGGAACCACCACCTCCCTGGGGCTGTTTAACATTGGAGGAGGGCCGTGGTGCCCACCTCGTGAAGCCAATAATGGTCCTTGGGACCACCACCACCTCCCAAGGCCGGTTCCTGCTATGTTCTGGGGTGCCCACTCCGTGACATAGATGCTTGCTCTGACTTGGTGGGAGCTGACAGTTCTCACCAAGTCAGAGCAAAACTCCGATCCCAGCAAGTGAGAGCTGTCAAACAGTTCTTGCTTGCTGGAAGCTGAGTTTTCCTCTTTTCCTGCTTGCAGACATGCAAGCAAAGAAACAGAGGAAATCATTGCTCTCACAAACAGGGAGCTGCATGTTTATCGGAAGCCAGCTATGACTGCGGGGACTATCAGGCTCCCCAGTGGTCCCCAATGGTGCTGACTGTGCTCCCTGGGGATGGGGGCAACCAGGTCGGGCTCCAGGGATGTGGTCCCAGAGGCTAAGATTGGCCCAGGAACGGGGGCTGTGCGGCCCCCTCTACGAACAAAAAATAAAATGTTACAGTCGGGCTCTGGGGGATGGGGTCTCTGGGGCTGAGATTGCCCAGGGAGGGGGGCCACCCTCCCCCCAAAATATTTTATATGGCCGGGCCGCAGGGGATGGGGTTCTGAGAGCTGAAAGGGGCCGGGGAGGGGGTTTGTGTGCCCCCCTCCATCTAATGAAGCCCAGGCCCTTGGGGATAGGGTCCCCGGGGCCAAGATCGGCAGGGAGGTGGGCCACGTGGCCCCCTCACCTTTATTTTTAGAAATGGCCCAGATTGATGGTGTCCCCAGGAGCTAACAGGGCCTGGGGGAGACTGCTGGCCCCCTTCCCCTTCATTTAAATAAGTGGCTCTAGGGGATGGGGTCCCTGTGGCCAATAATGGTTTGTGGAGGGGATGTGTGGCCCCTCCCCTTTATTTTTAGAAATTACACTGGGGAGTGGGGTAGAAGGGATGTGGCCCTCCTCCTACTTAATTAAACAAACAAACAGCTCTGGAGAATGGGGCCCCAGGGCCAGAGTCTATGGGCAACCCCACACTGCACACTGCTGAAGGCCGTGCACAGCATGTGGTTGGCTGTAAGGGGGTGGTTTGGCTGCAGGGCCTGGGGCCTGGCCAGGCTCTTTGGCTGTGCGCAGTTGGGGGTAGTATTTATGCATGGTAATTAAGTTTTACTTTATGTTAAAAAACTGCAGAAAATTCACTGAAAAAAACAAAGGTTAAAGTAATGTCATAATTAGGTATAGAAAAAGATCTGCTTTCTTTAAAAACAAAACCCTTAGAAATTCACAGCAAAAAACAAAGGGTAGAGTAACTTTATATGAAAGATAAATATGTCAGGTCGCATGAGTGTAATTTGGAATATATATATATATATATATATATATATATATATATATATATATAGTGACAGTAGCCACTCTGTAGTTCTAATTAGGATTCCTAGGTATAGGAATTCCTGGGAAATGTGGTTGCTAATAACTGTACCCCTGCTTGATGAATCTCCACGAAACTTTCCAGACCTATATCTTTTTCTACATTGTTAAAGGATGGAAAGGTTCGCAGTGATTGGTCAAGCGGGAGTCAAGATAAAAGGGCATGGTCCCAAAGCACATTTCTCCACCAGCGCATTTTCCATAGACTTCTTTATCTCATGTAGTGTGAAAATGACTGAAGGGGTGTCAATTAAATGTGGCAGGATTACACATTATGTTGTGCAGATGATCCTTTTGGGTACTACAGGTAAGTAGGGTAAGTATTTTTTGTTATCATGCATTTTAACTTAGTGATATCTATTGGCACAGTACTTTTGTAAACTTTTGTGGAATTTCTCATTATTTTCTGGAAGCAACACAGTACATAGCAATGACAAGATATTATGTGATTGGCTATTTATTGACTTTAAAAAAGTTAAAGGCAGCCATGTTGCTGTAGGTACACTTTGGTTGTGTTTTGTATTACGCCTTTAGATATAGAAAAGTGCTAGGTATGATTTTCTTCCCCAAATAGTACAACTTTATTAAAATAGTAATAGTTAGGGAAATATATTTATACATTTCTATATAATTTAAAAAGTGTATGGTGCCTTCGGGTAATTCCATGGAAGTACTGCGGTACTTAACAAAAATTTTAAACAAATATACTAAAATATGTTAAAATATTTTTTTAAATAGTATTTAAATTATAACTTACTGTTCTACTTTGCAGTATTTTCCCACAAAAGATGTGATTGGCGATGTCAAAACTGTTCTTGTAAATACTATTACTTTACATGGTATGAGTGATGTGATATAAAAGGGTATAAGCAGTGCAGGGAGAAGGAGAACGAGTGAGTTATAGGTAATGTAATGTGGCACCTGAGTTGAATACACTGTGGGCCTTATTGCGACCCTGACGGAGGAGTTGTGACAGATATCCTGTGTGCTGTATTACAATCTCCATTGAATATAATGGGATCATAAAATGGCTGACGGGATGTCAAAGTCGTAATAAGGCCCTGTGTATGGAGGTGCATAAGTTTTTTTTAAAAACTTTTTTTTATTATAGTTTTGAACTTATCAGTAACATTGATATGGTAAATTCTTCAACTGTTCGCCCATACCCCCCTCCCTCCCCACATGCATTTACATTTGTATGATATGATTCATAGTTGACAAGTCTCATTAGGTCCATTTTTACGTTCTCTCTTTGCAAAGCATTAGGTTTCGGGTGTAGTGTCTGGCTCCGCTTCGGAGTCCGAGGTGGGTGTGTTCACTTCTGCGGCGGATGTTTTTGGTGTCTTCAGCTTCTCAAGTATTGAGTCCCACTGTGTGGCATTGTCTCTGGGTCTTTGCCCTCGTAGTGCTTCTCGCAGCAATACCACTCGTATGTCTGCCCATTTCTCCAATACATGTTGCCATCTGTTTACTTGTGGACCTGCTGGGGCCTTCCAATTTGAGGTGATTTCTCTTCTGGCAAGGATCAGAGCTAGGTCTATGAACTTGTTGGATATTTTAAGGGCTGGATGTGGAAAGTCCCCCAATAGGGCCATTGTTGTGTACTTGTTCAGTGTTCTATCTGTACAGGCTGAGATTTTTTCGAGTATCTCTTCCCAGTATGAGTTAAGTTGGGGGCAACTCTAGAGCATGTGTACGAGGCCTGCTGCGGATTCAGCACATCGGGGCAGCCTGTGGTGTTTGTGTTGTAGATTTTGGCTACTATTTGGGGGGTTAGATAGGCCCTGTGGTAGATATATAGGTTTATTAGTTTGAATCTGGCATTTCTGGATACTGAGTAGACATGGGAGGTGATCTGGTCCCATTGAGCTTCTTCAAATGTAATATCTAATTCCGATTGCCATTTGGTTTTAAGTTTTGTTAAGGACAAGTGTATGCTAGCTAGCAGTGCTTTATATATTCCTGAAACCACTCCTTTCTGATCTCCAATTGAGCAGATAGTATTACAGCTTTTATGGGTGGGGGGTTCAAGAGTTCCAGTCCCACATGATTTTTGAGCGACCCTAATTATGGTGTTGTGGGTAATGAATAAACCGGGAGGGAGATCGTATTGAGTTTTTAGTTCGGTGTAGGTGTAAAGTTTCCCTCCGCCGTATAGGTCTCCAAGTTTTGTAATATTGTGTGTCATCAGTTTATTAATACCTGGGAGTGTTTGACTCCCTGAAATGTGTTTCAGACAGGACAAAGGAGCCTCTGGTGCATATGGAGTTTTAGTGTGAGAGCGTTTTAGGTATTGGTCCCAGCAGTATCTGGACGATTCCCATTCTATTGGTAACTGTTGTTTAGGTTTCTGGGGGTTCAGTAGTATACCCATTATTCTATCCGTTGGGCAGTTTAAGGGGAGCCATAGTTCAGCTGCAATTGGAGGGCTGCTAATTAATTTTGCAATCCATTGCAGTTGCCCTGCCCAATAATACGTTTCCATGTCTGGGGCGGCTAGGCCTCCCTCGGTCGTGGGTCTTTGAAGGGAGCAATTCTATGTCTGCTCGATCCCCATATGAAATTCGCAGACATGGACCCTATCTCTTTGAACGTCGTTTTCGGGATTATGAGTGGGATGGTTGAAAAATAATATAGCAATCTGGGCAGTACTATCATCTTAAGTGGGGCAATTCTTCCTGTGACCATCAGGGGTAAAGTCTCCCAGAAGCGCATATTAGCTCTAATCCCTCTGAGTGCTCCCTGTATATTCCCTTCTAGCAAGTCATCCATTTCGTGGTAAATCTTTACTCCCAAGTATTTAAACATACTTGGGGACCAGGGCAGATCCCTTGTGTTATTGGGCTCAGGGGTGTCCTTAATCAGCGGGAAAATGGAGGACTTCCTCCAGTTGATCTGGAGTCCGGAGGCTGCTCCGTAATTTTCCAGCATATTCATAGCCCCCGGTTGATCTGTCACTAGATTTTGTAGGAAGAGCAGCATATCGTCCGTGTATAAAGCGATGTGGTGGGTCCAAATGTAAAGTGAGATACCCCTAAAGTGTAGACCGGTTCTAGCCATTTGAGCTAGGGATTCTACTGCGATTGCAAAAAGAAGGGGGGATAGTGGGCATCCTTGTCTGGTGCCCCTTCCAACCTGGAACGGGGCAGATATGGTATTGCCTGTTCTTACTCTTGCAATGGGATTGGCATATAATAATTTAGTCCATCTCACAAACCCTTACCCCAATCCCAGTTTCAGCATGGATTGCTCTAAGTAGTCCCATCTTAGGCTGTCGAATGCTTTCTCTATATTGACTGAGATGATCCCCTCTTGTGACAGAGTCGGGGGCAAGGAGTGGAGTACTGATATTAGGCGCCTAATATTTTGGGATGTACTGTGTTTAGGTATGAAACCTGATTGGTCTTGGTGTATCAATGAAGGCATATGGGGGAGTAATCTATTAGCAAGGATCTGGTTCAGTATTATATAGTCAATATTAAGCATGGAGAGAGGGCGGTAGGAGCGAACATCTGTAGAAGGCCTATCAGGTTTCAGCAGGGAGATCATGATAGCTACGTTGGTTGTTTGGGGGAGGGTATTTCTACTCCAGGCTTCCACGTATAGTGTGCTAAGGTGAGGAGCTAGTAAGTCTTGGCACTGGTGGTAAAACTCTAATGGGAGCCCATCCGCCCCTGGGACCTTGCCTCTTGCCATGCTTTGGATTGCTGTTTTTATTTCTGCGATCAAAATTGGTAATGCTAAGGCTGAGTTCTCCTCTGGTTTCAGGTTGGGGAGAGTGAGGGCCTCTGACTCCCGTATCTGGGTAGTACTCAGTGTTTCGGTGGGAGGTGCATATAATTTTGCATAGTATTTATGGAAGACAGTGTTTATCTCTTTTTGGGTGTATACATTTTTGCCCTGAGAGTCTTCGACTTCGACTACAACGGTTTGTTTTTGGGGGGTTGCGCGAGCCAAGCTAGTAAGGCCCTGGTTTTGTCACCTTCCGAGTGTTGTCTAGTTAAGTATTGCTTGTAATCGAAGCGTGCTAGTTTGTTGCTAGCCTCGTGTATTTTCGTCCTGGTTTCCGCCAGAAAGGGGTGTAAGTCAGGTTGTGTAGGGCGTCTTCTCTCCAGGTCTCTAAGGGAGTCTTCCAATTGTTGGAGTTCTTTTTCTATTGATTTCCGGACACCTCTATTTTCGGTGATGCATTTGCCCTGAATTACTGTTTTAAAAGTTTCCCATTCGATAGACCTGGAAGACAAAGCAGGTCCCTTGTTGTGTTTAAAAAATTCAGCTATAGCTGTATGTAAAGTGTGTTTAAATGCTTCATCTTCAAGCATTTTTGCTTTGAGGCGCCAGGTTGGGATTGTCGGTCTCCCCCTGCCCCAAGATAAGGACGACATCAGGGGATTGTGATCGGATGTTGTACGGCTGAGATATTCAGCAGTTATCATGTTGTTTTGAATTTCTGGTGATACTAAGAAGGTATCAAGCCTGACATGTAAATCATGTACGGGTGAATAATCTGAATAGTCTCTTGAGTGTGGGTTGGTTGTTCTCCAGCTATCTATTAGTTGCCAGTGGTGTTGCCATTCCGTTAACAATTTAGCGGTTTTTAAGGATTGGGA
Organism: Pleurodeles waltl; assembly: GCF_031143425.1. Lineage (NCBI taxonomy): Eukaryota > Metazoa > Chordata > Amphibia > Caudata > Salamandridae > Pleurodeles > Pleurodeles waltl. The sequence goes on along the minus strand of NC_090437.1, from coordinate 81,837,178 downwards.
TTGTGACACTGGTGGGTGTGACCTTTCTAGGGTGTTGCTTGCTATACAGTTGAAGTCCCTTCCAATTATATTTATGCCTGCTAAGAGTGAACCTATTTCTAGAGATAGTCTATCGAAGAATTTCCCTTGGTCATGGTTCGGTGCATATATACCGCCTATGGTTACTTCTCCGTTTATCACCACGTATCTTCCTTCCTTGTCAATGATCTTGTGGAGTATCTGGAAAGGGACTCCGGGACAAACCCACACCAGCACTCCCCTAGCGTAAGCTGAGTAATTGGTAGCAATTATTTGGCCTCTCCATCTTTTATTCAGGGCTTTGACTTCTTGCTCCACCAGATGAGTTTCTTGTAAGAGAGCTATGTGTATTCCTCTGCGTTTAAGATAGTTGTGTACTTTGTATCGTTTGGGCATATTATTTAAGCCTCTAACATTTCATTATCTTGGTTTTTCTTCACAGTATTGACAGGGTTAAGCGTGTGCTTTGCAATATTAGAAGTCCGGATTAATGATAAAGGTCTAGTTTGAGACCCATCAACTTTAGTGATGGCATGTGCATGAATTATCCCTTTTCTAAACTTAACAAGAACTTCTTGCAACTCTCTCTCCCCAGGACTGGATACCAAAACATTCCCCGTCCAAACCATTATAACTTATCTTAAATCCTATTGGTGGGCGGCGCGTCAGAACCGAGAGCCTACACTCCAGACCGTTCCGGGGACCCGGCAGACACATATCTGCTGCCCGTGGTGGTGCATTCGAAGTTTGCTGTTCCTTGTGGTTACGTGGTGCTTTCCTCTGGCAAGTGTTATATGTAGCTAATGTTCGAAAGGTTAGTCGAGTATTCTCTGTTCTGCTCATGAGGAGTTAAATGATTTCCTCTGCTGTCCTGGTAGTTACTTTTGGCAGGCTAGTACAAGTGTCCTGTGATGAAATTGAGGAACTCCCACAGCTCGAGTCGTGGTCCGAGGCATCTCCTGAGATTTGCGAAAGGCGGAGGGTCCCTCCGCTGCATCCACTGCCTCGCTCATTTCTTGTAGGGATTGATGTCTAGGAGGCTCTGTTTCCAGGACCCTTTTGGTGGATCTACTACGTTTCCTGCCTGGTGTGCGTGAGGTTCTGATCCGGTAATCCATAGGTGTAAGGTTTAGGGTCTCCCACCAACTGTGGGGTTGAAAAAAAGTGCGTCTTGCCCTTGTGTTCTATTCTGAGTTTGGCTGGGAAGAGCACTGCGTATTTTATGCCTTTTTCACGTAAACTACGTTTATAGTCATTATAGGAGGCTCTCTGGGTTTGGGTTCCTTTGGTGAAGTCAAGGAATATCATGACATTTGGTTGTTTGATGTGATTTCACCTCTTATGCGAGTTTGCGAGAGGATATAGGGCCAGATGTATGAAACATTTTTGCACTCTTAAACGGTGCGAATCGCAAAAATTGTCCGTTTGCGAGTGCAAAAACGTGGTCTGTGATGCATGAAAGGCATTCGCAGACCAAAAATAAGAAATCACAATTTTTGCGATTTTTTGCTTTGCGACCTCGTTTTGCGAGTCGCATTTTGCGATTCGGTATTTCCAGTAGGATATTGCGAGGCGTAAATTGCGAGTCGTAAAATCCAAGTCGCAAAGAGATGCATCAAAAAATCGCAAATAGCGATTTTTCGCAGAATGGCATGTTGCACATGCAAAGTACCATGAACTGAAACCAGGTGGCAACCAGGTGCAACCTATATAAAGAGGCCCAGAATGCCTCAGATTCTTTTTCACAATGGCTGCACTCTACGTCATGGCGAGGAGGATGAGGATCTTGGCAGGTTTGAAGAGAGGGAGGAGGAGACAGGAGCGCATTTTCAGAGTGCGCATTACACTTTTTAACCTGACAGAGGAGGAAATATATAAGAGGTATAGGTTGAACTCAGCCATGATACTTGACCTGATAGCTGAGCTACAACCCATACTGCAGCGCAGAACACTAAGGACTCACAGCATACCCAACCATGTGCAGGTATTATGCTCCCTACACCTACTCGCCTCAGGGAGCTATCAAGGAGTTATAGCAGCAGCTGGAGGGGTCTCACAGAGTACCCTCTCCAGATTTTTTTAATACTTTCATCAACGCCATGCTGAGCAAACTACAACAGTACATCAGATTCCCCCACACCCCACAGGAAATACAGCAGACCAAAATAGAGTTTTACCAGATATCACAGTTCCCCCACGTCCTAGGTGCCATAGATGGCACACATGTGGCAATATGTCCACCATCAGCCACAAAGTATGTGTACCGCAACAGAAAATACCAACATTCCATGAACATACAGGTGATATGCAATGCCTCCTACATCATTACTGATCTCGTGGCCAGGTACCCATGGAGCACACATGATTCGTATATCTTTCGCCACTTCGGGATTCACACAAGACTGCTAGCTGGGGAGTTTGGTGAAGGATATCTACTAGGTAATGTCACTCTGTACACTGGTGCATAGATGGCGAACCCATGTCAGATGGCTCAGTTACTCATCACACCCTCTGTCCCTTCTTGGAGACAGTGCGTACGCAGTGCGCACCTACATGATGACGCCCTACCTCGATCCTACAACACCAGCTGAACGGAGATACAATGCAGCACAGAGGACAACACGCAATGTGGTGGAGCGCACATTTGGACTGTTGAAGAGTCGCTTCCGGTGCCTCCACAAAAGTGGAGGGGCACTACAGTCCAGTCCAGAGACAACATGTAGAATAGTGGCCACTTGTGCAATCCTGCACAATATAGCTACAACCAGGGGCATACCTGTAGACATATGTAAATCTGAATCAGATGAGGATGACAATCCCATACCACATCTACAGCCAGCAGACAGGACCAGTGCAGCAGAGGGAAGGCAAAGGCCTGCCGACATCACACACAACCATTTCAGACGTGAGTAATAATTACACAAATCCTCTGACAACTGTACCTGTAGTGAAATAAATGTATTACCTTTGGCCAGGTAATGTATGAGTGAGTAATAAATGAAACAGGTGATGTGACAAACGCAAACAACAAATAACCAGGGTTATGCACTATTTCTTCATAGTGGCAACAGCAGTCTAATGGCAGCAAGAGTTATTTTTTTCTACCACGCACACCACTCGGGTGCCCAGTTACGTCACTGGCACTTCTATTGTCACCTTCAGTGGCAGTGCTGTGCCTGGCACTGCGCCGTCTGGTGTCTGCTGCTGGTACGGCAACACTGCTGAGGCTGGAACTGTCCTCAGTGCCCCCCAGTGCTAGCTCACTTGGAGTGGCTGATCGTGGTCCCATGATGTGTTCGATTACATTTGTGATCTGAACAAGTCCATGGTCAATGTCCCTGCTGCTATGCGCAGCCTCCATTTGCGCAGCCACTGTGCGACGGGCAATCAATGCAGTCCAATTTGCCATCCTGTTAGAGGACTGGCAGTAGCTGCCAAACATTGTACGGAATCTGCGCTCCTGTCTGCGCTGGCTCACCCTCTCATGGCGCAGCTCCTGGCACAGTTCACGGATGGCACTTGTAAGGGCCCTGGTGTCCTGTGGAGCCTGCACCTGTCCCTCACGCAGCTGTACAATATTACTATTGAGGGAGTCAAGTTGGCGATAAAGGCCCATCATGTTGCGGTTGTGTTTGCGCAGGTTTTGGTCTAATGCAACGATCCACTAATTTTTTAGACGCTGCTGCTGCAACATAGCAGCTTCCAGGCCACCGAATAAGAAGGGACCCTCACCTGCCTCATGCTGCTGTGCCTAGGACTCCGTCGCAATCCTGCATGGTGCTGTGGTTGGCTGACACCTGCCCTCCGGAATCTGCCTGAGCCTGTCTGGTGCTGATGGTGTGCTTGGCCCTTCCTGCTGCTCATCAGAGTCGTTGCTGAGCTCTGGCAGTGCCCTGGGCCTGCGTCATCCAGTCGACATGTGGAGGGACCCACTGGTGTTGGAATCTGATGGCTGATGGGTGTCTGTCTCTCCTACACATGCAGATGGTGTGGCTGCTGGGCCTGGCCCACCTGCAACAACAATATGCAGCATGTCAGTTCTGTATGTTACATTATCTGTCAGACAATGGCAATAAAGGTACAGGTACTGCTCGACACGGTGTTGTGTGTGTTGTGTTACTTTGGGTGTCTCTATACTTAATTACATTGTTGTGCTACTTTCAGTTCTAGGTTGTGGACTGCCACTCCCATAATGCATTGTAGTGCTGCTTCTAAGATGTGGACTGGACTACTTCTCACACTGTTTCACATTACATGCTAATTCCTAAGGGGCTTTTGTGCATATACATATACAATATTGTACCTACCTTGGCTGGTACTCGGTGTGCCGGAGGTGTCGATCTCTGTGACCCCTGTCACAGCTTCAGGGAGGAGTGTGGACTCCACAATGGTGTTGATGGTGCCTCTGTTGGTGGACCGCCACCTGTACCCCTGGCCTCTGCAAGTCTCCTTGCCACCCTCTCCTTTGCACGGGACTGCAGGTCGTACCACCTTTTTTTTATCTCTTCGATGGAGCGCTGTGCCACTCCAGTGGCGCAGATTTTGGACTGTATGTCCAGCCATAGTCTCCTCTTTTCACTCTCAGTCACCTGGAGTGAGCTTTTTCCAAACAGGCGGTCAGGGCTCCTCACCACCTCCTCAGTTAGTACCTCAAGCTCCTGTTCACTGAATTTCAGCTTGCGCTTCCTTTCAGCCTTCTCCTGTGCTTGGCCTGGGGTGTCCATCCTGGCTCAGTTGTTATTGCTCCTTCTGAGTGCTGCTCTTTGTGGCTGGGCTGCTCTCTCTCAGGTTGCTAGTTTGGGTGTGGCACCTGAAACTGCCTGGGATGACTCATTTCCTGCTGGTGATGTCATCAAGCTCCTCCAGGTGTGCATTCTTGAACTTTCTCGCAATTTGCAATTTTTTACTGAATTGCAAAAAAATAGCAATTTGCGATAATGCAAATTGCGATTCGGTAAATGGGCCTCGCAAACCACAAATAGCGATTTTTAAGAAATCGCTAATTCTGAATTGCAATTTTGTTACATGGCCAATTGCGACTCGGAAATAGCGATTTCTTAAAAATCGCTATTTGCGATTCGCAAACTCAATTTTTCATACATATGGCCCTTATCTTTGAAGTGCAATAGCTTTGCCACTATCGGTCGCGGTCTGGATCCTGGTGGGGGAGGTCTGCTGGGAACCTGATGGGCTCTTTCTATCGCAAAAAATGCTGAGAGGCCTTCAGGTGGAACTATGTCTTTGAGCCAGCTTTCCAGCAATAATTCCATATTTGCCACAGAGGACTCCGCTCCTTCAGGTACTCCGACTAGTCTCAGGTTGCTCCTGCGGGAGCGGTTTCCGCGTCTTCTGCTCTGGCCTCCAGTGCTTTGATTCAGGATGTTAGTTCTTCAGTTTTGATAGACGATGTTTTCTGTGTAGATGTCACCAGATCTATGTTTTTTTCCGTTGCCCCTACTCTTTCTGTGAGCTTACGATGGTCGTCTCGCAGCAGTGATAAGTTCACTGTCAAGTTGTCTATTTTTTGTTCGAGTGCTTCACAGGATTTCCTAATGGCCTGTAGGACTGTATCTAGAGTTGTTTCTTGCTGAGTTGGTGCGTTCTGGGATGTCAAGTTTGGAGGTTGTCCAGGCATTTTGCTGGCCATCAAGTCGTCTTGGTCCTGCCCATCGCATTTTTGGGGTTTGCCCATTCTTTGAAGCTCGTTGTGGGCTGGATGAGGTAGAGGGCTTCAATTGTAGTGATCGGGTGTTCTAGAATTCAGGCGCCACGTAGGGTAGATCACTTTGCGTATTTTGCGACTTTACATTGAGCGTCAGATTAGGGGAAAAGTTATTATCGAATAGGGGGGTTCAGCTCCCAGTTTGCCGGTTAAGGCAGCGGTGGTTTCTGCCGGGGATATAAGTGACATCGGGTTTCAAAGTTCTGAGGTAGACTCCTATCAGCGCACGGTACCTTGGTCGGCCCGGGGACGGTAATCAGCGTGCGATTGGGGTCTGCATCTTTACTCTCGGCCTAGTGGGAGTGGTTATCTTGGTGGAGGGCCTCTTAGATGGGTTTATTTGGGTAAGGTGAGGACCAGTACACGTTACTGGGTGTTTGTTTATGTCACTTCGGCTTCTGTGGTTTCTGACAAAAAATTCCGCCAATAGAGCCCTGCTGGGAACACTCATCGAGGCCTGATGATGTCGGTGTTGGTTGACTGCTTAGTTTTGCCCCTAGTCGCCGGTGTCCTCCACGATTGCTCTCGTCACCCTCCTTCCACTGAGGTGAGTGACGGGCACCCCGGGTTCCCTTTGCCCCTCAAATGGGATAGCGGTACCGTGTTCTCAGGCGAAGGGCTCTTGCCGTTCCCCCTTTTAGTTCTTGCTGTAGTTACAGCTAAGAACTCCCCGCTGTGGCTACGAACTCCCAGCTGCGCCCAACGGGGAGTTCCAGGAATTGTCGCGGCTCCTCACCTCGCTGGGTCTGCGGGCCTCAGCGTTAGTTGTGTTCTGCAGCTCTGGGGACTGTTTGTCGCTCTGCTATTTTTATCTGCAGCGTGTCTCGTCTTCGTTTGGGTCCTGTGTTTGCACCCCTGTCATTTTTCTCTTGCCCAGGTCTGCGACCGGGGTGCAATGCTCCCACCCCCTTCTAGCTGGTAAGTGGTGTCGTGCTCTCCGACACGGGACTCCGAGTCGGGGCGCCCGGTCGTCTCACCTCAGCGGGGCTGACTTTGCGATGTGGCCACCATCTTGGGTCTATGGGATCATGGAAATCGCTTGCTATTTTCTCCTCACTTGTCCGGTCGGTGCTGTTGAACCTGCTCCCACTTTTGTTCGGAGGTCTTCTGAAGTTGGGACGCCATTGTTAGGGCTGTCTGGGCTTGTTTGAAGCTGGGATTTGACCGGGCCCCGTTCTCGGCCCCTAGGCATGCAGCTTCATCGGCTGCAGGCCACACCGCCCCAGGTGCACAAGGTATATAAATTTGAAGGTGTTGGGTAAGTTATAAATTAAAGGTAATAGTTTAAGTTTAGAACTTAAATGTTTGTGTAGTTTAAGTTTGGTTTGTAATTACACAATAAATAAAGTCATATTAATTAAAAGGTGATGCATAAATTATAAATTTATGTGTATTTTAGGTTGTTTCGTATGGAAAAACTAAATAAAGTTGTAACTATTTCAAAGGGTTAACCTTTTTTCATTGAAAATATATATGCATATCTGTACACACAAATCCTATACAAATATCTCAAACTAACCTCGGTGTCCCTTTATTAATGGTTGTTTGTGTATGGAATATTGGGGTTAGGAATCATATGCGATTCACAAATGACCTTTTAAACTGAAGACCTATTTTTACCCTGTAAAGGAAATATAACTATTAATGTCAAAGAGAAACCTACAAATACTTACGTTGCCACATGTATACCGTCATAAATAGGTTACTAAAATGTGGTGGTATGTGTCCCTAAACTAGGCATCTATGGGGGTCATTACAACATTGGCGGTAAAAGCCGCTTACCGCCGTGCAGAAGACTGCCAACACACTGCTGCGGCAGCGGATTTCCGCCACGGTCATTAAGACCCACTGCTCGGAATCCGCCAAAATTCAGACACCCACACAAGTCCGCCACACCAAAGGTCAGTGATAAACTGGCGAAAACAAAACCTCCACCGTCACGCCAACAGAAATACGCCCACACTATCACAACACAGGAATCCACGCGGAGGTCTTTCAACCGCGTTATTCCATTGGCGGTACACACCATGCGCTAAAAATACACACACATTTACACAACACAACCACATTGGACAATTTGAAATACACACCTGATACAAATACACACACCACTCCCACACACCCATCACAAGATAAAACACACACCCACATCACCCACAACTCCCTATGACAAAATTACCGAGAGAAGGCCAGAGAGAGACACTACAAACAACTACCAAGCATCCACAGGCACACAATACCATCACCCACATTACTTCCACGCACCTCACACAACACACCACTACATATCACCCCACTTATCACTACACACACCACCCCACACATCACCCACACCACCCCATGGCACGGCAAAGACACCCCAGGTTCTCTGAGGAGGAGCTCAGGGTCATGGTGGAGGAAATCGTCCGGGTAGAGCCACGGCTATTCGGAGCACAGGTGCAGCACACCTCCTTAGCTAGGAAGATTGAGCTATGGCGCAGAATAGTGGACAGGGTCAACGCAGTGGGACAGCACCCAAGAAATAGGGATGACATCAGGAAGAGGTGGAACGACCTACAGGGGAAGGTGCGTTCCGTGGTCTCAAGACGCCAGTTGCGTTTCAGCGGACTGGCGGAGGACCCCCACCTCCTCCCCCACATCTAACAACATGGGAGGAGCAGGTCTTGGCGATTCTGCATCCTGAGGGCCTCGAAGGAGTAGATGGAGGAATGGACACTGGTAAGTCAAAGCTTTAACTACTTCATCCCCCACCCTACTTGCATGCTATCACATACCCCCACCCCCATCACTACAACTCCTCACAAATGTCCCAACATCACAAACCACACATCCTAACACCAAGCCCTGCATGCAACAACAAAGCATGGACACCCATCACCAAAGCACGGCCACTGCACATACCCATACACCCTCCTAAACCACCATCACACAGGAATGCAAGCACTGGGGTACACGGTCACCCACCCATTGCACACCATGGCACACACAGATGCAACAAACATCCTTTTATACCCCTGCAGGACCCCTACACAACGTCACCGGACAGGAGGGTCCACACATGTCCACACCACCAACAGAAGAGGCCCACAGTGATGACAGCACCTCTGTCCAACTGGATCTAGATGACCAGCCCGGCCCATTGGGGCCCTCTGGACAGTCGGTTCCCCTCACACAGTCACAAGCCACCACAGAGCTTCCCCCCTCTGGAAACACCAGCACAGCACCCACCCAGCGGGCCCATACCTCTGTCCTCAGGACACATCAATCAGCAGTGTGTCCACCACTACAGGGAACCCAGGCTAACCCAACACCCCAACAACAACAGGGACCTAGGGGCAGTGGCAGTGGGCACACAGTCCAGGGGATGGAGGCCCAGGAAGACAGGGGAACTGGGAGGGCTGCTGTGCGACAGGGGGAGGACAGGCCGAGGGAACCCACTCTCCACAAGACCCTCTCCAACATCATGGAAGCATACCACCATTCCCAGGAGATGATGGCAACAATACTGGCCAAGTTTCAGGAGACCCAACGGCTGCAGGAGGAGCAGTATTTGGGCTTCAGGGAGGAACTCAGATCCATCAATTCCACCCTGGGCACCATCGTAGGAGTGCTGAAGGAAGTCCTCAACACCAGGAGGGACACCGTGGCACAACAAGGGGCCCCTGACACTAGCCTGGACGATGAACTACCCACCACCTCCGCTGGCGCTAGTGGACAGGAGGCACCGCCACAGGACCACCACACCAGCACCCCACCCCCTGCAGAGGGAGAACCACCCTGCAAACGGTCCCTGAGATCCAGGACAAAGACAGAGAACGATGCCAAGACCCCCGCCAGGAAATGAGACCACCCTGAATGTCATCCTTCTGTCCCACTTTGTCACCCTGTCCATCCTCAAACTGCCCCAGCTCCACTTCCTAGGCCTATTTGGGCAATGCACCTGTGAGACTAATAGACTGGACTCTGCCATGGACATTCCTCCACCATCACCCCTCACCATTTTACAACCCCCTCCAATATTGAGCACCTAAATAGACACCCTTGAAGCACAAAACAATCTGGAGTCAGTCTGTGATTTCGAAATAGTGTATTAGCAATTACAGTGTCAAAATGCTCTTTCAAATGTAATGTCAACATACCTATGTCACACAGCTCTAGTCCATGAGGAAACAAAGCAGATGTCACACAGTGGGACCCACAGCTGTGAAATCGTAAGGGAAAGTGACAACTCAGTGACCATACACTGGGTGTAAACGACAGACAGTAGAGAGGTAGAAGTTTTAAAGTACATGTAGTAAGCAGGTTTGTATTCTTACCTGTGTCTCACTGGAAATATTGCAGGATCACCAAGTTCCTGTTGTCGATGTCCTCTTCTTCTGCTTCCTCGTCTTCACTATCCACAGGCTCCACAGCTGCAACAACACCGCCATCTGGACCATCCTCCTGCAGAAAAGGCAACTATCGTTGCAAAGCTAAGTTGTGAAGCATTCAGCAGGCCACGATGATCTGGCACACCTTCTTTGGTGAGTAGAATAGGGATCCACCTGTCATATGGAGGCACCTGAACCTGGCCTTCAGGAGGCCGAAGGTCCGCTCTATAATCCTCCTAGTTCGCCCATGGGCTTCATTGCAGCGTTCCTCTGCCCTAGTCCTGGGATTTCTCACTGGGCTCAGTAGGTTGGGGTAACCAGAGTCACCTGCAAATGGGGAGGGACAATTGTTAGACACACACTAACCTTTAGGGACATCCCCAGACCCAGACAACCATTCCCACTGACTTGCTTCCAGGTGCTCACCTAATAGCCACACACGGTGCCTCTGGAGTTGCCCCATCACATAAGGGATGCTGTTATTCAGCAGGATGTAAGCGTCATGCACTGAGCCAGGGAATTTGGCATTCACATGGGAGATGTACTGGTCTGCCAAACACACCATCTGCACATTCATGGAATGGTAACTCTTCCGGTTTCTGTACACCTGTTCACTCCTGCGGGGGGGTACCAAAGCCACATGTGTCCCATCAATGGCACCTATGATGTTGGGGATATGTCCCAGGGCGTAGAAGTCACCTTTCACTGTAGGCAAATCGTCCACCTGAGGGAAAACAATGTAGCTCCTCATGTGTTTCAGCAGGGCAGACAACACTCTGGACAACACGTTGGAAAACATAGGCTGGGACATCCCTGATGCTATGGCCACTGTTGTTTGAAATGACCCACTTGCAAGGAAATGGAGTACTGACAGCACCTGCACTTGAGGGGGGATTCCTGTGGGATAGCGGATAGCTGACATCAGGTCCGGCTCCAGCTGGGCACACAGTTCCAGGATTGTGGCACGATCAAGCCTGTAGGTGATGATCACATGTCTTTCCTCCATTGTCGACAGGTCCACCAGCGGTCTGTACACCGGAGGAAGCCGCCATCTCCTCACATGTCCCAGCGGACGGTGCCTATGAAGGACAACAGTGAGCACAGAGTCAACCAACTCAGAGGTATGTACACACAGCTTACACAGAACACAAATCATAATCCGAAATTTGGCCTGTATGAGTGTTGAGGCAAGGCCTAGGTATGTGTGACCCAGTTAAAAAATTAAGCCATGTGGGCCCCTGAAATGGCGGCTGCCTGACCTGTAAAGTGGGACAATGTGAGGTAACTGCGCTGGCGTTGTACACCGTCGCTGTAGGCGGTCAAAGACCGTGGCGCAATTCTGCATTGGTTAACATTGGACCCTATGGGTCCCAGGAGCCAATGACGATGTATGCCGACGGTGACGGTATGCACCGCCGCAGACATGACCGCCATTTTCTATCTGTGCAATCACTCGATACCTGATCTTCGAAAGGAGAGGACCTACACTGCAAATGCTGCTGTGACCTCGGTCTGGAAGAGACAATGGCTCGTGCGTCTGGGGAAAGGGCCCCTGCCTTCACATCGGAGGAGCTGGAGAAACTCGTGGATGGGGACCTCCCCCAGTACACGCTACTCTACGGTCATCCAGACAAACAGGTAAGTACGCTGGGAGCATGCTGTATGGGCTGTGCCTGTGTGGAGTGGGGTGGATGAAAGATGGGGTGGGGGAGATTGAGGCGTGCATGAAACGACGGTGAGTGCATGTGCCACATGGCAAGGGTAGGGATGGGGGCAAATGACTGTGACTGTGCAGTTGGTAATAACTTTCTTTTCCCCCTGTACAATTCATGTAGGTCAGCGCCCACCAGAAAAAGGATATTTGGCGTGCCATCGCCAAGGACGTCCGGACCCTGGGGGTCTACCACAGAAGGAGCACCCACTGCCGTAAGAGATGGAAGGACATTCGCCGCTGGAGCAAGAAGACGGCGGAGGCCCAGCTGGGGATGGCCTCCCAATGTGAGAGGGGTGCCCGTCGCACCATGACGCCCCTGATGTTCAGGATCCTGGCGGTGGCGTACCTGGAGTTGGATGGGCGCTTGAGGGCATCACAGCAGCCACAAGGGGGTGAGTACACTCTCATTCTGCTGATTTTGCACGCAGTGGAGGTGTCTGGGTGGGGGAGGTGGGCTGTGGGATTCCCTAGGCCAGGGCGAGTGTGCTAGTTAGGTCCCCTTGTTCTGGCAGACTCTATGGCACCCCACCCCACCTATGTACAGTGCCAAGTACACCTAGTCAGGCTCCTGTGTCATCCATGTGTGCAGATGTCGGCCATAGCCTTGTAGGCCATAACCCAGGGATTGAACAGTGGAGCCCAAGTGCGCGGCGTAGTGCAGGGGGCTTCTGCGTTCGTCGTGTCCGCCAACGGTCGCAGTAATGCATGCACTCAACATGTCTTTCTTATGTCATCCCCCCCTTTTTGAGGTCTCCCTGTTCTTGTGTGCATTAGCATCATCAGGCGGAGGAGCAGTGGCACCGGAGCAGGAGGGAGCTGCATCCCACATGGCCCTAGAGGGCGAAACAACGGACTCGGAGTTCACCAGTGGGACGGAGGATGGGGGGAGCTCCACGGCGGGGACAGGAGCTGACACCAGTGATACGGACTTGTCCTCTGATGGGAGCTCCCTTGGGGTGGCGGCAACATCTGTGCCCCCCGCATCTACAGGTACAGCCGCCACCCCCCCTACCAGCACTGCCCTCCCAGCAGCCCCTCAGCCTTTGCCCTGTGCCCGCTCACCCAGGAGGGTGGGCATCAACTTCGCCCCAGGCACCTCAGGCCCTGCCCCAGTCACCCCTGCTGCCCTCAGTGAGGATGCCATTGACCTCCTCAGGTCCCTCACTGTTGGGCAGTCTACCATTTTGAATGCCATCCAGTATGTAGAAAGGCAGTTGCAACAAACAAATGCATTCCTGGAGGGCATTCATTCTGGTCAGGCGACCCTTCAGCGAGCTTTTCAGACTCTGGCCTCAGCACTGATGGCAGCCATTGTCCCTGTCTTTAGCCTCTCCCCTCCAACTTCCTCCACCCAGACCCAATCCCCTCTACCTCAGCCTATCCCAATCACACCTTCAGACCAGCATGCACCCACGTCAACACACAAGGGAAGCTCAGGCAAACATAAGCACCACACATCCCACAGGCACTCACTCAAGCATCACACACATGCAGAAACACCAACATCCACTGCCTACACTGTGTCCCCCTCCTCCTTGTCTCCCTCCCAGTCTCGTCTACACTCACACCTGCATGCACTAAATCTACAGCCACTACTTCCATCACAAGCACACGCACCGCCACACCCAGCTCATGTGCAGTCACCACCCCCACTGCCATTCACACGTCCCCTGTGTCCTCTCCCAGTATGTCTGTGACGCCACCTCCCAAGATACACAAACGCAGGCACACACCCACCCAACAGCCATCCACCTCACGACAGCCTCCAGCGCATGCACCTTCACCCAAAGTCACCAAACGAACACCTCCTACAACCACAACCTCTTCCTCCACTCCCAAACCCCTTCCAGCTACCCGTCCCAGTGTTTCCAAGAAACTTTTCCTGTCCAACCTTGACCTCTTTCCCTCACCTCCCCCACCCCGTCCGTCTCCTAGGGCCCGAATCTCCAGGTCCCATCCTAGCGCCTCAGCCACAACTTCTCCGGGACCAGTGGTGCCCGTAGTCACCGGAATCTGGAGTGCACCGGCCACCAGGGGAGCCAGTATGGCACGGAGCCACAACACAGACAGTCCCCCATCTGTCAAGCATAAAAGTTGGCCAGTGCACGGTGGGAAAGGGGGAAGACTCCAGCCACCAAAGCCGCTCCCAGGGGTACAGGTGGGAGTGTGGTCAGCTGCGACACCTTCCATGGTGGGGAAGGGCCACAAGAAAGTCAGCAAGTCTGGGAAGAGCAGCACGGCGGAGAAGACCGCTATCATCTCCGCTGCCCAGGAGGCCACCGCCATCATCCCCGCTGCCCAGGAGGCCACCGCCATCATCCCCGCTGCCCAGGAGGCCACCGCCATCATCCCCGCTGCCCAGGAGGCCCCCGCCAGCACCAGCCCTGCTGCCCAGGAGGCCCCCGCCAGCACCAGCCCTGCAGCCCAGGAGGCCACCGCCAGCACCAGCCCAGCTGCCCAGGAGGCCACCGCCAGCACCAGCCCTGCTGCCCAGGACAGGACCGCCAGCACCAGCCCTGCTGCCCAGGACAGGACCGCCAGCACCAGCCCCGCTGGGCCATGTAGGACCGCCAGCACCAGCCCCGCTGGGCCATGTAGGACCGCCAGCACCAGCCCCGCTGGGCCAGACAGGACCGCCAGCACCAGCTCCGCTGGGCCAGACAGGACCGCCAGCACCAGCTCCGCTGGGCCAGACAGGACCGCCAGCAGCTGAGTCACTGCCAAGGACCCCGCCGCCACAAGCACCACTGAACAGGACACCGCCGCCACAAGCACCGCTGCCAAGGACACCGCAGCCACAAGCACCGCTGAACAGGACACCACCGCCACAAGCACCTCTGAACAGGACACTGCCGCAACAAGCACCGCTGCTAAGGACACCGCCGCAACAAGCACCGCTGGCCCATGAGTGCCAAGGGCACTGATGCTACTGAGTCCGTCACAAGCAGGATGAAGCACTCTGGGCACAAGGCCCCCTCCAGAACTAGTGGAGAGATACATCCACTACCTCAGTCCTTGGCAGGATGAAGCACTCTGGGCACAAGGCCCCCTCCAGAACCAGTGGAAAAAGGCATCCACTACCTCAGTCCTTGGCAGCATGAAGCACTCTGGGCACAAAGCCCCCTCCAGAACCAGTGGAGAGATACATCCACTACCTCAGTCCTTGGCAGGATGGAGCACTCTGGGCACAAAGCCCCCTCCAGAACCAGTGGAGAAAGGCATCCACTACCTCAGTCCTTGGCAGGATGAAGCACTCTGGGCACAAAGCCCCCTCCAGAACCAGTGGAGAAAGGCATCCACTGCCTCAGTCCTTGGCAGGATGAAGCACTCTGGGCACAAAGCCCCCTCCAGAACCAGTGGAGAGAACGTCCACTACCTCAGTCCTTGGCAGGATGAAGCACTCTGGGCACAAAGCCCCCTCCAGAACCAGTGGAGAAATGCATCCACTACCTCAGTCCTTGGCAGTATGAAGCACTCTGGGCACAAGGCCCCATCCAGAACCAGTGGAGTATCACATCCACTACCTCAGTCCTTGGCAGGATGAAGCACTCTGGGCACAAAGCCCCCTCCAGAACCAGTGGAGAAAGGCATCCACTACCTCAGTCCTTGGCAGGATGAAGCACTCTGGGCACAAGGCCCCCTCCAGAACCAGTGGAGAAAGGCATCCACTACCTCAGTCATTGGCAGGATGAAGCACTCTGGGCACAAAGCCCCCTCCAGAACCAGTGGAGACTGTTATCCACTCGAGATAATGTGGCTTTGCACTCCCCAGGATAAAGCAGTGGGCAACCCACCCACTGTAGAGACTTGAGAGACTGTGGCTTTGTACTCCCCAGGATTGAACAGTGGGCAACCCACCCACCGTAGAGACTTGAGAGACTGTGGCTTTACACTCCCCAGGATAAAGCAGTGTGCAACCCACCCACTGTAGAGACTTGAGAGACTGTGGCTTTGCGCTCCCCAGGATTGAACAGTGGGCAACCCACCCACTGTAGGGACTTGAGAGACTGTGGCTTTGCACTCCCCAGGATAAAGCAGTGGGCAACCCACCCACTGTAGAGACTTGAGAGACTGTGGCTTTGCACTCCCCAGGATTGAACAGTGGGCAACCCACCCACTGTAGAGACTTGAGAGACTGTGGCTTTGCACTCCCCAGGATTGGACAGTGGGCATGTAGCCCCCTCGTGGATTTGGCATCGTGCACTCAACCGGCTGAGGTGCCCCCCCTTTCCCTTCCCCCTGAGGTGCCTGTTTTATTGCTATCTGATGCCCCTGCAGTGTTCTCTCTGTCATGTTCGGGGATTGAGTGTGGGCCTCGCCCATGCCGTGTGGGCCCAGTGTTCCACGGACTTCAATGGAGCACTACCTGGACTACTATTCTTGGTGTATATATTTGTTTATAGTGTATATATATTTTTGCATCCTGGATTTTCATATATTACAATGGTTACACTCATTTGCTTTTGTCTTTGCATTCTTCCGGGGGGTTTGAGGGGTGTAACTGTAATGTGTCATGCTGTATTAGTGTGTGTGTTGTAGTGGGTGAGGGTTGGGGTGGGGGTGTTGTGTGTGTGTGTCCTTGTTTTTTCCCTCCCCCTCCCCTGTGTCGTAGGTGCAGTACTCACCGTTGTCTTTGCCGCCGGTGTTCGTGCTCCTGGTAGAGGAGCAAGAAGATGAGGGCTGGCAGGATCTGGAGCTCGGGTTCCATGGCGTCCTGATTCCTCGTGGGGTGTGTAGAGGTGAGCGTTTTCCCTTCGGAGTCCTGTTTCTGCCGTGTTTTTGTCCGCGGTGAATCCACCCCTGAAAAGGCGGCAGATTGGTAGGTTGTGATACTGTGGGCGGTACATTGTCCTCCGCCTGTCTGTTGGCGGTGACCGCCAAGCTGTTTGTACTGCCGTGGCAGTCGGAGTGTTAAAGTGGCTGTCTTTGTTGGCGGTTTCCACCACGGTCATAATTGCAAATGTTTTACCGCCGGCCTGCTAGAGGTCTTACCGCCGCTTTAACACCGACCGCCAGGGTTGTAATGACCACCTATATTCCTAGGCCACATTGTCTCTGTCTCCCTTACTCTCTGTCAATGTGTATCTCTTAAAATAATGTGTTTTTAGGATTATGGCACAATTAATATTAACTTAGCAAAACTAGTATTATCTACACAGCTTCGGATTCTTTCTGCATAAAGTGTAGGCATAGGTACCTTGTATTGTTCAGCATTTGCATTTATATGCCAGGTGACCTCACTTATGCATTACATACCAGCATGTAAGCACATTGCACAGGCAACACCGACTGATATATTTCGTTATGACCTGCATTTTTTAAGTTCTCACCAATTACTAACTACTGGAAGCTTTTATCAATGGCAATGTGTTTTAAATTTTAAAAAATACCACTTTTGCATAACTAAAATCACATGTATCATATATCCACACTGTTTAAGTGACTCCATATTGGGCTATCTGTGAAAACAAAAATGGTGCGATTTATATGAGAAACAATATCCTTACCTGCTGGTTTGGCATCCTATACAGTTGAGTATACTAGGACAGAACCTCATCTGTTGTTTTCTTTAACTCTTATAAACCAAACATCCTGAGGCAGAATCCACAGAGGATCTTACTCCGGGGAAGGAAAGAGAGAAGTTAAATATGTAGAAAGGGGGAAACAATCTCCCTATTTAAACCAACTATCACATATGTGTATTCTTTGCCTTGTGTGCAGATTTAAATCACAAAAGACACCCTGCTAGTAGTGAAAAAGAAAGTAGTCTTTTTTCTTTTTGTAGACCCTCACTCACTCTAGTAGTGGAATACTTCCTCAACAGGGTTCATCCTGGTCCCTAAAACCAGGATGAGCTTGCCTGTATTGCACGGAGCACTTTGGATTTTATCCTGGTAGGGGTACTTACGAAGATAAAAATACCTCAAACCAAACTTGGTGTCCCTCTCTTAATGGTTATTTGGATACGAGTAAAAATAACTCCCAAACAGGGGTAAGAATATTATGGTGCTATTACCCTTAACCACTAGTCAACATGTTTCAGCCCCTCATATGTGGCCACTGGGGTCCCAGGCGTTCATCAAAACAAAACAAACACACTGCCCTGGATCAAAACATGCACTATTCTCATGCATACAATGTGAGATATTACTTGCCTAAAAATAGCAATAATAGGTCTTGATTACTATGGTGAAGAAACACAAATAAAATACGATTATTGTCGGTGAAATGGCATCTTTGGAGAAACACTCTTATTTGTGATCTTTTTCACCTAAGGTGATGATCAAAACTCGGACTCATGTGGTGTCGGATGCTTGAAAAACCTAATGTGCATCTAGTCATGCAAGCATGCAGTATTCACTCATTTCTTAATAGTATTGTACTGTATCTGCCACACTCTGTGTGTATTTATTCCACATATATAATCTCCATCAGCATACCATGCTAGGTGATAGTGTTGCATTCCCAGAATTTGCATGATGCCATTAATACATTGAGACATACCTTATTTTGGAATCTTAAATAGCCACGTGAGAGGAAGGGGGAGCATGCCCCTGTAGTCACACACTGGAAGGATTGCACCATCATCCACATAATGTAGAGAGCAAAGGAAGGCAGACCTCATATTACAGCGCAAAAAGCGTGAAGAGGAACATATTAATTATCAGGAAATCAATTGCATTAATCTGATGCCAAAATGCCCAGAGGAAGCAGAAACTACCTCACTTACTTCATCGAGGGTGACATGCTGCTTCTTAACCTAGTTTGACGACTCGCTCTCCATCCGACTCGCCATATCTCTAACTCATCAGAAGTGGAATTAGGGTCCCTGTCAGTAATACTTTCTGGCATGGTCGCCAACAGTTGAGGTGGAACAGCAAACTCGAAGAAGGTCTGAATAGTACTAAAGTTAGGAGGCAAGTGAAAACCCATTAGCGAAGCAGACCTATACGTGCCTCAACGGATGTAATCCAAAACCATTTAATATTGGCAAAGCAATTGGGCCACCGTAACCGATGGGTATGCACTACTGTGCCAGAAGTTACACCTATGAAATGTAATATTTCAGTTTGTCATGATGCAGAGGTCAGTCATTTGTCATTTAAAGAGAAAATGCTTAAAAACTCATTCATAACTCCGTAGCAGCTTATAAAGGGCCAGATGCATCAAAGGATTTTGCATTCGCAAAAGGTGTGAATCTGTAAATTCCACCGTTTGCGAATGCAAAATCTCCTCTCACGATGTATGAAAGGCATTCGCTGTGCAAATATAAGGAATCGCTAAACTAGCAAATCCTTGCAACTGCGATGAGTAAATGCGAATCTCATACTGCGATTCGCAAATACATATGTGAATTTGCGATTCGCATACTGCGATTTGCAAATCTTGCCCTGAAATCGCAAATCGCATTCTGTGAATCGCAAATTCCGTATTGCAATGCAATGCATTAAAAAGTCACAATTTGCGATTATTCGCAGAGTGGGTTTTTGCATGTGCAAATTACCACAAAGTGAAATCAGGGGATAAACAGGTGCAACCTGTATAAAGAGGCCCAGAATGACTCAGCCTCTTTTCAGCAATGGCTGCACTCTACGTGATGGCAAGGAGAATGAGGATCCTTGCAGGTTTGAGGAGAGGGAGGAGGAGACAGGAGCGCATTTTCAGAGTGTGCATTACCCTTTTTGACCAGACAGAGGAGGAGATATATGATAAGTACAGGTTAAACTCAGCCATGATATTTGACCTGATAGCTGATTTACAACCCCTACTGCAGCGCAACACACGCAGGACCAATAGCATATCCACCCATGTTCAGGTATTATGCTCCCTGCACCTATTAGCCTAAGGGAGCTATCAAGGGGTCATAGCAGCAGCTGGAGGTGTCTCACAGAGTGCTCTTTCACGCTTTTTCAATGCATTTCTCAATGCCATGCTTAGCAAAATTCAACAGCACATAAGATTCCCCAACACCCCACAGGAATTACTACAAACCAAATTAAATTTCTACCCGATTGCCCAAGTCCCACATGTAATAGGTTCCATCGATGGGTAGCTATCTGTCCATCGGCCACAAAGTATGTTTATTGGAACTGCTAGAGTACACATTCTATGAACATAAAGTAATAAGCAATGCCTTTAACATTATAACGGATCTCATGGCCAGGTAACCAGGTAGCACACATGACTCCTACATCTTCAGGCACAGTGGAATATACAGAAGACCACTTGCTGGGGAGTTTGGCGAAGGATACCTACTTGGTGATGTTATTGTTGACAATTTTGCTTTGATGTATATGTGATGGCACGGATAACAAATACTCATTTTACTCTCCTGCCATTCTAGGAGACAGTGCCTATGCAGTGTGGCCCTTCATACTGATGCCCTATCTGAATCCTGCCACGCCAGCCGAAAGGAGGTATAATGCTGCTCACAGGACGACACGCACCATTGTAGAGAGGACCTTCGGCCTGCTGAAGAGCCATTTCAGATACCTACACAAGAGTGGTGGTGCACTACAATACAGACCCGAAACGACTTGCAAGATTGTGGCTACTTGTCCCATGTTGCACAACATTGCAACAATGAGGGGCATACCAGTGGAATCCACCGAGCCTGACTCAGATGAGGATGATGATCCCTTGCCACCTCTTCACCCAGCAGACAGAAGCAGTGCAGCAGAGGGCAGACATAGATGTGCTGAGATCTCGTGAAACTATTTCTGATGTAAGTAATGATAAAACCACGTCTAATTTTATGTATTGCTGTAGGTAGCATCTTTATTGCCTTGACTTCAGGTAATATATGTGTGATTAGGACATAGGTATGCACTATACACAAAAAGATGCTGGTTACAGTGTCACACTATTAGCATCATAGTATCACTTCTTTGCTACATAATATGCAAGTCCCCTGTACCTCTCAACATTACATTGTATATCCACGCACTCCGCTTGAGTGCTCAGTGGTCTCGGTGGCAGCTTTTGTTGCGGGTTCCAAGACAGTACTGTGTCTGGTACTGCGACGCCTAGGATCCATCACATGGACTGTGAGACTGCTGAGGCTAGAGAGCTCCTTACTAGCCCCACCACCCAGTTCACTGTTTGTAGTACTCCATGCTGTCTGCATTGCCTCCAAAACATTGGTGATTTGCACCAATCCTTGTGCAATATCCCGACTGCAATATGCCCTCTCCACTTGCATGCCCACAGCACGTCGTGATACCAAAGCAGTTGTGGTCGTGAGCTGATTGACAGATCTGCAGAATCCATCCAAACGGCCCATCAATTGGTGATGGCGCCTACGGTGGCTGACATGCTCCTGCTGCATCACAGTCCAGAGATCCCTAATGGCGTTTGTCATCTCCTTTGCTTTTTCTGCTGCTGTTTGCTGTCCCTCATGCAGCTTGTGCATTGATCCCATGTTTTCATTGAGTGCATCCAACTGCTTGTGCATTGATCCCATGTTGTCATTGTGAGACTCAAACTGCCTGTGCATTGCGCCCATGTTATGATCGATTGACACCAACTGCCTGTGCATTGACCTCATGTGTTTAAATCGCATGCGCTGCACTTTCAGCATGGAAGCCTCAAGGCCACCAAACAGTGATGGGCCCTCACCTTCCTCTGTGCACTGTCTGCCTGCTTCGCGACTCCTCCTGAGGGGAGTGGACTGACTCTGGGGCAGGGACTGCTGTCTGTCAGTGCTTCTAGCCTCTGGGGGTGGTGTGGGTACTTCATCCAGCATTTCATCAGAGTCCAGGTTATACTCAGGAAGAGGTAGCAGTCTTGCCCTGCATTGCGTTGGTGCTTGTATGAAGGACTCACTGGTGTTTGAGTTGGACTGTGGCTGAGTTTCGCCATCCCCCACATTTCCACCTTCTGCTGCGTCAGGTCCCAGAACATCTGCAACAACAATGTGCAGCATGCCATTCTTGGATTAGTACTCAAATAGTTGCGTAATAGTAACTATTACACAGTGCACATTTACACTGGCATATTATCACTGAGAGTATTTTGTGTTTTTTCTGTTTGGTTTTACACTATCTTGCAATGTATTTGGTAATTGCACTTTAGGGGTGTTGACTACCACTCCCATAAGGCATTGTTGTGTTGTATGTAAGATGTGGCATGGACTACTTATCACACTGCATAGTGCCATTGCTATTTTCTAAGGGGCATTTGTACATGCACAAATGTAGAAAAACATCATTACTGCCCTTACCTTTGCTGGTGCTGGGTGTGCCTGAGGTGTCAATAACTGACAACTTCAGGAAGCAGTGTCGCCTCCACCATGTCTTCCATTGGTGTAGATGGTGTCTGGGTGGGTGGTCCTCCTCCGGTGCTCCTTGCCTTCTTCAGCCTGCTTACTACCCTCTCTTTGGCATGTGAATGCAAGTCGTACCATCGCTTGCGTATCTCCTCGACGGAGCGCTGCACAACACCCACTGCACATATTTTGGTCTGGATGTCTGACCACAGTTTCTTCTTCTCACTTTCAGGTACCTGTAGTGAGTGTTTTCCAAAATGTTTGTTGCGGTTCCTGACCACCTCTTCGGTGAGCACCTCCAATTCCTACTCACTGAATTTAAGTTTGCGCTTCCTGTCTCCTTTCTCCTTCACATTCCCATCAGTAGCCATAATCCTGTTTCGTCCTGGCTGGCTCTCAAGACTGCCTCCCTGGTGCTTGGTTGAGTCTCTCTGCCTGCTCCTGTGGGTGGGGCTTCTGGAAGCAGCATGGACTGACTCACTTCCTGGTTGTGATGTCATCAGGCTGTTCCAGGTTGCCATTTTCACAATTTGCGATTTGCAAATACCGATTCACTATTTTTTGCGATTCGGTATTTGCAACTTGCAAATTACGATTGGGAATTTTAAGAAATCGATATTACCGACTAACAATTTTCATACATCCCATTTTGCATTTCTTGAAATTCGCCATTTAAGAAAGGCAAACCGGGAGCTTGATACATCTGGCCCAAAATGATGGACTATGTTGCAAAAAACTTTTTACCTTGAAAATTTACTTTACATGAAATATAACATTTTGTATGTGCAATAGCAGCAGTGAACTGTGTACCCTTATTGTGGTTGGTACAATTTCTACCTCTATCGATGGTTCTCAAATTAAAAATTTGGAAAATAAAATAATAACAAAAAGCCATGCAAAATCATACCTTTGTAAAAATAGTAACTACTCCATGTCTGACGTAAAAATACAGGTTGCAGTAACATATGGCCTTCTGAGAGTGCTAAATTATTTAATTTGTTTCTAATTTATATTTGAGTAGTGATTACAGAATGTCTAAGCAAAAACATGTTTTTGGGCTATGGTAAGCACATCTGTAGGGTGGAGTTTTGCTTATACATGTGTTGACATTTGAGTGTAGGCATCCAGAGAACCATAATGTGTTAGAATTACACCTTGGGTTTCAGAAACATTCTCCAGCCTCCACAGAACAACCCTGCCATAGTGCGTAGATAGCAGCCTAGACTGTTGCATCCTTTTCTTGACCTTGCAACATGAAAGAAAGAAAAGTGATCAGGAAATCGCTGAATCGCTGAATCGCCAAACTATCTTTGATTTATGCTATCAGCTTTAGCCACAGATTCTGCATCTGAAACAAAATCCAACAGCAATCACACCAAAAGTGAAAACTATAGCAGTTCTTCATTTTGTTGTGACAGGCTCCTTCTAATACACTGTAGCAGACTACGGCGAAATGCCCCATGCAACTTTTAGAGGTGTGCTGCAGGGAGATTCATGACAGTGATGCTGTGCCACTGAAGCAGCTTTATCCAGTTTCAGGTAGTGCAAATTAATAGAATAATAAAAAGTAGATTTTTACACTTTGGGGTGCATTCCACATTAAATTGGTGCCATTGATGGGACACACATTGCCTTGGTAACACCACACAAAAGGGAACAAGTATACCGCAACAGGAAAAACTTTCATTCCAATGTGCAAGTGGTTTGCCTACCAGATCTGTACATCACTAGTATGTGCACACACCTCCCAGGATCCACCCATTGGGTTTTTTCCTATGGAATAGCAGCATGCAACAGAAAATGGCACAACTTCGAAATGTAAGGGCCTGGCTTGTTGGTAAATGCTCTGTGTGAATGTGTATGAGAATCCAATCATATTGTTATGTCAACCTTGCAATCTAACTTTTTGAAATCTTAAATGATTTTCATATTTTATGTTTTGCAGGAGACTCACAGTGTCTTAATACACCTTGGTTGCTACCACCAGTAAGAAACAACTCCAGGGGAATTCCATTTCAATGAAGCTCATTGTAGAACTTGTAGACCTGTTGAGTGGGCTTTTGGGCTGCTGAATACCTAGATTTTGTTGTCTAGATAAAGCAGGTGGAGCTCTTCCCTACTCACCTGAGAAATTGTGCAGGATTACACACGCTGCACGACATTGCCCTGCGGTGGAATATGCAATTCATCCCTAAAGATGACTACAATGAGAAGTTCTAGGGTGGCATCGAAGATTTTCCAAATTAAAATGACAGTGGGGAGGAAGAAGGGAATGGGTTACATCAAGATGTCATCAACAACTTAATCTTATTGTATTGTATTGCAATCGTATTTATGTAGCGCTTACTACCCCTGGTGAGGCATCGAAGCGCTTTTCGGTGAGTAGCACGCTACTCTGGAACCCAACAAGAATTAGTGATGGATTAGTATCAGGAAATAATTAGTACAGTTTTCGTATTATTATGAGTTAATTTGAGCCGCGGATATGAGAGTTTGTTAGTTAGATTGACCGGAGTAATGGAGGGGTAGAGGAGGAGAGAAATCCAGAAGTGTTAATTGGGAGTATATCCTTAATTTACTCAACCTAAAGGCTTGGGATGAGTAAAGGGGGATGGAGGAGGGAAGAGTATGTGGAAGGGTTAGGGAGAGCATAGTAGCAGGGTGAGATAAATGCGGGAGAATTTAGTAGGGTTGTGTGGGAGGTCACGGTAGTAGAGTGAGGTTTGGTGAGTTAGATGTGGAAGCGGAGGGAAGAGTTTTGGCAGAGTTATTTAGGAGATGAAAGTAGTAGAAAGGATTTGGGATGAGTCAGAGTGAGAATGGAGGATAGTTTGATAGAGACATGACATATGATGATGGGTAGATAAGTGTGATAAGATGAGAGCAGGAATTCATAGATATCTAGTATAACAACCCACCCAGGAGCCATGCAATGACCCACGAACATGCCAAGCACAGAAACAACATATACACATACATACATATATATATATATATATATATATATATATATATATATATATATATATATATAAACACACACACACATGAATACACACACATATGCACATACAATACATAATTAGAACCATGGGTAAAATATACTTAGTCAAACAGGTTTAAAGAGTGTGTGTGTATTTTATTGTTATGACATAGTAGCGATACATATTTTCTGAAGAAACTATACATAACTAGAAATATACACATAATCTGAAAAAAATATTTATCAACATAGGCATATGCAGTTCCTAGTTGTTTGAATATGGTGGTTATGAAGGAAAGAGCCAACTCTTGAGTAGTTTTCTGAAGACAAGAAAGTTATCTGTGGCTCTTAAAGTTGGGGGTAATGAATTCCATAGTTTGGCTGCTTGAATAGAGAAGGATGTACCACCTATAGAGTTTTTCTTGTATGGTGGTTTTTTAAGGCGGGGTGCCAATCTTGAGCAGAGGTTTCTTTGTTGGATGTATTTGGTTATTTTGTTTCTGATAAAAAGCGGTCCTGTTCCATGTATAGCTTTGTGGGTGATACAAAGCAGCTTGAAAGTGCATCTTCTGGCAACGGGTAACCAGTGTAGTGCTCTCAAGGCAGGGGAGATGTGGGCTTGCGGCTTTACATGTAATAGTCGCCTGGCTGCGGAATTCTGGATACGTTGTAGTTTTTTCATAACAGATAGAGATGATCCATGGTAGAGGCCATTGGCATAATCCAGTTTGGATAGTAGCTTGCACCTTGTGTGGAAATCCGTGGTGGGGGAAGATGTGTTGTAAAGTCTTCAAGGTGATGAAGCTTGTTCGTGCTAATTTGTCTACCTGGGCATTCATAGTTAACTTGGAATCCATGGTGATTCCTAGGTTTTTAACTTCCTTGGATAATTGAGGAGGCGGTCCGAGATCGTCAGGCCAGACGCACAGAGGGTCATAACTTTTCCAGTCACCACATATGAGTATTTTTGTTTTGGAGGTATTTAGTTTGAGATGGCTCCAGGTCATCCACTGAGCAACGGCTCTGAGGCAACTGAAGATTTGTGAGTTTTCAATGTTTTTGGGGCAATCTAATTTAAGTAGTATTTGTGTGTCATCTGCATAGTTGTAGCATGTGAGATGGAAATCATTGATCAGTTCTGGTAAAGATATCATGTAGATGTTGAAAAGCAAAGGTGAGATGATTGACCCTTGGGGGACCCCTGCTTTTGTGAGGTAGGGTTCGGACGAGAAGGGGGGCGAGTGGATGATATTCGATCTTTTTTGAAGATTGGAAGTAATCCAGTCGAGAGCAATCCCTTGGATGCCGGCTTCGTGGAGTCTTTGAATTAGGGTGTCATGGTCAACTGTATCAAAGGCATCTGAGAGGTCCAAGAGAAGTAGTGCAGCAACTCCATTTCGGTCGACTGTGTTTTTAAGATCACCCCAGATTGCTATGAGTGCCAATTCAGTGCTTCTTCCTGGGCGGAATCCAGTTTGGAAGTCTAAAAGTATAGAATTGTCTTCAATGAATTGTGACATCTGGGCGAAAGCTGCTCTTTCTATTAATTTGCCCAGGAAAGGTCCATTTGTAATTGGTCTGTAGTTGTTGGGGTCTTGCGGGTCTAGGTTTGTTTTCTTTAATAAAGGTCGCTTGTATGCCTTTTTCAGGTCTACAGGAAAAGTTCCTGAAGTTAAAGAGTTGTTGATGATTCTTCTTACAGGTGTGGCAGCAGAAGTAGATAGAAGAATGTTCTTGAAGATTTGTGGTGGGCAAGGGTCAGAAGGGCAACCAGAAGGTCTGCTTGCTTTGACCAAATCCATAAATTCATCCTGGGATATTTGTTTGAAGGACTGTAGAGGTTGGGTTGGTTTATTCTTGGAGGGTATTTTAGGAAAGGGGTTGGTGCTGATGGCTTTCTTCTGTTTTAAATAGGAGTCCAATGTGTCTGCCTTGGTTGTGTAGTGAGTTGCCAATTTGTTTGTGAAATCTTGAGTAGTGGAATGACTTCTTTCCATGCATGTAGGTTTTCGAAATTCATTGAGAATTTTATAAAATTCCTTGGTTGTAGATTGAGCATTTTGAATTCTGTCTGAGTAGTACCTTTTTTTAGCTTTTTTGATTGATGATTTGTATATCCTGTTAAGTTTGTGTAGCTGCAGTTTGTCTTGACCGTTGTTTGTTTTGAGCCAGGTCCGCTGCAACTTTCTGATTTGTTGCTTCATCTTTTTAAGTTCTGTGTTTCTCCAGGGTGTTGGTTTTCTTTTGTTGTGTTTAGTTTTTCTGAGTGGTATTATGATATCAAAAGCTTCCTGTAGCCACTCATAAAGTTTTGGCACATAATTAATTGTATCTAGATCTGTGTTGGCTGTTAATTGTGTTTCTAAGTCATCCAAATTGAGTTTGCTCCATGGTCGATAGGTGTATGTATGTAAGTAGTTGTGGGGTGTGTTGATTTGTGGAGTTGTATGTTGGAAAGTTATCAAATGGCGGTCTGACCAAGTGATTGGCGTGATGCTATGAATAGTAACTAGTTCAGGCTTAGCAAAAATGACATCTAGGATGTGACCTGCAATGTGTGTGGGATTGTGTACAATCTGATGTAGGTTCAATGCGACTAGGCCAGTGGTGATAGCTTTTGGATGGGTCATATTGGGTTTGTCAAACCAAATGTTTAGATCCCCAAGAATGCATAGGTTGGAGTATAGTGCAATAAGGTTTGAGACTGTGTCTAGAAAAACATCTGGGAATGTGGAGTTGTTAGGTGGAGGTCTGTAAAGGAGGAGAAAGTTACAGGAGGAAGTTGGAGTAGGGTGGCATCTGGTAAGGAGGGGTTCACAACCTTGTATGGAGATGTTGTCTGTTTTACCGAGGTTCAATGCCTGTTTGAATATAATAGCTAGTCCACCTCCTCTCTTGCCTATATGGTTTTGTGTGATAGTTTGATAGCCTGGAGGAACAGCTTCGTGCAACACTGCGGCCATGTCATCTCCCAACCAGGATTCAGTTATGAATAGTAAGTCAGGTTGTGTGTCTGTGAGCAGGTCGTAGATGTGGTGCTTGTTTTTTTAGAGTGATCGAGCATTTATGAGCTGGCAGTTTAGAAAAGGTGTGTTAGTGGTAGTGTTGTTTTGTTTAGGAGAAGGGTAAGTAGTATAATGTGAGCTTGAAGCAGGAGTGTTGCTAGTTGTGATAACTGTTTGAGGCTCACAATAGTCTTGCTTTTCAATATAGTGTTCCTCTTCCAGCAGGTTAAGGAGGCATTTTGTTGGGTCTGTGTGTGTGGGTGGTGGACGTGGTGGCTGAGGGAGCCATGAGGAGTGTACTGTTTTTTGTAGGGTAGTTTTATTCTGTAATAGACATGGGGATGCGAGGTTGCTATGAGTGGCATGTTTTTTATTTTGTTTGTGTTTGTTTAGTGTGGATGGAGTATGGGTTAGGGGTGGTGAAGGAGCATGTGGATCATGATGTAAGGCTCTAAATTGTACAATGGAGGAGAGGCGAGTGAATGAAAGTTGCTGGGTTGGGGTGCTTGTGTTAGGTGTTTGTGAAGAGTGAGAAAGTAGGGGTGGAGATAGGATGGAATTTGTATTCTTTGTGTAGTCCTGAGGGTGGGAGTGGGTATGATGATAAGTATAATGAAGGTTTGTGTTGCTTTGATGTGCTGATGTTTGTGGTCGGTATTGTTTTTGTGGAATAGTGAGAGGGGATATTGGTGTAGTTGTTTTTGGTTAGGGATTTGTATGTGAGTTAGTGCTGGTGAGTGGAATTTGAGTGTTAGATGGGGTGTTGATGTGTTTTGGAGATGAATGTACGAGGTGTGTAAGAGGTGATGGATGTGTGCCAGGGGAGTTAGTGTTAGTTGCGATGACTGGAAGAGGTAATATGTGTGGTGGAGTGAAATGTGGGGATTGTATTGTTGTGTGTAATTGGTGAAGAGAGGGGAAGAGTGTTTGTAGACAGTGTGTTTGAAGGCAGGGTTTGGGCATTGTTATGATGACAGGTGGTCTGTGTGGAGCAAACAGTGGATAGTGTTGTTGGTTAGTAAGAGCAGAGAGTGTGTATCTGGAAGGCTGAGACTGAGAGAAATGCATACTGTAGTTTTGTGTTGTGTGGGTGACGGCAGGTTGTGTTAGTGGGAGTGGACAGAGTAGTGTTTGCTGTGAGAATGCAGGTGTTTGACTGTTGTAGTTGTGGGGGATATGTGTATATGTGTTGTATAAAGGGTATTGTGTTGGGTGATGGGACAATGCAATCTGTCTGTGGTCAGTTTGTGATGCATGAGTTGGATGCCTTTGTAGAATATGTGTTTGCATGGTGAGGGATGTGTAGGGACTGGAACCATTCCTGGTCCATTGAGAATTGGGCAGCATTTCTTGCCCTAGTCACTAGTCCCTAGCTGTCCCGAACAGGCCCAAACAGGCAACTGCCCTTGTCCTCTCCGCCCTTAGACTCGACGCCCGGGCTGAGACGCCCTCAGTCCTAGCCTTTAATAGCCCTACTGGCCAATAAGAAGCTGGTCCTAACCCTAGCCAATCCAATTTTAAGCCCTGATTCAAACAACTAATGGGAGACCCAGCCCTAATCACCAATCATAGCCCTATTCCTGACCACCAATCACAGCCCCAGCCCTAAAACCAGCAACCAATCAGATCCCAGCCCTATCCACCAATCACAGCCCCAGCCCTAAAACCAGCAACCAATCAAAATCCCAGCCCTATCCACCAATCACAGCCTTAGAACCAACAGCCAATCAGAATCCCAGCCCTGTCCACCAACCACAGCCCTAGAATCAACAGCCAATGAGATTCTCAGCCCTATCCACCAATCACAGCCCTAGAACCAACAGCCAATCAGATTCTCAGACCTATCCACCAATCATAACCCTAGAACCAACAGCCAATGAGAATCCCAGCCCTATCCACCAATCACATCCCTAAAACCAAAAGCCAATCAGATTCTCAGCCCTATCCACCAATCACAGCCCTAGAACCAAAAGCCAATCAGATTCTCAGCCCTATCCACCAATCGCAGCCCTAGAACCAACAGCCAATCAGAATCCCAGCCCTATCCACAAATCACAGCCCTAGAACCAACAGCCAAACAGATTCTCGGCCCTATCCACCAATCACAGCCCTAGAACCAACTGCCAATCAGAATCTCAGCCCTAGAACCAACAGCCAATCAGAGTTCCAGCCCTACCCACCAATCATAACCCCAGCCCTGGATCCAGAAACCAATGAAAGACCATCTCCCAACAACCTATCACAACAACATATGCAACAACCAATAGGAACGTTTATAAGGAGCAAGTTAACTGAAGTCCAGTCCCTGTGGTCAGGAGGAAAGGCAACTGCTACTCTATTCAGAATCTCCTTGGATACAGACAGGCTGAATCCACACTTTCAAGATAGCAGAGTCTACTTTCCAGGTAAGGGAGAGATTTTTTAAGAAACAAACACTGGAATACTGCTGGGCCCGCACTCTGAAATCGGGCTTTTTAAAGGCAAAAATACAGGGGGGGCAGAGAGTTTTTAAGCACAATTTAAATCACAGAGACAGATTAAAACAGTCTCTTAAAAACACACTCTGCAAGATGTATGTAGCCTTTTTACTTAGAAGAGAAAAAGGGGGGTGGGGGTTCCACAAACTAGCAAGGCAATTCACACAGTCACGGCAAAAACGAATTAAAAAAACACCACTTTAAAAGAGGCCAGGCTGCCTGAAACACAGAGAGTCCACAGTAAAACAGACACAGGTAGCTGAAATAAATACTTTTGAACAAATAATACTATTTACCCAGAAAAATCTAAGGGCTCCTTACCTAGGTCTTTTTGCAATCCTTGAACACTGGGCTGTATCAGGACACAGGGGAGATGCACAGAGGCTCACAAAATGGAGGTTGCTGTCTTGGGCTTCCCTCCACAAACTTAAGGGGCCAGAGCAGGTGTAGGGGCGGGTCTCAGGTGCAGCAGGGACTCAGGGAGCCAATCAGCTAAGTCCAGTCCCTGTGGTCAGGGGGAAAGGCAACTGCTGCTCTATTCAGAATCTCCTTGGATACAGACAGGCCGAATCCACACTTTCAAGCTAGCAGAGTCTACTTTCCAGGTAAGGGAGAGATTGTTTAAGAAACAAACTCTGGAATACTGCTGGGCGCGCACTCTGAAATCAGGCTTTTTAAAGGCAAAAATGCAGGGGGAAGACAGTTTTTAAGCACAATTTAAATCACAGAGACATTCTCATGTGAATAAATATCAGTTCATGGACATGAATGTTAATGTAGCAAACTTGCTCTACAGGTGGCCGTCTCCTGCAGTCTTTGCATAAATGTTACATTAAGTTGTTGATCCACTT
The DNA here is from genome assembly GCF_031143425.1 of Pleurodeles waltl. Taxonomy (NCBI): domain Eukaryota; kingdom Metazoa; phylum Chordata; class Amphibia; order Caudata; family Salamandridae; genus Pleurodeles; species Pleurodeles waltl. The sequence continues at coordinate 81,805,771 of NC_090437.1, read as the reverse complement.
AAGGTGGTTTAAAATGGTGGTGTGTTTTAATGTGCTTACTACATGGCAGAATAGAACTACTGGAATATAACCCTGTCAGAACGTTAATATCAGCATGAGAAGATTGAGTTTTTCAATTTGCTCCATCATGGTACAATTATTTTGAGTCTATCTAACTACTAAAGTGCATTCACAGGTTGAATTTACATGTTTCCCATAGGCCAACTTACACTGTCATCTTCAGTAGCACAAAATAATAATTGGAAATGTATTGAATGAGTAAGTTGGTGCCCTTGTGTTATACAGCTTTATTATCTAGTGAATACATTTTCTGTTATGGTACTTTGTAGTGTTGTAACATCGAAATACGTTGTAACAGGAGACATCACTGTCATGTGTGTTTTAGGAATGGCTATCACTCCTGTGTGAGTGTATACATTGTTAATGTGATGTTAACGGTATATATCTAAAATGTGTAAACTGCCTATATTGTAATACATGAAGAACATATTGAATTGTTTTGTTAAATGTAATAAAACCTTTTACATTTGTTATAAAAATAAAGATGTGCTTTAATGTGGGATTTGAGCTGTGAACAATTATAAAAATGTCTATTAAACAATCAATACCTTAAAATCATGTACGTTGATTTTATCAGAAAATGTATCTATATGTGATATATTTTCATTCATAGCAACATTTGTCCATTCCACCAAATAGGAGTACAATAATCAATGTAAATGTAGTGACCAGATAACATTTTAAACACATTAGGACATACCATGGTTAAGGTGGGATACGTAAACAAAGGTAATTGTTTAATTTCACATGAAAAGTTATAAATGACCCACACAAAATTGAGTGTCAAGATGAATGAGATATTTAAGGGTCCATTACAAAAATGTCCAAAATACAAATAAAACTCAGAAGGAAAATGTTGCACTTTCACTGAAGAAAACTACTTGTGCCTCTTGGTGGTGGTTAGTGTGGGATCCTCTCCCACTAGCCTGATGATCAGCCTTTCCTCAGGGTGACTGTTGGTGCATCAGTTGCAGGTTTAGAGGTGATAACAGGTGCCTCTAGGGGTTGCAGGCCCCCCTTGCCCTGGAAGAGGTTGTTGTATGTTACTAAAAAATGTTTCATCCAAATAAAGGGATGAATGACTCTTGAATAGCACTGTATTTATCCCGAACCCCATCCTGAATCACCCTGGCCAAACAGCACAAGACAGAAGTGTATCTCTCGATAGGGTCATGGTGCTCCCTCTGCAACTGCTTAAAGTCACCCATGAGTTCTTTGTTGACTCTGAGGTGTCTCGCCCATCTAGTCTTTATACCCAAAGGCTTTCACATTAATGTTCTGTCCCATAGTTTCCCATAGTGGCCTCACTCTCCTGTCCAAACGATTGCTTCCCCCTATCTATACTTCCCTGTGGCCTTGGCTGAGTTGGCACCATCCCACTAGGTCCTGGCTCACCTGCAGATGTTGTTGTTGAAGTTGTAGCTACCAGTACAAGAGTCAGGACTGGGTGTGCACTGTCAATGTAGATTGTGGTGATGGACACAATGGTATGCCCTTCCATAAGAAGTGAGATTGTGCAATCTTCACTGTAGGTGAAGTTTTACTCCTTATCACTTCAGTGGTGGCCACACTGGGCTTCTTTCTTCAAGTTTTACTAGGTAAGGGCCTCATTTAGAACTTGCAGATGGAATACTTTGTCAGAAACTTGACGGACATCCCATTCGCTGTATTATGATCCCCATAGGACATAATGGGATTGTAATACTGTGGACAGGATATCCATCACATTTGTGATGGAGTATTCCCCTACACCAACTTCTAAATCAGGCCCTATGTCTTTGTATATACAGGTCACTAGAGGGTCATCCCTTAACAGATACAAAAGCCCTCACTCGCTGAAGTGGCATGCTTCATCATCGGGCTGTTCTCCATGCTGGGCGGGCGCTGCAAAGCCCTGTGAGCCCCTGTGAGTAGGATCTTTGTCAGAGACCTTTACTTACCCACAAAGAATGTGGATAATGCCCTGGATTGAGTTCGGTAGAAAAAGAGGAATGTGGTAGAATGGGATGGTAAGTGGTGTTAGAATTGGCTATGAGGCCCTCCAGCAGGAGCCCTTTATGATAATTATGATAACAGACTCATGCCAAGTTTAAAAACAACAGCTGAACCCAACAGGACATCAATGTGTCCTGGGATCAGGAGGTGGTCGTCATGTTTCTTGCCTTAAAATGCTCTGAAAAAAGTCAAACAGCAATTCTTCTGCACTGAAACCTAATCTACCTAATGTTAATTGTTAGTAAGGTATACTTTATATATCTAGGTAATAATACATCAATTTGTGTCATAGTAGACAAGTGTGTGAAGTAGTCTTGCTCTTGGGATCATTCTCTGTGGCCTGTAAATATTAAAAGACATACTGAAATCAAGACTCAATATACATAAATGATTTCAAGCAGAGTTTAAATTTTCCTTTGCACATCTGGTGGTTGCAAGTTTTGCATGCAGTGTGGTGAGCATATCACAGTACAGACAAACCAAATTATAACACATGTGCCTAAAATATTAGGCCTTACTTACTTGGTATCTGCAAACAGCGTGGTGCAAACACCTACCCGGTTGGCAACAACCGAATGTTAATCAGGACTGTTGGGCAGCTCGTTTTTAAGCGCAGTGGTTTGAGTCGGTGCATACTATGGGCGTGCGCACGCATGACGTGTACTGTAACCACTCAATCAATCAATCAATCAATAATTTATAAAGCGCGCTATGTACCCGTTAGGGTTTCGAGGCGCTAGGGGGGGGGGGTTCTGCTATCGTTCGAAGAGCCATGTCTTGAGGAGTCTCCTGAAGGTGAGGAGGTCCTGGGTCTGGCGCAGTGAGGTCAGGAGTGAGTTCCAGGTTTTGGCGGCAAGGTAGGAGAAGGATCTGCCGCCAGAGGTCTTGCGCTGGATTCGGGGGACGATGGCGAGGGCAAGGTTGTCAGAGCGTAGTTGACGTAAGGGAACGTAGAAGTTGAGTTTGGTGTTCAGGTAGGCGGGTCCGGTGTCGTGTAGAGCCTTGTGTGCGTGGGTGAGGAGTTTAAAGGTGATCCTCTTGTCCACGGGGAGCCAGTGGAGGTCCTTCAGGTGAGGGGAGATGTGACATCGGCGGGGTATGTCGAGGATCAGGCGGGCGGATGCGTTCTGGATGCGTTGGAGTCGTTTGATGTCTTTTGTTGGGATGCCTGTGTAGAGTGCGTTGCCGTAGTCGAGTCTGCTACTGACGAGGGCTTGGGTCACTGTCTTTCTGGTTCCTGTTGGAATCCACTTGAAGATCCTGCGGAGCATTCGGAGGGTGTTAAAACAGGAGGATGAGACTGCGTTGACCTGTTTGGACATGGTGAGGGTGGAATCGAGGATGAAGCCGAGATTTCGTGCGTGGCTGGCTGGGGTGGGTGGGGGGCCCAGGGCGATGGGCCACCACGAGTCGTTCCAGGCCGAGGGGGTGCGCCCGAGGATGAGGACTTCCGTCTTGTCGGAGTTGAGTTTCAGGCGGCTGTTGTTCATCCACTCGGCGATGGATTTCAGTCCCTCGTGGAGGTTGGCTTTGGCGGTGAGAGGATCTTTGGTCAGGGAGAGGACGAGTTGGGTGTCGTCGGCGTAGGTGAGGATGCTGAGGTTGTGCTGGCGGGCCAGTTGTGCGAGGGGGGCCATGTAGACGTTGAACAGCGTTGGGCTTAGTGAGGAGCCTTGGGGTACGCCGCAGATGAGGTTGGTGGCATTGGAGCGGAAAGGTGAGAGTCCGACCCTCTGGGTTCTGCCGGAGAGAAAGGAGGAGATCCATTTGAGGGCCTTTTCTTGGATGCCGGCTTCGTGTAAGCGGGTTAGTAGGGTGCGGTGGCAGACTGTATCGAAGGCGGCTGATAGGTCTAGGAGGATCAGGGCTGAGGTTTCGCCGTTGTCCATTTGTAGTCTGATGTCATCTGTGGCGGCGAGGAGTGCAGTCTCTGTGCTGTGGTTTCGTCTGAAGCCAGATTGGGAGGGGTCAAGGATGGAGTTGTCTTCTAGGTAGTGGGCGAGCTGTGCGTTGACGATCTTCTCGATGACTTTCGCTGGGAAAGGGAGGAGGGAGATCGGTCGGAAGTTTTTGAGATCGTTGAGGTCAGCCTTAGATTTCTTGAGGAGGGGTTGGATTTCTGCGTGCTTCCAGCTGTCCGGGAAGGTAGCGGTGTTGAAGGAGAGGTTGATGATCTTTCGGAGTGCGGGGGCGATGGTGACGTCGGCTTTGTTGAACACGTGATGTGGGCAGGGGTCAGAGGGAGATCCTGAGTGGATGGAGTTCATGGTCTTTAGGGTTTCGGCGTCGTCTACTTGGGTCCAGGTGGTGATGTGGTCGGCGTGGGAGGAGTTGTTGGGGGTGGGGTCTGGCGGAGGTGAGGTGTTGAAGCTGTCGTGGATGGCTGCAATTTTCTGGTAGAAGAAGGTGGAGAGATCGTCGCAGAGTTTCTGGGATGGAGGGATGTCGTTGACAATGGCGTTGGGGTTGGCGAGTTCCTACACAATGCCGAAGAGTTCCTTGCAGTCGTGAGCTTTGTTGTTGAGGCGTTCTGTGAAGTGGGAGCGCTTCGCGAGTCGGATCCGTTGGTGGTGTTCACGGTTGGCTTCCTTGAGGGTAGCGAGGTTCTCGGGTGTGCGCTCGAGGATCCATTTTTTCTTGAGTTTCTGGCAGGTGCGTTTGGAGGTGGTTAGTTCGTCTGTGAACCAGGCTGTTTTTTTCTTTTCTTGGTTGGCGGTGGGTTTCTTGAGCGGGGCTAGGATGTTGGCGCAGTCGAGGATCCATTGTTGGAGGTTGATGGCGGCGGAGTCCGGGTCGGTGGGGTCGGGTGGTGGGTTTTTGGCGAGGGTGTTGGTAAGTTGATCTTTGGTGACTTTTCCCCAGCGGCGGTGCAGCGGTAGAGGAGTGCGGTGGTGTTCGGTGTTTTTCTTGAAGGAGAAATGGACGCAGTGATGGTCGGTACAGTGGAGTTCGGAGGTATGGCTGAAAGAGATGTGGTTGCTTGAAGTGAAGAGTGGGTCAAGGGTGGGGCCGGCGATGTGGGTGGGAGTGTTGACCAGCTGACGGAGTCCGAGGTTGGAGAGGTTGGTGGTCAGCGATGCTGTATTGACGTCATTCTTGTTCTCCAGGTGGAAGTTTAGTTCTCCCAGGAGGATGTAGTCTGAAGAGGCGAGGGCGTGGGTGCTTGCGAGGTCGGAGACGGCATCGCTGAAGAGGGCTCTAGGTCCTGGAGGGCGGTATATGAGGGTTCCTCTGAGGGTAGTGTTGGGGTCTGTGTGAATCTGGAAGTGGAGGTGTTCGGCTGTCTTGAGGGTGTCGTCCGTGTGGGTGTGGATCTTAAGGGTAGATTTGTGGGGGATGGCTATTCCTCCGCCGATTCCGTTGGTACGATCTCTTCTGGTGATCTAGTAGCCGTCAGGGATGGCGATGGCGATGTCAGGAGCCGAGGAGTCGTTCCACCAGGTTTTGGTCAGGAAGGCTACGTCTGGGGCGGTGGTGTCGAGCAGGTCCCAGAGTTCGATGGCGTGCTTTCGTGCGGAGCGTGTGTTGAGGAGGATGCAGTGCAGGTGGTTTGTGTTGGTTGTTGCTGGTTTCGTTGTTTTGTTGCAGGTGAAGTTGCAGGTGCGGCAGGAAAAAGGTCCTTTGGTGTGCTTCGGGGTGGCCAGGAAGCACTCTGAGGAGGGGCCAGGGTTGAGGGCGAGGAGTTCGCTGGCCGAGTAGCGAAGGCATGGGGTGCAGGGGACGTGAGGGCCGGGGGGGTGGCGCTGGGCGCGGTCCAGGCGCGGACGGGCGCAGACGGGCTTGCCTCTGGCGCGTCTCCGGCGCGCCAGCAGCGCGGACGCGCAGCGCCAGCCATTAAGAAGGGAGGGGGGAGGGAGGAGCAGCTGGGAGGCGGGAGGCGCCTACACTAGACTGCTCAGTGTCATTTGGCCTGTAGGGGGGATGGAGGAGATCTTGCTGATGCGCATGTGCAATATGGCTGAGAACAACTGGGCTGCTAAATGTGACTGGTCTCAATGCCGGCCAGGGTAGTAACATCTATACTGTTCAATGCAGTTTGCATTAAAGAGAGTCTGGCTATTGCTCAGGCATGATGTGAGTATATAGTCACTAGACTTCTGAGACTAGTTGTTCTATGGAGTGTAATTTAGGGAAACGTTATTACAACATAGGTACGTTGCATTAGCATTTCGTAGTTGGAGTAAACCCAAGGTCTGATGACTAATCGCTGATTCCATTGATTTGAATGTGCTGATGGGTCACAGTGTGCAGTGACTACTACCAGCTGTTGTGGAGGGGGAGACACTAGAAGGGTAGTAGAAGTTGTGGTAGGCAGAGCGAGGCTCAACATAGCAGCCTGTCCACACACACCCAACAGACAGGGCTGCTCTTCATCCGGACCAGGACCAGCAGGAGTTGCACCTCACTGAAAGCTTCTGCAGACGTTGGTACATGTTAGGAGTTGGAGGAGTGGTTTCAGGACCTTCTGCAGTGGGAGCTGGTGCTATAAAATGAAATTACATGATGATTGTTAGTTCATCTGTGTGTAATAGTATAAATGTTATTGTAATTCTATGTCTTTTTACACTCATAATGCTTAGTTACCAATTCTGATATTTCAACATCGCATTGAAATATGCGTTACATTTTAGTATACTAAGGGAGAAGAGACTTACCTTCATCTTTGCTGATGGCATCAATTTGCACTTCTTACTTCAGGCTTGCAATCACAAGCTTTTCCTAAGTATGATGTAGTTACATGGTCAGTATTTCTACCACATCATATTTATAAATCATCTGCTAAGAGTGACATGCAGTCCTTTAACGTGATGAAATCACGTACTCCACCAGATATTATAATTATTATTTTGAATTCTGAAACAACATCAAATTTATTTTATGTTTAAATGACATGAGACATACCTTGCACAGGGAAGGAAACGTGTGAATACTTAAGATTGTTAAATACACAATCGGCCCCCTAGTTCAAAGTTACACATTGTGAGTGTAACTCCACAGACACAAGTAAACGGCATTAAACTAGGTATGTTTGGAGAGTTTGCATATACATTAGATAAAGATTTTAGCACTTGTTTAGATATATTCTGAATGCAAGGGGTGGTATGATGAGACTGACATATCACAGGAAGCTATGTTATCTATTAGAATACATTATGTGAGTTGTAATCGTTGATCAGCTAACGGAGTAGCTGTTGTTTTGTGGTGCACTAATGAATGACACCATGTGGGTCTGTGTGAGATCTACATGGCTGTTTGATAGAAATTGGGTTGTCGGTTGGCTATGGTGTAAACCTTAGCCAAACAGCAACCACAATTCTAGACAGGATAAGTGTCAGGCAAACCCTAAATTAATCTCTACTCACTGTCTAATAGCTTGGTACAGAGTAGTCAGGCTTACCATAGAGGCAGTGTGTGAAGTATTTGTGCAACACTTCACACAGTAAAACAGTGAAAACACCACACAACAAGATTCCACACAAAGACCAAACAACAAAAATCCAATAAATAGAACTGGAGATATTGACTTTTAAGGGTTTCAGGCAAAAAATAGCGCTAAGAATTGTAAAGCGCTAAAAGTGGTCACACCAGACGGGCACAAAGTCAAACGTTCAGGCTGACCGTGATGGAGTGTGGGTCAGTTACAGGGACCCAGTTAGATCCATTGACCAAAAGTACCTTAATTCGAGGTTGCAGAGAGTTGCAGAGATTAGGATAGGAGATGTGTCGTGCAGCAGAGGCGATTTGCTGGTTCTCTGATGAGGCAAGGTGGCTGTGTGAGATCCTGATGTGTCATTTAGAATCCTGTTGACGGGGCTTGCAATGTGAACTGTGGTAAGGATGCATTGAGCAATTGAGGCAGCGCTTCTGCTCCGATGAGTGATGAAGCTGCGATGAGGAGTTTGGGCCTCGTAGTCGAGGCTGCTGTCAATGGGGATGTGATGACCTTGCGACTGGAAAAGTGACATGCAGGGCAGTTCTGAAAGCGATACATCGAGTCCGACCCATGCAACAGCAGCAATGCGTTGGTTCTGCTTGAAGATGCACTGTTCAGCCAAGGCGATGCGTTGGTTGGGCTTGTAGATGCATTGTTCAGCAGAGGATGCATTGGTTCCTTTGGAAAAAACACCTTAGTCCTACTTCCAAGGGCCCAGGATTCGGGTGGCACCACTTGACAGGACAGACTCACAGATGGCAGAGTCCAGATGCATAAGCAGGGTAGTTGGAAGTCTTTTATGTCCCTGAGACTTCAGATCAGGAAGTTAGTCAGCTAGTGCTTAGAGTCACTTTGAATTTAAGTGTTGCAGGTCCAGTCCTTCTCACCCAGGCAGGGGAGTAGCAGGGCAGCAGAGCAAAGCAGAAGTTCAGCAAAGCAGTAGTCCAGCAAAGAGGCAATCCTTCAGCAGCACAGCAGTCCTTCTTACTGGCAGAGTATTCAGAAGTCCAGAAGTATTCTGAAGTGATGGTGTCAGAGGACCAGTACTTATACCCAGTTGGGCCTTTGAAGTGGAGGAGACTTTAAAGACAGGCCTTTGAAGTGCACAGAGGTGCTGCCCTCTCTGCCCTGGCTCCAGACTCGGTTCGGTTTGGTTTATATTTTTTATTCAGCAAATACAAAATAGTCATAAAAATACATATATAAATCGTAGTGCGCAATCCTAGTAAGAATATCAGCTTTCATAAATAGTTTAAAACAATTAAAACAAACCACAGCACATACAGTTACTCATGTCCAGACTATAAAGAATCTAAAAAGAAAGACTTCCTTACAGAGACGACATTTAAAATGTATTGCGCCACCTTGTAACACAAGTGAGGATTATTTAAAACGAATAAAAATTCCAATGCAGCCATATGACTTCTTATATTCTGGGCAACAAAAAAGGTTTAAGATAACAAATCCTGAGTTGTGCATAAAACGTACAAAATAGCATAAAGTGCAAGGTGCTCTGTTTGCTAAACCCATCACAAGGGCAACGGACCTTTTCATTAGGTCAAGTCTTCATTTTACAGAACAATACTAAGTGATGCACCATTCCCAGTTTAAATCTTGTTAAACAATGCTGCATGTTAGTAACGCTGGATAAATATCCTTTACTACTTTTCTCAAGGGAAAATGACATATGTACACCAACTGTGAATTTCATCATTTTGATGGCTCTCCTGCTGTCCGACCTATTTTGCAGGAAAGTATCCTTGATTAATTTCTTTGAAAGTGTTGAAACTCATTCTGGGTCTGATTTTATAGTTATGTTAAACAAGGATTTAAGAGAGGACTCAATGTAAGCAAGGCAGGGGATACATAAGGCATTGTCCAATGTTAAACAATCTAAGATAAGTTGTTTAGTAAAAACAGTTTCATCTTTGGCCCCAATTCTGTACCATAATAGCAAGGGGCTCATCTGCAACACATCCTCCAGATACTGGAGGTCCACCTCTTGATGTACAATCCAGTTAGATGCTGAGGTAGGTACGCATAGCAACCGTTTTAGGAAACATTTTTTCTTTGTTTGCAGGGGAGTGCTCCTAGTATATCCCCAAACCCCTGCCCCATAAACCGCCATAGATAAAACTCTGGCCTTATAGATATCCACCATAGCTGTTATAGGACAACTTCCAGTTTACTAGCAAATCTAAAGATGCCATGTGAGTTTAATACACATTTTATTTCTACCCATGTAGATATGCTGTTCCCAGCTTGAAAATAGGACCCCCAGATAGCTAAAGGAATTAACGGTGGTAATTGGTGTGTTCTGGATGAAAAACCTTTTATGTTTCTGGGCCTTTTGTCCACAGCCAATAGTGAAAGTTTTAGATTTATTGATCATCATATCCTTTAGTGTCATGAATTCCTCAAAGCCATTCATTAGTTTCTGGAGTCCCAGTGGAGTCCTAGAGATCAAAACAGCATCATCTGCATATAACAGCATAGGTTAAGGGCGCCCTGCCACATGAGGTGGATTTGCCTGAGTGGTCTGCAGGAAATTATCCACCCCATTATTAAATAAAGAAAATAGTAACGGCCAAGGACAGAGCCTTGGCAGACATCTCTCTCGACCTTAAAAAGGGGGGTGCATTCTCCCTTTAGATAAAAGCAGACTTTACATGTTAAGTTTTTATAGAGGCAGGCCAAAAAATCAATGATTTCCCTCTGGGCACCCAGTTCCAGTAGTGCAGACCACAAGAGGGCATGCTCTACTAAATCAAAGGCACCACTGAGATCCGCAATACAGAGATATAAAGCCCCTGGTTTAGCCCTTGTATATTTCCCTATCAGAAGATCTAAATTTACACATTGCTCAATAATTCCCAATCCTTTTCTAAAATCAAATTGAACAGGAGAAAGGATGTTATAGTCTGATACCCACTTGTCGAGTCTTGCCAATAAATCCCTACTTACGACTTTCATTGATGAGTCCAGCAGTGATATTGGCTGATAGTTTTTAGGGTCTGATTTATCTCCCTTTTTGTATAGGGGTACAATGATGGAAGAAGTCCAGGCTTAACGGGATGTCTCCAGTGGCTACTGCGTTAATCTCCCTAGTGGGGATTGGACCCAAGAGGTTAATATTGGAGTTAAAGACATCCACCTGTACCCCATCAGGACCGGGGGCCCTACCCCCAGGGCTAGCTGAAATGGCAAGGAGAACCTCCTCAATGGTGATATTTAGATAAGTGGGGTTCCCACACCGCGGCTCCTCGTGTCCAGCTATGTCTGCCACCCCTCTCTTTTGTTTGAAAACCTCAGAGAAGTGGGCCACTCAAGCTGAACAGGAAACGCTGGGGCCTATTTCAAGAGACACCTCGTTATACAAGAAGGGTTCATTTTACTATTTTCCAGAACAGTTTGTTATCATTTGTTTCTGTAGCTAAGACTAATTCTGACCATGCCGCTTCCCTCAACAACTTCTTCCTTTGCTCCAGGGCTTCCCCATATTTGCCACGTAATGTCCTGATTGCCACAGGGTCTCAAGGGGAGATGTGGAGAGCTGACATAAGCTCCCCCTGGGCTTTTGGACATGTGTGGTCAAACCATCCTCTTTTCCTCTCAGGCTGCCTGACTTTTGGTTGGCATGTAAAAGAGACCTTGATACAGAAAGAAACATGATTGAACCAACTAAGCAACCTTTCTAGGGTCAATTTCATCTTGCAAGCAGTAGTTGAACTTGTGCAGATACCCCTCTACGATGTTCTGTAGTAAACCATCTGGGTCAATATCTCTCCATTTAATCTCACCCCATTAGTCCTATATGCATTAACCTGATTCATAATAGTATGAGACTCACACTTAGGGACTCAGAGTAGGGTCGCAAGGATAATCGGATCATGGTCGTTCAATGAGGCTTGGGCAATATAGGGGGTGTCACATACATTATTAGTGGCCGAAGACACTAAGATGTGATTAATAACAGATGAGGAGTTGTTATCTGTAAAGGATGGAATCAATTCCCCATAATCTCCTTGCTTACATCTTAGTAACATCCGATCATATTTGGATAGGAATACATTTAGAACTTCTCCATAGACATTGTGGCAAAAATGGTCAAAGCCTACCCCCACCTCGCTATTAAGCCCACAGACCTAAGATGTTGATGAAAAACAGGTCTCTGGTCCATAGTATAGTTAAATTTGAGTGAATTGGGCGTAAAAATGTATGCAAACCCTGATCCAAAGTGTGGGCTAGTCTGCAACATGTGAAGTCAAAGACATTATTATAAAAGTTGATTAGCACCACATCCACCATACTCTTGAAAATTTGGAGTCTCCAAGGAGATTTTTTAACTACTACAGGGAGTTGGCCCTCCCTGATTGGGAAGCAGTCACGCACAGGAAATGTGCGGTAAATCCTTGTACATGAGTGTGGGCGACGCACCACGTCTCTTGGATACAGATAATATCAAGGTCATTAACAATATTATACCACTCCTCTGCCCCCACCTTGTTGTGTAGACCCCGCACATTCCACATGGCAAATTTATAGTACTCATCTTTGCTCTTACTACACTCACTGTCCCCAGCTGCAACCTTAAGCGGACTAGTAGTACGTAAGTTCCCACCAGAGTTTCCCCAACAAGGCTATTAAAACATGTCGTACTAGCAGCCTCAGCTGATCCCGGGGTAGTTGTGGGGGTCCTACTACAACCATTAGACATTATACCACTAATAGGCCCCTCTATAGTAAGCCCCCCCCACCTGTATGTCCACCTGGCCACTATGTGTTTGTCAATCGTTAAGTGCTAGTGTACCCAGAACCTGATATCTATTAGTTGTAGACACAGGTAGAATGTTAAGTGTGTCAATGTGAGAATGAACCAGGGGATGCATGGGTTGCAAGTGTCGATAAAAGAAAACCAAATGGAACAATAATGGGGAAGTACCACGTGGTGGGTGTAAAACTGCCCTGGATCAAATTTCCCTCACAAATTTAGGGTTCTGAAAGTTAATAATTACACAATCACCCCGTAGTTTTTCACTGAAGGGCCAACCCAACCCCCTCTCTTAGGCTCCAGACTCACTACAAGGGGGTATACAGTCTTTTGTGTGGGGTGAGAGGACACAGCTCATTCAGATATCAGTGAGGCTGTGCCCAGCTCCTCTCTCCCATCCTCACAGGACGGCCCAAGTTGCACCTTACCTTCCATTGTGTGTGGCTGTCTTGGGGGAATACACAAAGCCCAGCTGTCACTCAACCCATACAAGTGATCAGACACAGGCAGCAGGTACCAGTTACCAAATGGCTAAAGTGTGAAAATGCCAATTTTCTAAAAGTGGTATTTTCAGAATTGCAATTTAAAATCCGACTTCACCACAAGTTGCGATTTTAAATTGTGATTCCAGAGACACCAACCTCAAAAGGTTTATATTGTCCAGATTGTGAATTACACTAATAAGTTCTAATAAGGTAATACCTATGTTATCCCATGGGAGTGATAGGCCTTGCAGTAGTGAAAAACGATGTTGGGAGATTTTCACTACCACGACATGTAAAACTTAAAAGTACATGCCCTTCCTTTTAAATACATTGAACCCTGCCCTCTAGGTCTTCCAAAGCCTACCTTAGGAGTGACATATGTATAAAAAGAGAAGATTTAGGCCTGGCAAAAAGGTGATTTTGCCAGGTCGACATGGCTATGTAAAACCGCACACACAGGCTCTGCATTGGCAGGTCTGAGACATGGTTAAGGGGCTACTTTACGTGGGTGGCGCAATCAGTGATGCAGGTGCACAAATAGCATTTAATTTACAGGCTCTGGGCACATTATAAGTAAATTAAATATGCCAGTTGTGGTTAAGCAATATTACCATTTTTGCGGGAAAGAACACAAGTATGTTAGCACTGATTGGCAGTGGTAAAGTGCACAGATCCTAAAAGCAGCCAAAACAAGGTCAGAAAATGGAGGAGGTAGGCAAACAGTTGGGGGGGAGACCACCCTAAGGCTGTGAGGGCCAGCACAGTTTAAGAGTGCCACTACAGACTGCAATGGCAGTCCTGAGCCATGTTTAAAGGGCAATTGAAATGGGTCACCCAATACGTGCTGCATGCCCACTAGTAGCTTTTAGTTTACAGGCCATTGATACATCCAATAGCAATTTACTAGGGACTCACAAGTTGATTGATTGTGCAAATTGTGTCTGAGGTACCTTCACCATGTTAAAAGGAGAAAACACAAGCACCTTAGTAGTGGGTAGCAGCGGTAACATTCTTTTAGTCCAAGGGTCAACCAAAACCAGGCACCGTAAAAAGGATGGTGAAGGAAAAACTTGGAAGATGAGCCTGCCGAGAGGGGTAAATCCAACAATTATGTAACGAGTTACCAACTTACACATAACTAGTAATCATTTTGTGTTTTTACCACTAATGATGTTTCCAAGAGCCATACAAGGAAATCTGCATGCTTTACATTAGTTTTTTATGTGCATGGATAAAATCAGTGCACACAATTGTCACTTGTTAGATCATTATTTCAAATTTACACATAAAGTACATATTTATGACTGTGTTGAAACCATTGTGAAAAGGAAATGGGATTACTAAATGTAGCAACATTCCGGTTTAATTAAAAAAAAATGGGCTCCAGGGGCACTTAACATTAGATTTACTATAATTTTCTAGAAAATGTATAGTTTAAAACCACATTGTTAAAAATTGCAAGACACAATTCAGTATAATTTCCTGGAACAAAGACATAAATTATTAGTTGCTGTTTAATTTAAGGTGCTTGTATTACCTGTTCTCGCTTCACCTGGGATTCCTGCAAAGCCTTCAGTGTGAAGGATCCCATATACCTTTTCCTCCCAGGGCAAGAGGTGCATAGGCCTGGTAGAACCACCACCAGCCTGCTGGGTTGCTAGGAGGGCTTTGGAGGCCAGAGATCTTACCCTCCCCATCAGATCATTCCAGCTCTTCCTAATTTCCTCCTGTGAATGCCTGCTGTTAGATTCAGTGACAGTGATGAACCCTATTCGTTACTGTCAGCACACATTCATTAAGAGCAATAGCTGAATCCTTCTGTCTTTGATCAATGGAGACTCACAATTGAGTGATGTCAGCAAAGCAGGCGACCGTCAGCCAGTAGGAATGGATATGACTGTTGTACACACATATTAAAAGCAGTTGGATTCAAAACAGATCCCTTGGGATGCCGTGACCGCCTTACAAAGCTCCCGTTCATACAGCTTTGGGTCTCTGAGTCAGATAAGAGTCCACCCAGGCTGGAGCATTGAGCTCCACACTGGCCTTCATTCTTTCTCTCCGGGAATGGAAGACCGTGTTGAAGGCTGTGGAAACATCCAGTAGCACCTAGGCTAAAAAGCAGCCCTTTTTGGCTAATATCCTGGGTTTATCTGGAATAGAGACTAAAGTACTCTTGGTTCTGTTCTGTGTAAAGGCCCAATAACCCAAATGAGCGTCATCAAAGATCCTTTATTTTCTAATAAGGATGAAAGTGGGATGTTAACTGCCTTTTGGAAGACCTTTATCGGTAATGGTCAATTACCCATCACTGTTGGATAGGTGTTTGGTGTTTTTAACAGGACTGTTGCTAACTCCAAAGGTTCATTACTGTGTTCCAGAAGAGCCTGGTGCATCAATCTGAGTCTTTAATGTGTGATCTGATGGAAGCAAGGAGCTAGTGGAGAGCTGGGAGAGATTGTTTTCAATAAATTGTCCAAGTCCGCCAAGGAGATAAGATTAAAGTATGAACGTTTCTCTTCTGATCCCTCAAAAGGATCTATCAAATTAAAGATCCCCTCACCTAAGCTAACTGCATCAGGAGGAAAAGAATTAGAAATTGCCTTACTTCAGTTCTCAAAAGAATCAGACAGATTATTACGTAGCCTTTGTGGTGGCGTGAGGGAGAAATTGGTCAGTTCTGCTAATACTTCCTTCGTGGACTTTAGGGCTTCAACGATTTTGCTGATAAAATAATTTGCATAACATAACTTTATTTTTATACATTACAAGTGCATCCTTAAGCCGAATTCTCATGGCTGATATGTACTTACTGTACTGTAGGAAAGTACCATCTTGCCTGGCATGTTACCCCCATATTTCACTGTATATATGTTGTTTTAGTGTATGTGTCACTGGGACCCTGCCAGCAAGGGCCCCAGTGCTCATAAGTGTGCTCTGTATGTGTTCCCTGTGTGATGACTAACTGTCTCACTGAGGCTCTGCTAACCAGAACCTCAGTGGTTATGCTCTCTCTGCTTTCCAAATTGTCACTAACAGGCTAGTGACCAATTTCACCAATTCACATTGGCATACTGGAACACCCTTATAATTCCCTAGTATATGGTACTGAGGTAGCCAGGGTATTGGGGTTCCAGGAGATCCCTATGGGCTGCAGCATTTCTTTTGCCCCCCATAGGGAGCTCTGACAATTCTTACACAGGCCTGCCACTGCAGCCTGAGTGAAATAACGTCCACGTTATTTCACAGCCTTTTACCACTGCACTTAAGTAACTTATAAGTCACATATATGTCTAACCTTTACCTGGTAAAGGTTGCGTGCTAAGTTACTTTGTGTGTGGGCACCCTGGCACTAGCCAAGGTGCCCCCACATCGTTCAGGGCAAATTCCCCGGACTTTGTGAGTGCGGGGACACCATTACACGCGTGCACTATACATAGGTCACTACCTATGTATAGCGTCACAATGGTAACTCCGAACATGGCCATGTAACATGTCTAAGATCATGGAATTGTCACCCCAATGCCATTCTGGCATTGGGGAGACAATTCCATGATCCCCAGAGTCTCTAGCTCAGACCCGGGTACTGCCAAACTATCTTTCCCGGGGTTTCACTGCAGCTGCTGCTGCTGCCAACCCCTCAGACAGGTTTCTGCCCTCCTGGGGTCCAGCCAGGCTTGGCCCAGGAAGGCAGAACAAAGGACTTCCTCAGAGAGAGGGTGTTACACCCTCTCCCTTTGGAAAAAGGTGTCAGGGCTGGGGAGGAGTAGCCTCCCCCAGCCTCTGGAAATGCTTTGATGGGCACAGATGGTGCCCATCTCTGCATAAGCCAGTCTACACTGGTTCAGGGATCCCCCAGCCCTGCTCTGGTGCGAAACTGGACAAAGGAAAGGGCAGTGACCACTCCCCTGACCTGCACCTCCCAGGGGAGGTGCCCAGAGCTCCTCCAGTGTGCTCCAGACCTCTGCCATCTTGGAAACAGAGGTGCTGCTGGCACACTGGACTGCTATGAGTGGCCAGTGCCAGCAGGTGACGTCAGAGACTCCTTCTAATAGGCTCTTACCTGTGTTGCTAGCCTATCCTCCTTCCTAGGTAGCCAAACCTCCTTTTCGGGCTATTTAGGGTCTCTGCTTTGGGGAATTCTTTAGATAACGAATGCAAGAGCTCATCAGAGGTCCTCTGCATCTCTCTCTTCACCTTCTGCCAAAGGATTGACCGCTGACTGCTCAGGACGCCTGCAAAACCGCAACAAAGTAGCAAAGACGACTACTGCAACCTTGTATCGCTGATCCTGCCGCTTTCTCACCTGTTTCCTGGTTGTGCATGCTCTGGAGGTAGCCTGCCTCCTTCTTGCACCAGGAGCTCTGAAGAAATCTCCCGTGGGACGACGGAATCCTCCCCCTGCAACCGCAGGCAACAAAAGACTGCATCACCGGTCCTCTGAGTCCCCTCTCAGCACGACGAGCGTGGTCCCTGGAACTCAGCAACTCTGTCCAAGTGACTCCCACAGTCCAGTGACTCTTCAGTCCAAGTTTGGTGGAGGTAAGTCCTTGCCTCCCCACGCTAGACTGCATTGCTGGGTACCGCGTGATTTGCAGGTGCTCCGGCTCCTGTGCGCTCTTCCAGGATTTCCTTCGTGCACAGCCAAGCCTGGGTTCCCGAAACTGTAACCTGCAGTGCACAACCTCCTGAGTTGTCCTCCGGCGTCGTGGGACTCCCTTTTGTGTCTTCTGGTGAGCTCCGGTTCACTCCTCTTCCAAGTGCCTGTTCCAGTACTTCTGCGGGTGCTGCCTGCTTCTGTGAGGGCTCCCTGACTTGCTGGGAGCCCCCTCTGTCTCCTCATCCAAGTGGCGACATCCTGGTTCCTCCTGGGCCACAGCAGCATCCAAAAACCCTAACCGCGACCCTTGCAGCTAGTAAGGCTTGTTTGCGGTCTTTCTGCATGGGAACACCTCTGCAAGCTTCTTCACGACGTGGGACATCCATCCTCCAAAGGGAAAGTTTCTAGCCCTCTTCGTTCTTGCAGAATCCACAGCTTCTACCATCCGGTGGCAGCTTCTTTGCACCCTCAGCTGGCATTTCCTGGGCATCTGCCCAATCTCGACTTTGTCACGACTCTTGGACTTGGTCCCCTTGTTCCACAGGTACTCTCGTCCGGAAATCCACTTTGGTTGCATTGCTGGTGTTGGTCTTCCTTGCAGAATTCCCCTATCACGACTTCTGTGCTCTCTGGGGAATATAGGTGCACTTTACACCTACTTTTCAGGGTCTTGGGGTGGGCTATTTTTCTAACCCTCACTGTTTTCTTACAGTCCCAGCGACCCTCTACAAGCTCACATAGGTTTGGGGTCCATTCGTGGTTCGCATTCCACTTTTGGAGTATATGGTTTGTGTTGCCCCTATACCTATGTGCTCCTATTACAATCTACTGTAACTTTACATTGCTTGCATTACTTCCTTTTGCTATTACTGCATATTTTTGGTATTGTGTACATATATCTTGTGTATATTTGGCATCCTCATACTGAGGGTACTCACTGAGATTCTTTTGGCATATTGTCATAAAAATAAAGTACCTTTATTTTTAGTGTATCTGTGTATTGTGTTTTCTTATGATATTGTGCATATGACACCAGTGGTATAGTAGGAGCTTTGCATGTCTCCTAGTTCAGCCTAAGCTGCTCTGCTATAGTTACCTTCTATCAGCCTAAGCCGCTAGAAACACCTCTTCTACACTAATAAGGGATAACTGGACCTGGTACAGAGTGTAAGTACCCCTTGGTACCCACTACAAGCCAGCCTCCTACATGTACCATTTCCATTCATTTTTGTTGCATGCTAATTTAGCAGTTCTTAAGTGTGTGTGACCTAAGGGCAGTTAGGTTGCTTGTGACAAGAATAAATTAGATGTAAGAAAAGTAACGGTTGACTAGCAAAACTGATCCAGCTATTATATTTATCTGCTGCTTCCTCAAGAGAACCCCCCCTCAACTGTATTTTAAAAATGATGATTCTGGTCTTCTAGTGTTTTGGCATAGATTTCTTGATCCAGCATTGACCAGGTGGGCTTGGTGGGATTCTTCTAAGTGAAGGTAGCCGCCCTGATATGCGTAAATAAATTTAAATGGAATCAAGGTGTCTGTCCACCTTGAGGTATAGGTGTTCTGCAGTCGATCGTATTTGGTAGGACAAAAAAAAATCGAGCAGATGCCCGGCAGTAGATTAAGCAATTGCAGCAGGGCAAAGTCAGCCAAGAACTCAGTAACCCATGAAACAACAGTATTGTCCATTTATCTGCCCAAACATTAAAATCGCCCAGCAGTATAAAGATAGAATGACTAACTATTAATGGGGCCAAAAAATCTGCAGACAGCTGACCAACATTAGTGTGATGGCCTTGACGACAATGGCAATGCACTACTCAAAATAACAGAATTGACAGACCATTGAATAGAGAATCCCATCAATTTTGCATGAGAAAAACAGTCCAATTCTAGCATCGAACGTCTGATGGATTGACTGAATGGAGGTATGTGAATATAGCCAAAGGGACAGACTAAAGCAAATTCACCACCCCGAGGCCTATTATTCCAAAAAGCAGTTACAAACAATATCAGTAATTTTAGGCTAATGATAATATGGCGACTTTTGCAGTTTTATATAACGTAATTGTATAACACTGGGGAAATTAAGTTATTTTCCCAGAATCACAGGATATTGAGTGGAGGATGGGAATTGATCCTAGTTTCCATGTTCCAAATCCGGCAGCTGTAGCCCTTAGGCCTCGGGTCCTCCTGCGTGTAAAATAATAACCTGCCTTTTGAGTGAGGCACTTAGTACAAAAAGAACATTTTCCAGAAAAGGGGAATATTGATAAATCAGTTGCATGACTAGTCTAAACAGTGCCACCTCGACTGTAAGAAACGTGGTGCTGCACATTAGAAACCCCAAAAATATGTCACAACAAATCTTGCACTATTGAATGGACATGTAAATGTGCACGAGTCCAAGCACTTCCTGGACACTAACCTTACGCCCAGTGCAGCTGACTGAGTTCTATGAGCTAGAAAACCATTCCGGGTGCATTTGGCATTACTCCGTGAAGCGCCTGAACATGCTCATGCAGTGAGGCACGTGAGCGAGTTTGACTCAAAATGCGAGCACAAAACAGCCGTTTATCTACTTGACTCTCCCGGTCATCTGGCGATTTTTTTCGCCTAGTCATTGTTCCTTAATCTTGTCTCAACAGGCACAACTGCTGACTAAAGACGATCCCGTAATGCTGTATTTGAAAAGAATTTTCAGAACTCCACCCTTGCAATTTTCTAACAATATTTTGCATCGAAAAACAGCTTAAGTCCATCTTTCGAGCTGTGCTAGGGGTGGTCACTAAAACGATAGTATACATGTATCTACGACCTAGTCTATAAATAAAACTCAGCTGTACTGGCAGTACCAAAAACATATAAATATTGCATTGGGGCAGAACTACGTAGAATATCACCAGAACACACTAAATTAGGTTCGGTATGGGAAGAATGGATATGAGTTCTCGTGTTTCTCCAGATATTTCTCAGGATATTTCGGTTTTTAGCCGAGGACGCAGTTGGAATGATGAATTTTAAAGGTGGGAGGGTGGAAATATCTGCTTGATTTGGATTGAATGAGCAAGCCAAGAGAGCCAAGCTGACCTCGTTAGGGGACTTGAGGGATAGAACATTTTGAACTGGGCTAAACTGAGTATTATACAGCGCAATTTTACATCTTTTGCAACAAATTCGGAGATTCTGAAATAAACATTTCAATACGTTTGTGTTTACTTTCCATCCCCAGTGATGATATTTACTCTGCTACAAAGCAGGTGGCAAAATAAGTTTTTAGGGCCGTTTTACAGATAAAATAGATAAATAAATGGTTGTACTATAGAAAGATAAAGACGCCTGGTCATTCACTGTCACTTTGCCCATCATTTTCCGAAAAATATATTGCATCTTTATTACCTTAAAGTAATACATATTTCACAACCCAGACAAATCCTTCAGGCTCATACAGCAGTGAGCTGCTCGATTACATAGATATAACAGGATCAATTTGTATTTGCTCAGGTGCTGTGATATATTTTAAAAAAGTGTTAAGTTGGGAATTTCCTCTTTATGGTAAACAGGCATAGTCCCCTGCCCTGAGTGTCCAACTGCAGGCAAAACATGTATCTTACTTTTATTTTGGCCCTGGTGTCACCCTAATCTAGTATGTGAGTGCAGACGCCTACGTGCATGTCCAGAGAGAATGACAGACTGCCAAGGAATGAGCCAGGAGCCACCCATGTGTGAAAATGTCCCCTGGTCTCCTTAAATGATTCTCATAATGAATTGCATCAAGCCTTCTACAGAAAGAAACCTCTGAGCGAAGTTGCCAGTTTACTGCAGCTCGAACACTGGTGATGCCCCTACCATTTTTGAAACCCAAATGCTTTTGCACCCTAAGGTATGCATCCTGATTGGCTTGAGGCCACAGATGCCATGATCATCTGTGAACCTGAGATCAGCTCTGATACTGTCTCTGCCAAACCAGTACCCTTCCAATTTGCAGCCTAGGGAGGGCCATCTAATGAGGAGAGAATGCTGCCACAGGAGGTCACAGTACTGAGATCTTCGCATCTCCTTATTCATAGAGATGCCATCGCTAGGACCCAGACAGCATGAAAGCTGCAGCTGAAGTGGGTCTACTGTGTATGTCCGTCCTGCACCCACCAGGCCCTAACCTCTGAGTGCAGAAAAGCATGGGACCTAAGAACTCTGTGCAAGTGAGAGACTGAGAAGTGGACTAAAGCGAGCCATACACATTCTCAGTAGCTAATCTCAGTAGGTGTCTGGTGAGCTCAGAGAGTAAATGTCTTTGTGGCTACAAGCCTATTTTGGTGTGCCACAGTACTTGAGCTTACCACCCCTCATCCTTTATGTACTTGTAGTGCTTGGCATTCTGGGCCCTTGTTGACAGCATCTGGTATCTCCCAGTGGCCAATCTACATTGCTTAACTGGTTGTTATCATCTTCAAACACTGGGTTTCTGAAAACGTCAGAGAAGATGCATTCAATCATTTTTGGATCTGTGTTTTACATTTTTAACAAGGCATTATAAATACACGCTTCATCTACCCAGTAGTTGTACTTCATCTGAACATACTTCTGTAGTAGGCTTCGTGCACAAGCAAAGAGGAGAGACAGTTGCCAGAAAAAAGAACTCTGTTGGTTTCCAATTTCCCAGAGCGAAACAAGGATCTATGACTGTGAAGAAGCCCTACTGCTACACATTGTAAGAAAGGAAGTGCCCTGCAGGAATCAATGCTCATTGAGGTGGATGAATCTTTGGACCCAGTAAGTGGTGTGGTAGAACCACTAACAAAATTGCAATACAAACCCAACTAATTTAAACACCATGACCAATGTGGCCACAGAAAGAAAACTCCAGCCAAATAAAAAGTTAAGGGGTTTTATTACAAACACAAGCTGAACCCCTTCGCTGCCAGGCTTTTGCCATTCCTGTGCAGAGCCTTTTTTGGCTATTTGGGGCAGTTTGTGCTTAGGCCCTCATAACTTTTTGTCCACATAAGCTACCAATGCCAAATTTGCGTCCTTTTTTTCTCCAACATCCTAGGGATTCTAGAGGTACCCAGACTTTGTGGGTTCCCCTGAAGGAGACCAAGAAATCAGCCAAAATACAGAGAACATTTCGTTAAACAAAAAAAAAAATGGGGAAAAGGGCTGCAGAAGAAGGCTTGTGGCTTTTTCCCTGAAAATGACATCAACAAAGGGGTTGTGGTGCTAAAATCACCATCTTCCCAGCTTTCAGGATCAGGCAGACTTGAATAAAAAAAAAAAATGTCAACACAATTTTGGCATTTTACTGGGACATACCCCATTTTTGCTATTTTTGTGCTTTCAGCCTCCTTCCAGATAGTGACAGAAATGGGTGTGAAACCAATGCTGGATCCCAGAAAGCTAAACGTTTCTGAAAAGTAGACAACATTCTGAATTCAGCAAGGGGTAATTTGTGTGGATCCTACAAGTGTTTCCGACAGAAAATAAAAGCTGAAATAGAAAAATATTGAAATTGAGGTGAATAAAACAGCAATTTTTCTCCACGTTTTACTCTTTTTCCTGCGATGTCAAATTTTTGAAAGAAATATACCGTTACATCTGCTGGACTCTTCTGGTTGTGGGGATATATAAGGCTTGTAGGTTCATCAAGAGCTCTAGGTACCCAGAGCCAAGAAATGAGCTGACCGTTGCAATGGGCTTTCATTCTATACCAGGTATACAGCAATTCATTTGCTGAAATATAAAGAGTGAAAAATAGATATCAAGAAAACCTTTGTATTTCCAAATTGGGCACAAGATAAGATGTTGAGAAGCAGTGGTTATTTTAACATCTCTGAATTCCGGGATTCCCATACTAGCAAGTGAATTACAGGGCATTTCTCAAGTAGACATCTTTTTTACACACTGTCTTACATTTGGAAGGAAAAAATGTAGAGAAACACAAGGGGCAATAACACTTGTTTTGCTATTCTGTGTTCCCCGAAGTCTCCCGATAAAAATAATACCTCACTTGCGTGGGTAGGCTAATGCTTGTGGCAGGAAACGCAACATGGACACATCACATTTTTACATTGAAATCTGATTTTTTTTTTGCAAAGTGCCTAGCTGTAGATTTTGGCCTCTAACTCAGCCGGCACCTTGGGAAACCTACCAAACCTGCCCATTTTTAAAAACTAGACACTTAGGGGAATCCAAGATGGGGTGACTTGTGCAGCTCTCACTAGGTTCTGTTACCCAGAATCCTGTGCAAACCTCAAAATTTGGCCCAAAAACTCTTTTTCCTCACATTTCGGTGACAGAAAGTTCTGGAATCTGAGGGAAGCCACAAATTCCCTTCCACCCAGCGTTCTCACAAGTCTCCCGATAAAAATGGTACCTCACTTGTATGAGTAGACCTAGTGCCCAAAACAGGAAATGCCCCAAAGCACAACGAGGACACATCACATTTTCCCAAAGAAAACAGGGCATGTTTTTTGCAAAGTTCATAGCTGTGGATTTTGGCCTCTAGCTCAGCCGGCACCTAGGCAAACCTAGCAAACCAGATGATTAGTTTTCAGATGTGTCTAGGTCTTGTGGATTTTTCTACATGGCAGCGTCCCAAAGTCAAAAAAGTGCAGCCCTCACCATTACAAGTGGGAAGATTTTGAGAGTTACCAAGTCCAAATGTAAAACCAAAACCCAAAATGATCAAATGTCCTGTTGCTTGTTGGGGGATAAATGTTTGAGTGTGCGGGGGGAGATCTGAAAGACTGTTACCCCCTTCAGTTGGGGTGGGGGCATAACCAGGTCCATACTGGTTGGTAGCCACCACCCCACAATTATTATTATTTTTCTTTAATTCCCTGGCATCTAGTAGACTTTCTGCCCTCCCGGGGTGTGGATTGGGGTTAATTGCCCCATCTTCCTACTGGTGGGTAGAAGACCTTTGGCCCCATTTATTTGGGGTGGGGGTATGGCCATACCCCCACCCTCTTATTTTGAAAAGAAAAATCTTCCCTGGTCTCTGGTGGGCTTTCTGCACCCCTTGGGGGCAGAAGGGCCTTCCACAAATAGGCCGATCTGCGCCCAAGGGGGGCAGATATGGCCAACAGTAATGTGCCCCCAAGGGGAGCGACCCTTGCCCAAGGGGCTGCCCCCCCAAACAAAACACACACATACACTCACACCAATCCCAGGTGTCTAGTAGTTTCTGCCCCCCTTGGGGGCAGATTGGCCCAACAAAAATAGGCTGATCTGACCGCAAGGGGGGCAGTAATGGCCTTAATACAATTTGTCCCCCAGGGGAGCGACCCTTGCCTAAGGGGTTGCTCCCCATACATAAAAACGTAAAGTAAATAAAAAAATATGAAAACCTTAATGGTGGTGCACCACTTATTAGAATCATCAATTCACATGTAAGAAAAGTCCAGTTCTCTTGTGATATGGATACGATAAATCTAATCTTTATTTTCTTCCACTCAGTTATTTTCTTCCATGTTATTCTTGGTGATACATAATGTACATAGTATCAACAGCCAACGCGTAGCAGGTGTTATGGTGGAGCTGCACACTATAGACATTTGAATGTCTCATTGTTTGCATAGTTGGGAACCTATAAGGACTATAGGGACTGGTGCGCATTCCACAAGCCTGCTGCGTTTTGCTGTTTTATAGTTCCTAAATAAAAAGATATATATATCCTTGGTGTTTTGAGGTTTCTGCCCCCCTTGGGGGCAGAACGGCCTAATTATATTAGGTCGATCTGCCTCCACGGGGGTCAGAAAAGGGCTAAAAATATTTTGCCCCCCCCCCCGGGGAGCGACTCTTGCCCAAAGGGCCGCTCCCCTTATGTGTAAGTATTTAAAAAAAAAAATCCTTGGTGTCTAGACCCTTGCCTAAGGGGTCCCTCCCCACATATTAAAAAAATAAATAAACAAAAATGCTTTTATCCCTGGTGTCTAAGGTTTTTCTGCCTCCCCTAGGGGCAGAAATGGCCTAAAAATATTTTGTCCCCCCGGGGAGCTGCCCTTGCCCAAGGGGCCGCTCCCCTTATGCGTAAGTATATAAAACAAAATCCCTGGTGTCTAGTGGCTTCTGCACCCCCTGGGAGCAGATCGGCCTAATTATATTAAACTGATCTGCCCCCGGGGGGGCAGGAATGGCCTAAAAATATTTGGCCCCCCGGGGAGTGACCCCTGCCTAAGGGGTCGCTCCCCACATATAAAAAAATAAATAAACAAAAATAAATATCCCTGGTGTCTAGGGGCAGATCGGCTTAATTAATTATATTAGGCTGATCTGCCCCCGGGGGGGCAGAAAAGGCCTACAAATATTTTGCCCCTATTGGGGAGCGGCCCTTGCCCAGGGGGCCGCTCCCCTCATGCGTAAGTATATAAAAAAAAATCCCTGGTTTCTAAGGGTTTTCTGCCCCCCTTGGGAGCAGATCGGCCTAATTGTATTAGACCGATCTGCCCCCATGGGGGCAGAAATGGCCTAAAAATATTTTGTCCCCCAGGGGAGCTGCCCTCGCCCAAGGGCCCGCTTCCCTTATGCGTAAGTATTAAAAGAAATAATCCCTGGTATCTAGTGGCTTCTGCCCCCCCAGGAAAGGCATTTCCTTTTATGCCTCTGCCGGCCCCCTCCTTCCAAGCGGAAGAGAAATGCTCAGCATTTCTCCTTTCGCATCGTTCTGGAGCATGCTTCCAGCGCAGTGGGAGGTGGCCTCTGATGAGGTCAACACGCGACTGTGTGCTGACGTCATCAGACGTCACTGGGAGGGGTCTGGGGTGGGGGATGGAAGGGGAAGCGATTCCCCTTCCAGCCCTGCCATGAGGGTGGTGGGGGGAAAACCCACTGAGGGAGTGCTAGTGCTCCCTCTGAGCTCCGGTGCAGGGACGTAATGGTTACGTCCCCAGCACAGGAGCACTGTGCCGCAGGACGTAACCATTACGCCCCCGACACAGAACCGGTTAAAGTCATGTAGACTATTCACGAATCCAAATTTTAAAGATACATAATCACCAAGGCTTGTCCAAGGTGACAAAATAAATTCAGGCGAACTAACAGTGACAAAATTAAACATTCAAGAAAAATGTTACATACCATTTAAAGAAATATCTGAGATACATAGATAATGCATTGCTCAGAGTAAACAAATACCAGTCCATTCTTTTTAGCAGAGTCATAATTTAGGCTGGGCAATGAAAAACCCTACAGCTAGCCAAATCAGGAAAATACATGTGTGGGATGAAACACATGCTGGCAAAAGACAAAAAGTACAAAAAGGGCAAAAATATTTTGTTGTATTATAGTGGGAATTGGTTAGTGGTTCTAATAGTGCTTAGCAACTGGGTGGAATGCTGAGGTAGATTGTGAGGTGGACTCAATTGCTCCTGAGATCTGCCAGGGTTGGATGTGTAGATCTGATCTCAGAATAAAGAAGATATTTATGTGAAATATCGTGTTCCTGGTTCCTTTAGTGGCGACGAGGATGGGATGCTGACTATGAGGATCAACCCTGGCAGTGCATTCGGTATTGACGGGTGTTTTTTTTTAAACTGACAAGTTGAATATTTTTTTGGTGTTGCGGAACAAAGATTATTTTTGGGAGTAAAGACGTGAGGAGTATGACCTATTGTTTGGAAGCTTCGTGTAGTTGGTTTGGACATTTATTTATTCCAATTTTGGATTTGCCGAAAGAAGAGGAAAGGAAGCAAAAGGGGAAGTATTTTTGAGGTGCCGCAGTACATTATGTAGTGGCACAAGATGCAGTGCTGCATTATATCGCGGCATATTTGGCAGCGAGTGGAGGAAGTTGTAAATTTGGCCTGAACAGTGGCTCTTGCGCGTTGCTATTTTCGTTAATAGTAGCTCTTGCGTGTTTACCGTTAATACGCGTTCGAGCTGGCTGTGGCCTTACCTCGCGTGCCGACAACTCCGTGCGAGGGTTGCGAGGACATTGTGAGTGCGAGCGTCGTTGACGCGGTGTAGGCGCGCTGCGTGCTGGGTGAAATACTTCACGAAGTTGGTGTAAGGGAAACCATTTGCAGAAACAAAACCAACAGTTTGTTTTCTTATGAAGACGTGAATCATTTTTTGGATGCAAGAACAGTGTGTTAAGGGAGTTCCTGAATCGTTTTTTTTTGTATGCGATTTCTGAGAAGGGATGGAAGCTAAATTTCTGCTGATCGCACATTGGAATTCAGAACTTAGAGGTCACTAGACATTTCTTTGTTTGTTGTTTCTAGGAAGATTTTGAAAACATTACCTTCTGCAAATTTGTTAACTAGTGAGGGTAGAGGTTCGGATGAGGATGAGAACTGTGATGAAGACGATGTGTATACAAAGGCATTAGAAGCTTTGGAGGAACATTTTGGTCGCAAGTTGAACACTGTTTTAGAGCGTCATCGTTTTTTTTCTAGAACCCAAGCTGCTCATGAATCTGTGGATCAGTTTGTGAGTGCATTATGCACACTAGCAAATACATGCAAGTTTAGAGACTTACATGAAGAGATTATCAGTGATCAGTTAATCAATCGTACAAACTTTTTGAAGATCCAAGAAAAGTTATTAAACTTGAAGAATCCATTTTTGGAAGAAGCAATAAGGGTTGCAAAACGGGTGGAGAGTACGTCGAAATTAAGAATTAAGTAAGAAGCTGAGGATGCACTGATACAGGCTGTAAGTTCTGTTAAGATTACTAAGAATATGGGCAGGTTGGATGACCAGAGGAGGTGTTATAAGTGTGGTAGTACAAAACATTTGGCATCTTCAACAAGTTGCAAGAGATGCCAAATGTTTCACGTGTGACAAGAGGGGGCATTTTTCAAAGGTGTGTAATCTAATCAGAAGAAAGGGATATATAAAAGGAAAAGAGTGAATTATTTATGTGACGGTGCACAGACAAGAGGGTAACAAGGAAGTTCCAGTGGTGAGGGGGTAAAAGATTACCATAATGAGATATTAATGCTTAATATCATGTCGATGAGTGAACAGATGAATGTTTCTGCGTTGGAACAGAGCAAGTACACACCTCCAAAGTGTGAAGTTAGTGTAAATGGTGTAATGGTACGCATGTGGGCTGACTCCTGTTCACCATATACTCTCATAGATAAAGCGACATGGGAGAGAGTGGGTTGTAGGGAGTTGGTTAATGCTGAAGTAGATTTGGTGGGCTACGGAGGCAACAAGATTCCTGTTTTGTGGTATTTCCAAGGGAATTTGAGGTTTAATCATAGACAGATGGATTGTGATGTGTATGTGGTGGAAAGTGGACGATGTTTATTGTGCTGGAATGAACAAATACAATTGAAGGTGGTGTTGGACCCGAACAGTGAGGAACAAGTTATATCAGTTGTGCAAGAGGATACTGAAAAGTGGAGGATGAAGTTTCCAAATCTTTTTAGTAGTAGGTTAGGGTGTCTAAAAAAATTCCAACATCGCATTGTGTTGAAGGATGGGGCGGTTCCGAGTGTGCATAAAGTGAGGAGTGTGCCGATTGTTCTAAGAGATACACTGAGAAAGGAGTTATCAATATTACTGGACTTAGGTGTGATTGAAAGGATAGAGGCATCTGAGTGGTTGAGCCCAGTTGTTTTGGCCCGTAAACCTAATGGAAAAATAAGAATGTGTGTAGATTTAAGAGACCTAAATGATAATATTTGGGTTGACAGACACCCGATTCCAAATATTAATGAATTGTTGTGTGGAATTCAAGGGGGTGAAGTGTATTCAACATTGGATCTATCTAATGCATATCACAAGGTTATGTTACATCCTGAATCTCGTCATCTCATGTCATTTGTTACACCTGAAGGGGCTTTTAGGTTTGTGCGCATGCCGTTTGGGCTTGCGTCTGCTTCAGCAGTTTTTCAGAGAGTTATGCAAGATCTACTGGGAAGTGTGAAGTGTGTTAGGTTTTTTCAGGATGATGTATTGGTTTGGGCAGAAAATATGCATAAGCATGATCGTGTGTTAGGAAATGTATGTCGTATTTTGGAGGATGCAGGTTTAACTGTTAAACCGGACAAATGTAAATTTGCACGCTGGAGTGTTGAATACCTGGGACATACTATTTCTGGGAAAGGTATTAAGCCTAAAGTCAGTCTGATGGAGACAATTGAAAGGGCACCTAGACCTGTCAATAAAGATCAACTGAGGTCTTTCCTTGGATTGGCAGAATATTATGCTAAATTTGTGAGAACCTTTGCCGATATAGCACAACCGCTGAGGGTGTTAATGAAAAAAAATCAAAGATACGTTTGGTCTGAAGAATGTCAACAAGCATTTGATAAATTGAAGAAGAATATTGTTGATGCGGTCGAATTTAATCCTTTTGTGACACCTTACCACACGATTGTAGCAACTGATGTTAGTATGTACGGACTGGGTGCTGTGTGGATGCAAGTGCATAACGGAAGAGAACGCGTAATAGCTTTTGCTCACGTATGCTAAGGGGGGCTGAAAATACTTACTCTGCTGTAGAGAAAGAGACTCTTGCCTGTTGGTGGGGTATACAGTATTTTAAAAATTATGTGTGGGGAAGAAAATTTGAGTTGCATACTGATCATAAGCCGTTAGTAGACATTTTTACCAGTTCAGGGGCGAGTCGTGCATCTTCAAGGACTGCAAAGTGGTTATATAGATTGCAAGAATATAAGTTTACTGTGAAATATGTTCCAGGCGTGAAGGCAGTTAACGCTGATTGTCTCTCTAGACTGCCATTAGAAGGAATATGTGTGGAAGAAGAGGAGGACCGGATTGTGGCTGATATACAGGACATGAAGACAAAAGCTATCAGTGAAGAAGGGTGGAAGACAGCTGAGTTGGAGTATGTAGAATTGCAGGCAGTGAAAAGAAATTTGAATAGGCATTGGTCTAATATTGGTGATGTCGCATGGGCTCTCATTATCCTAAATGAGACTACTGGATTTCTAGGTAGCAGGATCGATAACGGTGTGGGGGACTGAGTCTGACCCACGTGTAAGGAACTCTGTCACCCTAAATCCGGTTTTTGCTCCGGCTAACTAGCAGTGCCTCATTTCTCCCACGGGGAAGAGATGATTGGGCAGGCGAGCGCATGACATCTTTGGAACTTCTCAGGGAAGTCGTGGTCACTCAGATCCAAACCAACTCTCTCATTTTCAGTATGATCCCATATACAAATGACAAAGGCAGTATAAGTTTTATATAATGTTTTAATAAAACGACTGCATTTTAGATAATAAGGCGTGAGCCGCAATAACCAGAACCATACAACACAGTAGGATTGAAATAGTCACCATGATTATCTCTAAATAGGTAAGCATCTTCATCGTCATAGACAGTATAATATTGCAATTCTGTCAGCATAGAATCTACTGTCTTCACATCCCAATCATCAGAAACAATACCTGGTATAAAAATATCATTCATTGATAACTTGAGAACATACGGTATTTGAATCAATTCAGTGGGACCATATATATCAAACATTACTTTATCCCACACAATCCCATCCGGAATCGGTATCGCAGAAATGTTTACATTGGACAAATCTCTTCGAACCATATGAGACGAAAAATTTGGTTTTAACACTGTCTCCACGTGCTCAATGTCAGATCGTTCAGGAAGAAAATGACCATGTATTACTAGAAAAAAAGTAACCACAAATCCCAACCACAAAAAAAGAGTCATTACAGCCATAAAAAGCCACAAATAGTTCCAAGGAAAAAAAAAATATGTGCATTTAAGCCAACACAGCAGCTTACGTGGACCTCGGATTGAAGACAGTGAGGACGAGGATCCTGAGACAGCATCATCAGTGTCGTTGAAGCAGCCAGAGGCAGTTCTTGCAAAAGGTGCAACTGTGAACAAAGAAGCAGATGGAGGCTCCCGCCTTGGCACACTGTAAACCACATGTTCAGAAACATCAGTAGAACGTACAGCAACTTGATCAAAACATTCCAAATTAATCGCCGTCTGTGGAACAATCGCAAGATCATCTTCCACCCTCCCCAAGGTCGGAGAGGAAACAGCATCGGTGCAAATCACCTGCAGCGGGACTTCTTCCCCAGTAGTGAGAGGGATTCCGGAACTACTGGGTGTCCCTCTTGGTCTGCTGTGCAGAATCGGCCACATGTTGTAACTTGTCATTATCAATGGAAACAAAGTGATTTCCTTTGGCCCCGTGCAGCGGCGGTAAAATTACAGTTCTCGTGCCGCTAACCCCTAATACAGGGACTGGTGCTCGATAAGAAGGACCAAATTCTTTCTTTACTGCGACCTTTTCACGCACTACTGTAGATCCCCAATCCTGGGTATCCAACCAGTAGGTGTTACTGGCTCATCCTTAATTCCTGAGGAGGCAGCACTCGCAGAAGAGTTATCTTCACGGAATTGTTGTAAATCCTGCAAAACAGTGACACGATCATTTATGTCAAAAGGCGTATCCGCCGCCTCCACACCAGGACCATCTAGATCAGGAACATACATTTGTGTTCCGAACAGGCACTCATATGAAGTACGACCCCCCAGTGACCTTCTAGGCAAGTTATTAAGTGCTCTCTGTACTCCATACAGGTGGGCTAGCCAACCACGACCCGCACCTATAACTCTGGCCGTTAAGGACTGCTTTAAATCACGATTTAAACGCTCCACGACAGAACTTCCCTCGGGATGAAATGGAGACGAAAATTGGAGTTGGACCCCCAACGAAGCCATGGTGTCCCTGAATGCCTTAGAGGCAAATGCAGGGCCCTGGTCCGAATGAAAAGCCGCAACTGCAAATGTACCGACAAAGATGCGCAAATCTTTAATAACAGTTCGAGCGTCAGCCGAGCGTTGTGGCCAGACCCACACAAATCTGGAGCACAAATCTACAACAACCAAAATATATTTGGATGCACTTTCTGGTGTCAGCGGACCACAATGATCCAAGTACACACACTGTAAAGGTTTATTTGAAATCAGAAGGGGCATCTGCTGCGGGCGTCTAGCCGACGAAACTTTAATTTGTTGACAAACGTCACAACAAAGGACATACTGCTTTGCCTCTTTATAGAGACCAGGCCACCAGTAACGAGCCTGTAAAAGTGAAATCGTGGCAGCCACACCAGCATGTGCAGATGCCGCCCCCTCATGTGCTGCAGAAATTAATCGAGGTCTCTCAGTTTTTTAATTTCAAGAGTGTGTGGTCGGAATTGTCGGTGCAGAATGATTTGATGAGAAGAGGTGATAAATTGATTGTACCTTATGGATTGTGACAGAAAGGGCTGGAAATTTTGCATGATGGACCTGGAGGCATGTCAGGTATGAAAAGGAAAGCCAGGGAGGATTTCTGGTGGCCAGGTATGGACAGGGAAGTTGAAAGATTTGTCAGAAATTGCATAAGTTGTGCTTGCTGCGACAAAACACATCTGTGTGCAAAACCACCTGTTGTTCCGATACCATTTCATAAAAAACCATGGCAAAAGGTAGGAAGGGATGTGTGTGGGCCGTTTGTATTTGGTGATGGGGGAAAGCAGTTTGCTTTGGTCATGATGGATTATCACTCTAAGTGGCCAGAGGTTAGTGTGGTAAGGGACATAAAATCTGATATGGTGATTGAATTTTGTGAAGAAATTTGGAAAAGGGAGGGTTATCCCGAAGAGATTGTAACCGACAATGGCACACAGTTTACGTCACATGAGTTTGAGAACTATTTAGCAGAGTGTGGTGTTAAGCATGTTAGGACTGCTGTGGCACACCCAAGGGAAAATGGATTAGTTGAAAGATTTAACAGAGTTTTATGTGACAACATTCAACTTTCACTACAGAATGGTTTGAACTGGAGGTCTGAAGTAAAAAAAAATGTGTGGAATTATTGCACTACTCCACATTCAATGACTTTAGAAACCCCATTTGTGTTGTTGAAAGGCAGGAAGCCTTGTACTAAAGCTGTTCCTGGGTGGATGGGTAGAGCGGGCAAAAAAAGGTGTTGTGTAAGGAATGTGTTGTCACGTGTGGAAAAAAAAACAAGAAAAGTATGATGAGAGGTATTTGAGAAAATCAAGAGTATATGATTTTGTTGTTGGTGACTGGGTGCAAACTAGGTTATGGCAAGGCACGAGAAAGGGTTTGTCTAAATGGTCAGAACCAAAACGAGTGGTCAAGATGAAGATGTATAGTGTGGTGTTGAGTGATGGTAAAATATGGAACATAGATGATGTAGTTAAGTGTTGTGTTAAGGAAATGGAGGAATGGGATAAGCATGTGCAGATGGGTGGTGGTTATGAGAATAAGTGTCCTAGGAGGAGGACACAAAGAGTGGCTAAGAGGCCTGAATATCTGAAAGATTACTATATAGAATAGGAAAAAATATATAAGAAAATATATATATATATATATATATATATATATATATATATATATATATATATATATATATTTTTAGATTTGAGTGAAATATGTATATAGTTGATTTGGTTGTTAAAAGTGTTTTAATTGGTTGTTATTGTAAGGGGGGAAGATATGTTGTATTATAGTGGGAATTGGTTAGTAGTTCTAATAGTGCTTAGCAACTGGGTGGAATGCTGAGGTAGATTGTGAGGTGGACTCAGTCGCTCCTGAGATCTGCCAGGGTTGGATGTGTAGATCTGATCTCAGAATAAAGAAGATATTTATGTGAAATATTGTGTTCCTGGCTCCTTTATATTTTGAAAAAGATAATCTCAGACTGAAGGTTACTAGCTAAGGTAATAAAAAATAGATAAAAAGCGGAAGTTTCAGCATTTCAGAAGCACAATGAAGAATATTCTGAAGGGGATGAAGAAAGATTTCTAAGTCTCAAAGAGACATCTTAAAGGGCAAAGGCAGACAGAAAGACAGGGACTCTTCATCAGCAAAGCATGTACAAGAATCTGGAAAGCCTCTTTGAAAAGCAGATCTCTCTCAAGTCCATCTGGGTACTGTCATATCAAAAGTCACAAAGCATTCTGATTCACCAAATGTATCAGTCCATCTTAGGTTGAGGGGACATCATCCAATAATAATCGATCACACAACTCCAAGTTGAAACATATGCATTCTTTCCTAAACTTTCCATGAGAACATCTTCCATCATGTGACTCCACGCAAGTTTGAAACAATTGTATACCATGTCAGTCCATGTTCCGCAATGTCCTTTCTCAAGGGCGATAAAATGCATTCTTTCTACATCTAAACAATGTAGTTTATTACCGATATTTTGTTTTCTCATGGGAATGTACCTTAAAAGAAAGTTCACGTTAGAAAAAGAATCAGCATATGTAACAAGGTCACAAAATGCAAGCTCTGCAGGCCTCCCTCATGCTAAAGCAAGAAATCATGACTTTACTTTCAATTAATACGTTTAATAAAACACATGTATTATCCAACTTGTGAATTCAACATTAATAACACCTCATTAATATGAATAATACATTTATTTCTAAACGAAAAAACTTGGCTTATGCGTTTCATTAAATATAACAGAGAAGTGCAATTTCTCTCATTTTTGCACACATTTTAAATTCATTAATCATTAGAAATTCAATATTGTTTCACTGTGTACTTAGTCTAGAATCTAAAATACATTATTACAAGAATGTAATCCTTCTAACAGATAATTTAATCCAAATACCACCTAGGTCGAACTTTGCAATGCAAAGAAATGCACATTTTAATTACGTATCAGTGCAGCTTCTACTTTTACCCATTAGTACTTTAACATAAGACATAAACTGTCACATTCTGATGACCTTTGTGACATGAGGGACTCTACTAAAATGTACACTACATCAGTCCTCCGTTTGATGGTAACTATGCCTTCACAAAATATTCCTACTCTCATTTTCAATGAGACAGCCCAAACTCTCAGAGATTCTTTTCAGGTAAGATCTTCTGAAATCTTCTAACTGGTTGACGTTACTGTAATAGAGGCTTCTCCTGATCTCCATTTCTATCTCCTCTTTTCTCTGCCTATTCTTGGCTCTTTTCTCTTTCAGTTTCTTGTACAACTTGTAAAATTCAACTGCAACTAGAGCATACAGAATCATGATCAGCAGGGGTCTAAAGGTGATTCCCACTATACCTCCGCACAAGTTTTCAAACCACCTACCAATAGCTGAAAAACCATTACCAATAGCTTCCCATGCACCAATTGCTGTCAATTCTCTCAGGTCCTTTTTCAAGTTAGTCATGTTTTCAAAGTGCTTTTTTATCTCCTTACTATTGTCAGGTATTTATGTGCAGCATTGTTGTGCATGTAAAATCTTGCAAACTCTGCCTTCTTTTACAAGGAGCTTGTCTAATGCAAGACAATTCCGCAAAACCATTGATCTCACAGCAACCATTTCTGTGTCCATTAACAGAATGACATCTGCTGTATCTGTAGACAACATATCTACTATTGTCGACAACTTTCTAATCTTGATATTACTCAAGATCACACCTACTGATGGAATTATGGTGCCAAACATATCACCCACCATCTCTGAGCCACTTGCTCCTCTTTTGACTCTGGAGTTTGATTTCCCACTCCATACTGCATCATTAAAATGTTCCATATGGGATATCTTTGGAAACACTTCTACCAGGTAACATGTACCATACCAGCCTTTCAGCAGCTTGTCATAGGCATTCTTTCCACATATGAAATAAACATTTAGTATTGTGAGGTCTTGGCCATTTAGCATAAAAGTCCAAAGACTCTTTAACAAAAATACATGTCTACATTCACTAATGCCTACAAAATGTGTGTCTGTCTTTGATTTTGGCCTATATGTACATAGCTTCCCTACATGTTGCCAATCAATAGCCAGGAATCCTTTATTCCCAGTCACTGAATGTATTGCATCTTTTTCCCAATTTTGCAAAACTACTCCTTTTTCTATCTTAGCTTTCATTGCTCTTCTTCTTTCCTCAACTTGTCCATTGAACTATTTTCTACTGAATTAAGAATGCATGTCAAATTATTCTTGTGGGCTTATACTGTTCCAAATGTTAGTGTAGGTTCAAATAAACCTCCACATAAACAATATTCTATATTTTTGCAATGTTACTCGTGTGTTTCATGAAGGGGACGATTGAGAACACTAAATCATAACATGAATCAAAATATTGATGATACTTCTACTGATAAAAAAGTGTTAATAACAGGCTACAGGAAATTCCATATTTTAGGGGCAAACTGTGATATTTTATTCCATCACTTACTGATGAACGCAGTTGTGTGCACATGTAACAGTCACCACCTTCCATCGTCTCTATATATTTGTACAAAAGCTTATAATATACATTTGTTGATATATCACCTCTCAAACCATCAGTATGTAAATATTTCTCATCATTATAAAGTGAATTCTGATCTTCAAGAGGATTTGCTAAATTCTGAACAAGTGTGGGTACAAACGTTTCTGAAGAATTTGCTTTGGGCAAACTCAAACCCATAAGCAATACTATATCCATGATAACTGTCACTATTGCTAAACCTGTGCATGTATATTTACGTTTACTAATTACATTTTGATTCGACTTCATGAGTCCTCTAATTCCAGACCAAAAACTGTAAACAAAAAATGCAAAGGGGCTTTGTTTATCACTGTCTCTTTTCAGTCCATTTTTATTTGTGAGCAAATCGCATTAAAAATTGTCTTCGTCAAAAGATGCAATTATTCACAAAGTTCCTTGATCTTCTAGAAAGTTCATCAAGAGTTTTCTCTACTTGCAAATGTTCTAAATCTTCTACTAAAAGGTTCCAAAGTCTCTAATAAAGACACAGGGGGTTATTCTAACTTTGGAGGAGTGTTAATCCGTCCCAAAAGTGACGGTAAAGTGACGGATATACCACCAGCCGTATTACGAGTTCCATAGGATATAATGGACTCGTAACACGGCTGGTGGTAAATCCGTCACTTTCCCGTCACTTTTGGGATGGATTAACACCTCCTCCAAAGTTAGAATAACCCCCACAGTTCTCAATCACTGATACTCACTTCCAAAACGTAGTGTCTCTGTCAATTGGAAATGACATTTCAAAGTTCAGCTCCAACACAGTTTCCATTTCAAGAATATTGAACTGGATTAGCACAAAAGGTAACAAACTCCTGTTCCCAAGCATCACTACAGATACATGTCCATTCTGTCCATTCAGGTGCTGAGTACTTTCGGTTTGGCACTGTCGATTCTCAGCATCTCTGTCACTTTGACTCGACTCATCAGTTTCTTTAGCAGTAGTCAATGGCACCTGTACAGGCACAGTTTTCTCTATAGGCCAACTGCCTGCGGGTTCAACTCTTTTATCTAGTGTTACCAATTGTTAATCAGCATTCAAGATTGCATGAGTCAACTGATTCTGTCTTGACCTTTCTGTACCTTCCACTGTTGTTGACTCGCTCAGAACCCCACCAGACCGAGTGTGTGCTGCAACAGCCACTTATCCAGTCCCAACAGCTTGACTAACCTGATCCATCTCACTCACTATAACGTACCTTCTGAAATAGGTGCTGTTTCATCAAGAGGACCTGGAACTTTGTGACTGTGGCTCACATGTACCCAGTTTGGGAGACCAGCACTCTTCACAGCTGTAGTTGTCACTGGAACAGGACTGGACTGTTCCCATGAGGAGCAGGGTCAAGGCTGATCTGCATAGGGCTGCGTCCAAACTGGGATGGCATGGTGGGCAAAAAACAATGGATTCCACCGAGACCTGTGACTTGGGGTGAATGTTTGCATTTTTCAGCATTCTGTCTTTCAACTGTTATTTTTGTTTTTGTTGCCCTCAGTGGGAAGGGTATGCTCAGACGTGGGTCTTGTGCTCACTGTGCCACTGGATTCAAGCTAACCTGACTGATGAGGGCCGATACCCTGAAACTAGTCCCAGGATGCTTGTTTCCAGGGAAGGTCTGGCAGTTCGGGCTAGACCGTTCCCATAGGGAGCAGGGTCCAGACTCATTTGCAAATGGGTGGGTCCAAACTGGGGTGGCATGGTGGGCAAAAAAAATGATTAAACCCGATCTGTGACTGAGGGTGAATATTTGCATAGTTCAGTATTCTGTCCATCATCTATTCTTTTTTGCTGATGTCACTAGGACCAACTGGTGGGGGGCTTTTCCAACGCGGTTCCAAGCATGTCTTCCTCACATGCTTCTTTATCATAACCAAGTCGCTAGGACATAATCATAACATAGTTCCTGCTGGGGCTATTTAGTAGTCTCTCAAACCTGGTGAGACAAGAAATGCACCACATCAACCAGTCCTTTGCAATAATCCAGCA
The DNA here is from genome assembly GCF_031143425.1 of Pleurodeles waltl. Lineage (NCBI taxonomy): Eukaryota > Metazoa > Chordata > Amphibia > Caudata > Salamandridae > Pleurodeles > Pleurodeles waltl. The sequence goes on along the minus strand of NC_090437.1, from coordinate 81,767,199 downwards.
ACAAGTCATCTGCAATTTTCACATGCTCATTTGCAGGTACTGCTTGCAATCTCATAGCTTGCCCCATGGTGATTTCATGAGGTGACAAGCCTATCTTCCTATTAGGTATGCTGCGCATACTCATCAAAACAATAGACAATGCCTCTGGCCAGTTCAATGTTATGAATGCACATACCTTTGCCAATTTGGACTTCATAGTTCTATTAATCTGTTCTACCAGTCCTGAAGCTTCTGGTCTATAGCTGCAATGCATTCTTTGCTCAACTTGTAATGCCACACACACCATTTTAAGGACCTAACTGTTGAAATTAGGTCATTGGTCTGATTCTGGAGAAATCGGGAAAACTGAAATGCGGTATCAACTCTCCAAGTAACAGCTTTGCTACTGTGAGGCTATCATTTTTGCTAATGGGCTACGTTTGGACCCAGTGGGACAGCATGCATACAATGACTAAGACACATCTCAGTCCATTGCACACTTGCAGCTCAATAAAATCCAGCTGAATTCTGTTGAAAGATCCTCCTGATCTACCTATATGACTCAGTGTAACTACTGTGCGTTTTCTTACATTCATCTGTTGACAAGTAATACATCTGTGACATGTGGCTTCTGCTAACAGTGTAAACCTATGTTATCCAATGTTTGTCTGAATGTCCTGAGCATTGTGTCCCAACCTATGTGTGCCTGTCTATGGTAATGTCTCACCATCAGGAACAATAAACTATTTGGCAACACTGTTCCTCCACCACTTGAAACCCAAACATCATCTTCAGTTCCTTTGATGCACACTGTTCTAACCCAACTTTGCTTTGTTTCCTCAGACACTTCTTCCTGCAATCTTTTCACTTCCTCCCATATGCCAACAGCAGTCAGTGGGAAATTTTGACGTCTCGTCTTGCACATCACTATTCTACTCTCCATTAAAGGAAGTACAACTAAGGACACAATATCTAGTGACTTCATCAGCATATGTATTGCCTAAGGTTAGATAATCAGTTGATTTGCTGTGTGCCATACATTTAACAACAGCATTTGTTTATGGCAACTGTAATGCATTCAATAGATGGTAAATATTGTCACCGTTTTGGATTTGGGAACCAGAAGAGGTCATAAAACCACTCTGGGACCAAAACTGTCCTAAATCATGAAGGACACCAAAACCATATTGACTATCAATGAAAATTGTCACTTTAGGCTGTTCAGAAACAAAGCATCTCTAGTAAGAGCAACCAATTTGGCTACTTCGGCGGAAAAGAATCCTTGAAGCCAGGAGGCTTCTGTCACACCTGAGACTGTGCAAACTGCTTAACCTGCTCTCAGGATACCATGTTCATCTCTTAAGTAGGAGCCATCAGCAAACATAACATAGTCATTTTCATCTAAAGGGAACACCTTGAATGTCAGGTCTTGGTTTGGTACACAATTCAGTCACATCGAGCCAGTCATGCTCATTCTCATCTTCATGGTTACTTATATTTTCAGCAGGAAAAGGCATCAATATTGCTGTATTAAGCACAGTGCAACATTTGATGTTTACATTGGACGAAGCAAATGTAGTCTGCTCATATTGGGTTAAAAGCGCACTTGTCAAATACTGTGAGGGTCATTCTGACCCTGGCGGGAGCCGCCAAATTGCCGCTCCGCGGTCAGAAGACCGCGGAGACCATTCTGACTTTCCCGCTGGGCCGGCGGGCGCCCGCCAAAGGAGCGCCCGCCAGCCCAGCGGGAAAGGCCCTGCAACAATGAAGCCGGCTCCGAATGGAGCCGGCGGAGTTGCAAGGGTGCGACGGGTACAGTTGCACCCGTCGCGATTTTCACTGTCTGCAATGCAGACAGTGAAATACTTTATGGGGCCCTGTTAGGGGGCCCCTGCACTGCCCATGCCAGTGGCATGGACAGTGCAGGGGCCGCCAGGGGCCCCACGACACCCGTTCCCGGCATCCTGTTCCTGGCGGTAAAAACCGCCAGGAACAGGATGGCGGGAAGGGGGTTGGAATCTCCATGGCGGCGCTGCTTGCAGCGCCGCCATGGAGATTCAGCCCATGCAGGGGAAATCCGGCGGGAAACCGCCGGATTCCCTTTTCTGACCGCGGCTTTAACGCCGCGGTCAGAATGGGCTGGGAAGCACCGCCAGCCTGTTGGCGGTGCTTCCGTGGTCGTCGACCGTCAGAATGACCCCCTGTGTCTTGGTACAGGTTAACAAACTTTCCACTGAATGGGGAATAAAAACATTCAGTGGATGTCCCATTACAATGCCTTCACACTGTTCAATGCTGATGCTGAGTGCTGTGACTGCGTTTAAACACCCAGGCAGCAGTGCTGCTATAGGATCAAGTATAACAGAAAAATTAGCCACAGGTCTGTTTGCATTTCCATGCAACTGCGTCAAAGCTGAGGGTGCACATCCATCTCTTATGCAACAAATTAAAGAAAAACATTTGTTATAATCAGGCATTCCCAGGGCTTGGTATGCCCCTAGAGAGCTTCGCACCATTCCAAAACACGACTGCCAAATATAAATGCAAAAAAAAATTGGCTTTCCTCCTGAAGAATGGAAAAATGCCTGGCAAAGATAAATGACTGTAAACCATGTCGCTTCACAGGGAATTTGGCATAAAATCACTGCAGGATTCAGTACCACGGGACAACACGGAACAATAATCTTGTTCACTTTTCTCAAATCTTGAACTATGCAGTATTTTCCATTGGGCTTCCGCATTCCTAAAATGGGAGAGTGACATGGACTTCCCTTAATTTTTTTAAGGTACCCTGCTCAATCAGGCAATTAATCAAATTGGTTATTTCAGCAATTATCTCTGGGGAATTATTAAACAGGGGTGTTTTTGGATACACTGCATTTGGTTTCACTGTTATTTTAACGGGCTCAGCTCCTTTAATGAGTCCTGTTTCTTTCCGTTAAAAGTCTGAAACTTCAGGTGTCACTGTTTCTTTCAACTCTTCTGGCAAATCATTACATGTCATCATTGGATGCAATGTGACACTCGGATACTGCTCTGCAGTTTTGCAGGACACATCTTCCTCATTTGTCTGAATCGCTATTCCTGTGGGTGTGCAGCTAATGGAAAGATTTAGCATACATAACAGATCACGTCCTAACAAGCTTACAGGACTTGAAACGCAAGTTACAAATTGGTGCTCATCTTCAAATTAACCTATTTTGACAGAGGCATACTCAGTTACAGGGTTTGCTAACTGCTTATTTGCAACACCTACAACCTGAGTTTCTGGTCTATGGCTGCAATGCATTCTTTGCTCAACTTGTAATGCCACACACACCATTTTAAGGACCTAACTGTTGAAATTAGGTCATTGGTCTGATTCTGGAGAAATCGGGAAAACTGAAATGCGGTATCAACTCTCCAAGTAACAGCTTTGCTACTGTGAGGCTATCATTTTTGCTAATGGGCTACGTTTGGACCCAGTGGGACAGCATGCATACAATGATTAAGACATATCTCAGTCCATTGCACACTGGCAGCTCAATAAAATCCAGCTGAATTCTGTTGAAAGATCCTCCTGATCTACCTATATGACTCAGTGTAACTACTGTGCGTTTTCTTACATTCATCTGTTGACAAGTAATACATCTGTGACATGTGGCTTCTGCTAACAGTGTAAACCTATGTTATCCAATGTTTGTCTGAATGTCCTGAGCATTGTGTCCCAACCTATGTGTGCCTGTCTATGGTAATGTCTCACCATCAGGAACAATAAACTATTTGGCAACACTGTTCCTCCACCACTTGAAACCCAAACATCATCTTCAGTTCCTTTGATGCACACTGTTCTAACCCAACTTTGCTTTGTTTCCTCAGACACTTCTTCCTGCAATCTTTTCACTTCCTCCCATATGCCAACAGCAGTCAGTGGGAAATTTTGACGTCTCGTCTTGCACATCACTATTCTACTCTCCATTAAAGGAAGTACAACTAAGGACACAATATCTAGTGACTTCATCAGCATATGTATTGCCTAAGGTTAGATAATCAGTTGATTTGCTGTGTGCCATACATTTAACAACAGCATTTGTTTATGGCAACTGTAATGCATTCAATAGATGGTAAATATTGTCACCGTTTTGGATTTGGGAACCAGAAGAGGTCATAAAACCACTCTGGGACCAAAACTGTCCTAAATCATGAAGGACACCAAAACCATATTGACTATCAATGAAAATTGTCACTTTAGGCTGTTCAGAAACAAAGCATCTCTAGTAAGAGCAACCAATTTGGCTACTTCGGCGGAAAAGAATCCTTGAAGCCAGGAGGCTTCTGTCACACCTGAGACTGTGCAAACTGCTTAACCTGCTCTCAGGATACCATGTTCATCTCTTAAGTAGGAGCCATCAGCAAACATAACATAGTCATTTTCATCTAAAGGGAACTCCTTGAATGTCAGGTCTTGGTTTGGTACACAATTCAGTCACATCGAGCCAGTCATGCTCATTCTCATCTTCATGGTTACTTATATTTTCAACAGGAAAAGGCATCAATATTGCTGTATTAAGCACAGTGCAACATTTGATGTTTACATTGGACGAAGCAAATGTAGTCTGCTCATATTGGGTTAAAAGCGCACTTGTCAAATACTGTGAGGGTCATTCTGACCCTGGCGGGAACCGCCAAATGGCCGCTCCGCGGTCAGAAGACCGCGGAGGCCATTCTGACTTTCCCGCTGGGCTGGCGGGCGCCCGCCAAAGGAGCGCCCGCCAGCCCAGCGGGAAAGGCCCTGCAACAATGAAGCCGGCTCCGAATGGAGCCGGCGGAGTTGCAAGGGTGCGACGGGTGCAGTTGCACCAGTCGCGATTTTCACTGTCTGCAATGCAGACAGTGAAATACTTTATGGGGCCCTGTTAGAGGGCCCCTGCACTGCCCATGCCAGTGGCATGGACAGTGCAGGGGCCCCCAGGGGCCCCACGACACCCGTTCCCGCCATCCTGTTCCTGGCGGTAAAAACCGCCAGGAACAGGATGGCGGGAAGGGGGTCGGAATCTCCATGGCGGCGCTGCTTGCAGCGCCGCCATGGAGATTCAGCCCATGCAGGGGAAATCCGGCGGGAAACCGCTGGATTCCCTTTTCTGACCGCGGCTTTAACGCCGCGGTCAGAATGGGCTGGGAAGCACCGCCAGCCTGTTGGCGGTGCTTCCGTGGTCGTCGACCGTCAGAATGACCCCCTGTGTCTTGGTACAGGTTAACAAACTTTCCACTGAATGGGGAATAAAAACATTCAGTGGATGTCCCATTACAATGTCTTCACACTGTTCAATGCTGATGCTGAGTGCTGTGACTGCGTTTAAACACCCAGGCAGCAGTGCTGCTACAGGATCAAGTATAACAGAAAAATTAGCCACAGGTCTGTTTGCATTTCCATGCAACTGCGTCAAAGCTGAGGGTGCACATCCATCTCTTATGCAACAAATTAAAGAAAAACATTTGTTATAATCAGGCATTCCCAGGGCTTGGTATGCCCCTAGAGAGCTTCGCACCATTCCAAAACACGACTGCCAAATATAAATGAAAAAAAAAATTGGCTTTCCTCCTGAAGAATGGAAAAATGCCTGGCAAAGATAAATGACTGTAAACCATTTAGCTTCACAGGGAATTTGGCATAAAATCACTGCAGGATTCAGTACCACGGGACAACACGGAAAAATAATCTTGTTCACTTTTCTCAAATCTTGAACTATGCAGTATTTTCCATTGGGCTTCCGCATTCCTAAAATGGGAGAGAGACATGGACTTCCCTTAATTTTTTGAAGGTACCCTGCTCAATCAGGCAATTAATCAAATTGGTTATTTCAGCAATTATCTCTGGGGAATTATTAAACAGGGGTGTTTTTGGATACACTGCATTTGGTTTCACTGTTATTTTAATGGGCTCAGCTCCTTTAATGAGTCCTGTTTCTTTCCCTTAAAAGTCCGAAACTTCAGGTGTCACTGTTTCTTTCAACTCTTCTGGAAAATCATTACATGTCATCATTGGATGCAATGTGACACTCGGATACTGCTCTGCAGTTTTGCAGGACACATCTTCCTCATTTGTCTGAATCGCTATTCCTGTGGGTGTGCAGCTAATGGAAAGATTTAGCATACATAACAGATCACGTCCTAACAAGCTTACAGGACTTGAAACGCAAGTTACAAATTGGTGCTCATCTTCAAATTAACCTATTTTTACAGGGGCACACTCAGTTACAGGGTTTGCTAACTGCTTATTTGCAACACCTACAACCTGAGTTATTTTCCTGAAAGAGGCAAATTTGGCAGCTCATCTGCTCTGACAGTGGAACGTGTAACTTCTGCGTGGACCAAGAATGACACATCATGGCCCATAACATTGGCATTAACATACGGACAATGTTGATCTACTTCTAAGGATGCACCCAGCATGCAACCCTCATCATCATAACTATCACTGTGAAATGTTTCTGTCAATTCCTCATCACTCAGGTCAGTTAAGGGAAACAGTGCTGCTATCTGATTTGAAATATGATTCATGTTTTGCTGAGTCACAATCACTTGCTATTGTGTCATCAGGGCTTGTGGTATCCGCTTTGCTGTCCTAAGGATACATTCACATTTTGAGCTCTGGATCTTTGAAAACTTTGAATTTTAACCCAATTATTACCTTGTTTCTGGGGAACTCCAGCAATCTACACTCACATTATAATATGGACTATCCTGTCACCAATGACCCAAATTTCCACATCCTCTTCCTCTAGGCTAAACCACACTTGTTACCTGCTGGTACGCCATGCATCGTACTGTTGTTCACAATAATCTGCAGATTCTGATTTGCTCTCTGTGCAGCTTTAAATTGCAAAACTATGACCTTTTCTTTTTCTATTTCACCTCTGTTTTGTCAGTACAGTATTTTGCATAGCGGAGAATTTCATCAATCGCTTTATTTTGCCAACAAATTAAGTGCTGCCGAAGCATCGCACTTATGTTTGGCTTCAATCCCCACACAAATCCCAGCACAAAATGACCCATATCTTTAGCTACTGTACTCTCAGTATCACTATGATGTTTGAAAGCTTGCAATAGCCCCTCATAATAAATTAATCAATTCTTTTGACTCCTGTGCTATTCTATAAATTTTCTGCCAATCAATATATTTTGGTGATACTTTATTTTTCAGAACCTCAATCCTCCTTTGTGTGCCTGTTACTGGATCTCTCCGAGGCTCAATGTCAGGCCACTCAACATGCACTTTACATGCTATCCACAAATCAGTAGGATAACAATGTCAAACAACAAGTTCAAATCTTCCCACAGGCATTTTAAAAGTTTAACAAATCTCTCTGTCTGCTTGTACTATTCCACAGGCTTTTCACTCAATCCCGGGTAGTCATTTGTGAATGACAATATATCACTCCTACTCCAAGGGACATGAACACAAACTTCAACTGGTATTTCTCTCATGTGCAACATGTTCACATTGTCCGCTGCTCTTTTTGCTCGTGCCGGAGGCAAATTTGGCTTCGCTGTCTTCTGATCTCTTTTCTTTGCCCATCTGCCTTCCCACTTATCTAATGCTCCCAGTGTCCGTGTGTATGTGATCCATTCCGTAAAATGCAATTTCATTCTAGCGGATCTCATGTTAATTATATCTTTTGAATTGAACTATAATCTGTAAATTCTTTTCAAGGGTTTTGATTTTTGTAAGTCGAATTCATATTTCTCAGCCAATTCAGCTAGTCTTTCATAAGCCTGTCTTGCATGTTGATTAACATCCTTACACATGAAACACAGTTTGTGTTCTGGGTAAGTCCCCAATTGATCTTTGTCTAACATTCTTAAAATCATTTCATTCAATTCTAGTTTCAATCTGGGCACATTTACTGGTCTGTCTGCCTGGTGTCTCTTCTGTTCTGGCAAGGCAATTTGTCACACCATTTGCACTTTGAGGACTCAAACTGTTTAACCAATCTGTCAATTGTTGTGCTATGAAACCTTGCAAGTTAACAATATTTCTCTGGGGTACTTCTTGCGGAGTACTTCAATGTACATTCAGAATCTGATCTGGTCTGAGCATGGGATTCCCTGAGGAAACCTCGCATCAGGAGCAAGTCCTGCTTGACTTAACATCAGGTTAGTGTGACAGGTTGATTGGCGATCACCCGCACACTTCCAGGTCCTGTACTGACTCTGCCCCTGGGGACCATTGCCTGACCCGCCTCCCGTCCCGTGATTGGTGGGACTCTCAGGAGTGGCAGGACGCCGCCGGGTTAAAGGTGCCTCCGACTGCTCTGGCGGATATCGATGGTGTGGAGAAAGCGGACGGACGATCACCAGAGGAGGAAAGAATCGGGCTACCGGAGGTCAACGAAGAGGAAGAAGGGCGACGCTTCGAGACCCGGACCCAGCAACTGCCGAAGGCGACTCAGAGAAACCAGCCGGAGACGTCTGACAGGTCCCACGGGAGCAGGCAGCCGGGAGGACGAAACGCTAATGCCCGCCACGCTTCTGGAGAAGCGTGGCGAACCCAGGTGCATGGGATTACATACCTGAGTGGGGAAAAGAGAGAGAAAGAGAGTGAGAGTGAGAGAGATGTGTGAAAGGGGTGGGGAGGGGAAAGAGAAGAAAAGGTGGGGAGGAACGAGGGAAAAAAAAGGGGGGGGGAAACAGAGCACCGACACCCTCTCGAATCGAGCACACTGAAGCACTTTTATATTTAGAATAAGGCACTTGAAAGGCACTGCACCTAAGTAACTATAGAGGCACAACGGAAGAAGAAAAACACTAAAGTACTGAAAAGGCCAGAAGACCGGTTTCAGACCAGACGTACAAGAGAGACAGCAAGCAAGAGAGAGACAGGGATATCATAGCCGTTGTGAAAAGTAAAGTAAACAGACAGAGAATAGAAAAGAGAAAAGGAAAGATCAAAACCCCAAAAGTGATCCCTCCACTTACCTTATGTCCTCTGTTCTCTTCACATGTACCTCCCGGGCACCTGTACGCAAGGAAACAAAAGAGAGAGAAGAGTGAGATCGACCACAACAAGAAATCACCCACCACCCAAAGGAGAAAACCTTTAAAACTTACCTACACCATACCTCACAGACTATCATCTTGTTCCAATAAAACACTGGTACACCTGACCAACGTGTTTGCGTATTCCTTCCACACGGGAACCGATCACAAGTGGTGTCAGAAGTGGGATCTGATAGTATCCCCACCATGGAAGAAAAGGCAACCATGGCTGATGTAATTGCACAATTAGCTGAAGGACAACGCCACCTACAGTTAATATGGGAGCAACAAATGAAAGAGGCCAAAGAAGAGCGGGAGGCATTACAAACTGCTCTTAAGAGTCAGGCCACAATTATGGCCAATAATCAGCTGGTGCATGAGACCGCATTGGGGAAGCTGACAGACACTATCGCCCATACTAAAGTACACCCTAATGTACCGAGCAGTGTGTTGCAGCGGTATCAGGAGCAGGAAGATCCTGACTCATTTTTCACAAACTTTGAGAGGGTAGCTAGCACAGCTAATTGGCCCGAGAATAAATGGGGCCAGTACATCGCCTGCTTCTCACTGGTCACCTGCAGTCTGCCTATCAAGCCATTAATCCAAGTGGGACTCTCCCCTATAGAGACATCAAGAAAGCCATTCTAGAAAGAGTGGGCTTTGACAGTGAAAGCTACCGAACCAGATTTAGACAAATGAAATGGCAGCATCAGGAGAACCCTCGCACTCTATACTACCGCGTGCAACACGCAGCTGACAGGTGGTTACATCCCTCAGAAAAATCCAGGGAAGAAATGATTGATATTATAGTCTTAGAGCAATACCTGGACGCATTACCTGCTACTACTCGCAACTGGGTACGGCAACGTCCCGGTCTCACTAATGAAACGGCTATGGATCTCGCCTGTGCTTATCATAGGAGTCCGGACTTCAGCGCTACCGGAAGAAAAGCTCCTCCCCCTTCAATCCGACCAGGTGTTTCTAGAACTGTTTCCCATCGACCTGTGGCGAACCATGGCTCTGACCGGCCTCAATCCATGGGCCCAGTCGGTTCTGGATACCCCGGCACAGGCCCACAATGTTACAACTGCTCTGAATGGGGCCACATAGCCAGGTATTGCCCTCAAAGAAAAGACGCAGAAGAACCCATGGAGATAGGCCTGACTAAAGGGAGAGTATTTTGGACGGGAGGTGGAAAACCCAAATATACCCTCCCTATCCTTGTCAATGGTATAGAAAGAATAGCGTTAATTGATTCAGGCTGCAGCCAGAGTGTTATCAGAGGGAATCTGGTATTACCGGGTCAGGAAGATCCAGAAACTCAAGTACTCATCACCTGTGTACACGGTGACCGACGATACTACCCCCTTGCCACGATCTGGTTGAAATGGAGGGAACAACCTGAGGAATTACAGGTCGGGGTACTCTCTAAATTAGAGGAAGACATTATACTAGGAACTGACTATGAGGGATTTCCTTCTTTATTAGAGAAGACTGGACAGGAGCAGGTGTTTAGAGACTGGTGGAAGGAGGCACCCAGTGGGGCGGTTATAGAGGACCTAAAACCCGTACGGGCTACTCTCAGTAGGAGACAAAAAAGGGAGCAACGGCGTTCTTATGGGCAGCATAACACCTCTCTGGAGAAGTTTAGCAATGCGGGAACAGTTTGTACGATCACTGGCGATTTCCGACGGAATCAGAATGAAGACCCCACATTGAAGCATGCATGGCAACAGGCAACCGTCGGGGCAGTAGAAGGGGTAGGTCCCAGATTCCTGATCCAAAATAATCTATTGTATTGGAAACCCAACAACTCAAGAGGGAATGCCCTGCAATTAGTGGTTCCCCATAGCCACCACCGACAGGTATTACAGCTAGCACATGGGGATCATGGGGAAGGCCATTTAGGAAGAGAGAAAACAGAGGAAGCTGTACTGAAACGATTCTATTGGCCAGGTGTTTATGGAGAGGTTCGTAGGCATTGCTCCGAGTATCCAAAATGTCAGCTATACAATCCCTCTAATACAAGACCTGTTCCCTTACAACCACTTCCAGTCATTGATATTCCCTTTACCAGAGTTGGAATGGATATTATTGGTCCTCTCACCCCTTCTACCCGAGGTAGACAATATGTATTAGTACTAGTGGATTATGCCACAAGATATCCAGAAGCCATTGCCCTCCCCAGTATGCATACGAAAGCAGTTGCCCAGGCAATGATAGAGTTATTTTCGAGGGTAGGATTCCCGAATGAAATATTAACGGATCAGGGGACTCCTTTTATGTCCAGACTAATGACTGAGGTTTGTCGATTACTAGAGGTGAAACAAATCCGTACTTCTGTATACCACCCCCAAACAGACGGACTAGTGGAAAGATACAACAAAACCATTAAGTCTCTCCTACGGAAAAGTATATCTGAGGCGGGTAAGGATTGGGAAAATAAACTTCCTCTGGTTCTATACGCTATCCGGACCCATATGCAGTCCTCTTTAGGTCATAGCCCTTTTGAAATGTTGTTCGGCTGACAACCTCGTACGTTGTTAGATATGTTAGCGGAACAATGGGAAGACACTGAAGAAGAGGTCAAAGATTTGTTAACTTATACCCGAGATTTGCGAGAAAACCTCAATACAGTATGGGAAGAAGCCCACACTGCCTTGCGTGCTGCCCAGCAGAAGCAAAAGTAGTTATATGACACTCACAGTGCTGTTAGAACATTGGCAGTTGGTGATAAAGCACTGGTCTTACTCCCCAACACTGATAATAAATTATTGGCTCGATGGCAAGGTCCCTTTGAAGTAACTGCCCAAATAAACCCTACCACCTATAAGTTATCCATGTCCCAAAATGGCGGAAGAGAACAGATATATTATATCAACATTCTTAAGAAATGGATAGAACCCACTGATGGACAAACCATCCATTATGTCACCGCCGAGGTAAATGAGGACATTCTGTATCCCATCCTTACACCCCACAATGTATCTAGTCCAGGAAGGCCCTGGATCAATCCTAATCTGACGCGGCAGTACCTTAATGCTACATCATGTGGTGACCCAACATCAAGACGTTTTTTCCAAATATCGGGGAAGAACCTCCTTAATACAACATCCCATTCGCCTTAAAGAAAATACGGTATCTCGACAGAGACCGTACCGCGTCCCTGAAGCCAAACAGAAAATTATAGAGAAGGAAGTCCAGGCCATGTTAGCAGCCGGTATTATAGAGCCATCAAACAGCCCTTGGTGCTCGCCAGTCGTGTTAGTTCCCAAACCCGACGGCAGTACCCGATTTTGTGTTGATTATAGGGGTGTCAATAACTTAACATACTTTGATGCCTATCCTATGCCTACAATTGACGAGCTGGTTGAAAGTTTGGGGCAAGCCAAATATCTAACCACACTGGACCTCACGAAGGGATATTGGCAAATACCCTTGAGAGAGGAGGATAAAGAAAAAACAGCCTTTGCCACCCCTTCAGGCTTATACCAATTCACTGTCTTGCCGTTTGGGTTACACGGGGTCCCTGCCACCTTCCAAAGACTCATGGATGACATTTTACGACCATACAGGCAGTATGCAGCTGCCTATCTGGATGACATAGTTATCTACAGCAAAACATGGGCTGAACACATGTCCCACCTTGAGTCCGTTTTAACAGTCCTTAGAAAAGCACAGTTAACCGCCAATCCAAAGAAATGTAGGCTGGGACAAACTAGTATTAAATATCTGGGTTATGTTGAAGAAGGGGGTAAAATAAGGCCCCAAGTAGAGAAACTAGACGCTGTTCCCCGGATGTCCTATCCGAAAAAGAAAAAATATATTAGGGCGTTCTTGGGGCTTGTTGGCTATTACAGACGCTTTATTCCCCATTTTTCAACAATAGCCGAACCCCTTTCTAACTTGTTGCGAAAGACATGTCCCAATACTCTTAGACCTCCTTCGGATACCGAGTTGGGTAGTTTTGACAAACTCAAGACCGCTCTTACCTCTGCACCAGTCCTCTGTTGTCCTGATTTTGATAAACCTTTTGTGCTCTTAACTGACACCTCGGAGGTGGGCCTTGGGGCTGTGCTAACGCAACCTCAGGATGATGATTCTCTCCACCCCCTTCTGTACATCAGCCGGAAACTGCTCCTGCGTGAACGGCCCTATCCGGCTATAGAAAAGGAGTGCTTGGCCATTAAATGGGCTATTGAATCTCTTCGATATTATCTGTCTGGCAAAACTTTTACCCTGATTACAGACCATGCCCCTCTCACCTGGCTCGCCCATCATAAGGACACTAATTCCCGGGTGCTGCGCTGTTTCCTTTCCTTACAGCCTTTTTCATTTCAGATCCGGCATCTCCCAGGTAGCCAAATGGTGACGGCTGATTTTCTGTCCTGGTATCCTGCATCTCCGTGTCTCGACAGTCCACTCTCTAGGGGGAGTGTTTGTAACGGGTTGATTGGCGATCACCCGCACACTTCCAGGTCCTGTACTGACTCTGCCCCTGGGGACCATTGCCTGACCCGCCTCCCGTCCCGTGATTGGTGGGACTCTCAGGAGTGGCGGGCCGCCGCCGGGTTAAAGGTGCCTCCGACTGCTCTGGCGGATATCGATGGTGTGGAGGAAGCGGACGGACGATCACCAGAGGAGGAAAGAATCGGGCTACCGGAGGTCAACGAAGAGGAAGAAGGGTGACGCTTCGAGACCCGGACGCAGCAACTGCCGAAGGCAACTCAGAGAAACCAGCCGGAGACGTCTGACAGGTCCCGCGGGAGCAGGCAGCCGGGAGGACGAAACGATAATGCCCGCCACGCTTCTGGAGAAGCGTGGCGAACCCAGGTGCGTGGGATTACATACCTGAGTGGGGAAAAGAGAGAGAAAGAGAGCGAGAGTGAGAGAGATGTGTGAAAGGGGTAGGGGGGAGAGAAGAAAAGGTGGGGAGGAACAAGGTAAAAAAAAAGGGGGGGAAAACAGAGCACCGACACCCTCTCGAATCGAGCACACTGAAGCACTTTTATATTTAGAATAAGGCACTTGAAAGGCACTGCACCTAAGTAACTATAGAGGCACAACGGAAGAAGAAAAACACTAAAGTACTGAAAAGGCCAGAAGACCGGTTTCAGACCAGACGTACAAGAGAGACAGCAAGCAAGAGAGAGACAGGGATAACATAGCCGTTGTGAAAAGTAAAGTAAACAGGCAGAGAATAGAAAAGAGAAAAGGAAAGATCAAAACCCCGAAAGTGGTCCCTCCACTTACCTTATGTCCTCTGTTCTCTTCACATGTACCTCCCGAGCACATGTACACCAAGGAAACAAAAGAGAGAGAAGAGTGAGATCGACCACAACAAGAAATCACCCACCACCCAAAGGAGAAAACCTTTAAAACTTACCTACACCATACCTCACAGACTATCATCTTGTTCCAATAAAACACTGGTACACCTGACCAACGTGTTCGAGTATTCCTTCCACACGGGAACCGATCACAGTTAGGTCCTGCAATTTATGTAGGGGAGGTAAGAAGCTTGCTCTGTACCAAAGTAAGTTATCCGGTGCACAGAGACCTGTGGATCCCCAGAGGCTTTATAGAGGCTAAAGTAGGTAATACTAATGCTATCTTTTGTGGTAGTGTGGTCGAGCAATTAGGCTTATCAGAAGGTAGTGCTAAGCATTTGTTGTACACACACAGTCAAAAAATTAGGCACAAACTTAATGACTGTTCATGTATCAAAAAATATACTTCGTTACTTTATTTCTAGAACCAAAATGATCTATGTTGCAGGTAACTACAGTTTTAAGAATGTATCACTTTCCATTATCAAAGGCACTTTGTTTAGAATTTACAGTTAAAACAGTCTTCAGGTAAGTAATACTTTTCAATCTTAAACGTAGACACAGTGCAACTTCTCATAGAAAGCAATGCAGCCCTAGGGGAGGAAACAGTAACAACACAATGTTCAGGTAAGTATTCGACTTACAATCCCAGTCTTCGGGTGTTAGTGTGTCCAAAGGGCAAAGTTTAGGAAGACACCAAGGGGGCACTACCAGCACACGGGGCCAGCTAGGTGCAGAGGTCAAAGTTGGTGTCGGGCGCCCATTGGAATCCTCTGGAGACTGGTGGCACTTAGAAAGAAACAGCTTGCAGGTAAGTACCCACAACTTCAGGGTACAGACTTGGGAGGTTTAGATCAGCAATGGGGGGCCACAGGTTAGCACCAAACACACACCCTCAGCAGCACGGGGGTGGCCGAGTGCAGGGTACAGGGTGCAAACAAGGCGTCGGGCACCCAATGCTTTTCAATGGAGGAACTGCGGTGGTCACAAAGATACTCCAGGCTACGGCCAAGGAGTCGGCTGAAGAAGACCAACGGCTGGACAGGTAAGTAGAGAGCCCATTGGATGTTGCTGGACCCTCGGTTGGGTTCCCCAAGACCTTTAGTACCTTTAGATGTTGTAAAATCTTTACCAGAGCCGGTCGCAGTCAGGGGGGCCCTCTGCATTTAGGCTGCAGGCATCGTCGTGTTGGCCAGGAGGGGTCAACCCAGGGTGGACTTGAGGTTGGACCTTATCTGGACAGGTGGGCCCCCTGGACTCGGGCTGTGGCCCTCAGGTGAAGAGTGAGCAGGACTTGGGGATCCGTGGGGGTCTGGAGTCCTTCTTGGTTTTTTTTTGTGGACAGGGCTACTGTACTCTGGAGATCTTGGTCTTTGGTTCGACAGGTGGTCCTCTCAGGGTTTGTAGACATCGCTCGTCATGCAGGATGCATCGCCTTTTTGTAGCAGGAGTCTTTAAGCTGCAGACAGGCCAGTTGCGCTGGGGCCAAGTCAGTTGTCGTCTGGAGTCTTCTCTGCTGGAGCGGTTCTTCAATCTTTCTTCTTCTTTCAGGCTGCCAGGAATCTGAAGAGCAAGGTTCAGGGGTGCCCCTAAATACTAGATTTAGGGGTGTTACAGAGGTCAGAGGGCAGTAGTCAATTGCTACTGACCCTGAGGGTGGCTACACCCCTCCTGTGCCCACTCCCTTTGGGGAGAGGGGTACACTCCTAACCCTATTGGCTATTACCCTCCAAAACAAGATGGAGGATTCTGCAGAAGCAGTTCACCTCAGCTCTGGGCACCCTCGAGGTGGTCCCAGCTGGGGTGGACACTCCTCCTGCCACCAAAAGTGGGGCCTGGTCAGGGGGTGTGGGCATCGCCACTACCTTGAGAGCCCTGAGGCACCCCCAAGTGTTGCTCTTCCTGCAAGGGGGAGGTGTGAACCACCTCCACCCAGAGTAGGCTTTGTCCCTGACTTCTGAGAGTAAATAGGCTTTCACCCCATGGGGTCAGAAACTCATCTTTCAGTGGCAGGCTGGCATAGACCGGTCAGCTAGAGAGTTGGGTGAATTTCAGGGAGCATCTCTAAGATGCCCTCTGTGTGCATTTTACAAAAAATCCAAGACTGACATCAGTGTGGGTTTATTGAGCTGAGGAATTTGATACCAAACTTTCCCACATTCAGTGAAATCATCATAGAGTTGTGGAGTTTGTAACGACAAACTCTCAGTCCTAAGAATGGACTTAGACACTGTAGGGGCATATTGCTCATGCAGCTATGCCCTCACCTGTGGTATAGTGCACCCTGCCCTAGGACTGTAAGGCCTGCTAGAGGGGTGACCTACCGATGCCACAGACAGAGGATTGTGGGCACGGCACACAGAGAGGCTTACCATGTCGACGTTACCTTTTTCTCCCCACCAACACACACAATCTGCAATGGCAGTGTGCATGTGTCTGGTGAGGGGTCCCTCAGGGTGGCACAATGCAAGCTGCAGCCCTTAGAGACCATCCCTGGCCACAGGGCTCTTGGTACCAGTGGTACCTTTTATAAGGGACTTAGCTGTGTGCCAGGGGTGTGCCAATTGTGGAAGCAATAGTACAGATTAGGGGAAGAACACAGGTGCTGGGGCCTGGTTAGTAGGATGCCAGCACATGCTCAGTCATGCTAGCATCAGATATCAGGCAAAAAGTATGAGTGGGTGGGGTAACCATGCCAAAAGAGGCAATTTCCTACACAACTCCCTCCCAAACAAAAGAGGATGAGACTAACCTTCCCCAAGAGAGTTTTCATTGTTTAAGTGGAAGAACCTGGAAAGTCCATTTGCATTGACATGGGCTGTCCCAGGTCTGTGTTCCACTACAAAGTCCATTCCCTGTAGGGAGATGGACCACCTCAAAAGTTTAGGGTTCTCGACTTTCATCTGCATAAGCCATCTGAGAAGTCTGTGGTCAGTTTGAGCAATAAAGTGAGTACCAAACAAGTATGGTCTTAACTTCTTCAGGGATCAAAACACAACAAAGGCCTTCCTCTCAATGCCACTCCAACGCTGTTCCCTGGGGAGTAACTTCCTGAGAATAAAAGCAACGGGCTGGTCATGGTGATCATCGTTGGTTTGGGATAGGAGTGCTTCTATCCCATGTTCCGAGGCATCAGCTTTCACAATGAACTGCTTAGATTAGTCTGAAGCTTTGAGAACAGGTGCTAAGCACAATACCTCCTTCAAGGTGTCAAAGGCCTTTTGACAACTAGCCGTCCAGTTAACTTTCTTGGCCATCTTTTAAGAGGCAAGTTCTGTGAGGCGGGTGACAACGGATCCATCCCCCTTCTCAAACCTCCGGTAAAAACCAGTCAAGCCAAGGAATGCCATGACTTGAGTCTGGGTGGTGGGAGCTTCCCAGTCCAGACTTGTCTAGATCTTGGACTGTAAGAGTTGCACTTGGCTTCCACCTAGAAAGTGACCCAAGTATACAACAGTCCCCTGCCCTATCTGGCACTTGGATGCCTTAATATTGAGTCCTGCAGATTGCAGGGTCTGCAAAACCTTCCCAAGGGGGACCAGGTGGTCCTGCCAGGTAGAGCTAAAGCCTGCAATGCAATATCATCTAGATATGCACTAAATGACTCCAATCCAGCAAGCACCTTTGGAAGGTGGCAGGGGCATTCTGTAAACCAAAGGGCATAACAGTGAACTGACAATGCCTTTCGGGTGTGCAGAATGCTGTTATTTATTTTGCTCCTGGTTCCATATGAATTTGCCAGTATCTGCATCAAGCTAAAGGTACTGAGAAACGTTGCTGCACCTACTTTGTCTATCAGCTCATCAGCCCTGGGTATGGGGTGAGCATCTTTCTTGGTGACACAGTTTAGACCACTGTAGTCAACACAAAACCTCATTTCTTTCTTTCCACCCTGGGGATGAGACTTGGGAAATAAGACCACTGGGCTACCTCAGGGGCTGTCACAGGGTTCAATAATCCCTAAATCCGGCATCTTGATTACTTCAACTTTGATGCTCTCCTTAACTTGGTCAGACTGCTGATAGATCTTAGATTTGACAGGCAAGTTGTCTCCAGTGTCCACATCTTGGGTACACCAGTGTGTCTGTCCAGGGGTTAAGGAAAAGAGCTCTGAATACTGCTGCAGGACTTGCCTGCAGCCAGCGTGTTGTTGGGCAGTCAGGGTGTCTGAGTAGACAACTCCATCAACTGACCCATCTTTAGGACTATAGGAGAGTAGGTCAGGAGAGGTTGACTTTCTGCTTCCTGATCCTCATCAGTAATTTGCGTTATTATCCCATGCCAGTGATTTGTGATTCCTGGCCCACACCACCTCCCTTGAGTAAGCCTTAGAATGCTCCGCCTCGCTACCCTATGAGAGTCAAGCGCTACAATGGGGTATTTAGGGCCATATTTATACTTTTTGACGCAAAACTGGGCTAACGCAGTTTTGCGTCAAAATAATTAGCGCCGGCTAACGCCATTCTGAAGCGCCATGCGGGCGCCGTATTTAATCAATGACGTTAGCCGGCGTTAGCCGCCGGCGCTGCCTGGTGTGCGTGGAAAAAAACGACGTACACCAGGCAGCGCCGGCGTAGGGGGATATGGAGCTTGGGCGCAAAAAATGGGGCAAGTCAGGCTGAGGTAAATTTTTCGCCTCAACCTTAGCAAAGACAGGAGTCATGCCCCCTTGCCCAATGGCCATGCCCAGGGGACTTCTGTCCTCTGGGCATAGTCATTGGGCATAGTGGCATATAGGGGGGCACAAATCATGCCCCCCTATGCCACGAAAAAAATAAAATAAATACTTACCAGAACTTACCTTAATGTGCCTGGGATGGGTCCCTCCAGCCTTGGGTGTCCTCCTGGGGTGGGCAAGGGTGACAGGGGGTGTCCCTGGGGGCATGGGAGGGCACCTATGGGCTCCTTCGAGCCCACAGGTCCCTTAACGCCTGCCTTGTCCAGGCGCTAAAAAACGGCGCAAAAGCGGCCGTACGTCATTTTTTTTGACCCGCCCACTCCCGGGCGTGAATTTTGCCCAGGAGTGTAAATACGGCGCACATTCCTCGGAGTCAATTTTTTAGACGGGAACGCCTACCTTGCATATCATTAACGCAAAGTAGGTGTCCACGCTAAAAAATGACGCAAACTCCATGGACTTTGGCGCTAGACGCGTCTAAGCCAAAGTATAAATATGGAGTTAGTTTTGCGTCGGAATTGCGTCAAAAAAAACGACGCAATTCCGGCACAAACAGAGTATAAATATGCCCCTCAGTTTCCACTGAGCACAATTGAAGAGCTATTATTTGTGCTGGCCACACAACTAATAGCCCAATTTCCAACATTTTTTCCAACAGACATCATCCAATAATAGTCACAAGACTCCAAGTTGAAGCATATGCATTCTTTCCCAAGCTTTACATGAGAACGTCTCCCCTCCGTGTAAGTCCAAGTTTGAAACAATGTATTTTTTCAAGGGCGATAAAATACATTCTCTCTATGTTTGAACAATGGGGTCTATTACCAATATCTAGTCTTCTCATGGGCAATTTCCTAATTGAAAGTTCGCTTCAGAAAATGAATCAGCATTTCTAACCCAGTCACAAAATGCAAGCTCTGCAGGCTTCACTTAAGCTAAAGCAGTAACACACGATATTACATTCAATTAATACATTTAAGAAACCACATGTGATGTGCAACTTGTGAATTCAACATTAATAAGAGCTCATTAATATGAATAATACATTTCATTTTAAATGAACAAACGTAGCTGATGATTTTCATTAGGTAACAGAGAAGTGGATTTCTGTAATTTTTGCAGGCATTTTAAATTCATTAATCAATTTGAAACTCAATATCGTTTCACTGTGTACTGTTAGTTTAGAGTTTAAAATACATTCTAACAAGAATTTATCCTTCTACATATAATTTAATCCAAATACCACCCAAGTTGAAATCTGCAATGCAAATGAATGCACATTTCAATTGCATGTCAGTTGAGCTTCTACTTTTACCTATTAGTAATTTGATTAACATAAGACATAAACTGTAATATTCTGATGACCTTTGTGACATGAGGGACTCTGCTAAAATTTAAACTACATCATAGATCATGCATGCTTTGTACCTGGGAGATTGTTTGCAAGGTGTATGAAGTCTTTTGAAGGTCACAGTGAACTTCTTTGCCTGTGGACATAAGAATCTACATGTACCCTTGCCCTGTGACACACCCTGGATTCTCAGTAGGTGTCTGGTGAGTTCAGAGAGTAAGGCCCATTTTATACTTTTTGACGTAAGACTGCGTTAGCGCAGGTTTGCGTCAAAAACTACAGTGCCATTCCAGGACATCAGCCGGGCGCCATGTTTAAGGAATGGCGCAAGCCGGTGCTAAGGCCCGGTTAGCGTCAAAATATATGACGGTAACCGGGTAGGGGAGGCGTAGTGAAAACTGGAAGTTGTGCTGGAAAGAATGGCGCTAGTTAGGTTACAGTAAAAAAATATGACTCTAACCTGACTAGCGTAATTTTTGTGACACACAACCCCCATGGACATGACTCCTGTCTTAGCATAGACAGGAGTCATGCCCCCCAGCCCAATGGCTATGTCCACGGGACTTATGTCTCCTGAGCATGGCCAGTGGGCACAGTGCCATGTAGGGGGCCCAAGTTAAAAATGAAAAAATACTTACCTGGACTTATCTGGGATGGGTCCCCATCCTTAGGTGTCCTCCAGGTGTGGTTGAGGGTGGGTGGGGGTGACCCTGGGGGCAGGGAAGGGCACCTGTGGGCTGTTTCCATGGTCTCTGACCATGGAAAAAGGCCCACAGTTCCCCTAATGCCTGCCCATACCCAGGCGTCAAATAATGGCGCTAAGGAGGCTTAGTGACATTATTTAGGGCCCTCCTCCTCCCGTGCATAATTTTTCATGTGAGGATAAATATGGCGCTAGGGCCTTTGAGTCATTTTTTGCCTGGGAGCGCCTACCTTGCACGTCATTGATGTAAGGTAGATTTCCGCAGGCAAAAATATGATGTTAACTCCAATATTTTGGCGCTAGATATGTCTAGTGCCAAAATATAAATATGGAGTTAAGTTTGCGCTGGATATGTGTAAAAAAAATTATGCACATCCAGTGCAAACAGAATATAAATATGCCCCTTAATGTCTTTGTGGCTGCAAGCCTATTTTGTTGTGCCACAGTACTTGAGCTTACCTCCCCTCATCCTTTATTATACTGGTAGTCCTTGTTGACAGCATCTGGTATCGCTCAGAGGCCAATCTATATAGCTTGACTGGTTGTTACCACTTTCTCACACTGGGCTTCTGAAAAATTCAAAGAAGAATAACCTGTGATTGGACCTGTGTTTTAAATTTTTCACAAGACAGTATAAATACATGCTTCATCTTCCCAGTACTTATACTTCATCTGAACTTACTTCTGTAGTAGGCTTCGTGCACTAGCACAGAAAGACAGTTGCCATAAAAAAGGACTCTGTTGGTTTCTAATTTCTCAGAGTGAAAAACAAGTCTGTGATACGCCTATGAAAGTTTACTAGTGCATCTTGACAAAAAGGAAGTGTACTGCCTGATGTGAGAAGATGATAAAGAGTATGGCCCATCTAACTGAAACTAAGCTTTGATGTTTCTTAAGGGAGAGAGCTGCTCAATAGGCTTAAGGGTCTTGCAACCCAGTGGGCCAAAGGAGGGACAAACTTAAACCTTTTACCAATGGTAACAAAGGATTTTTGAAAGGCAATCCCATGAACCAGTGATAGTGATGGGCGTGTGGTGGGTGTGGTTAAAAGCCCACAGATAGATTACAACACATCAGAGCGCTTGCGTGCTCGACCTAAACTGACATTCTTGGAGGAGGAAAGAGATACACGTGACATTACACCATTTAATTCTTTTCTTTTCTGTAGCAATAGAAGGAATGAATATTTAAGATGTCAAATTTGGAAAAATATGAAGCCTTGAGAAAGCGAATGACAACAAAATAATTATTTGCTTAAACACATCAGACGCTTATTTAGCCAAAAGCTCAAGAGATGTTTTCTGGCAGAAAAAACATGAGTTAAAGCTTAAACATCATTGACAGTCAATACTTTGTGAATGAATCAAGGGGAGGTGGGGGCAGTGGACAACGAGTAATTCAAAGAAAGAAGTAATTTATGGACTCTAATTTATTACTAACGTAAGTAGGAATATGTGATAATATTTTTTGACTGCGAAAATATTGAATGATATGGGTTTTGTTTAAAACCGTATTAAAAAAGGTCCATCCTGTTTTATACATATTACTTAGGGTAGGTGCCACTTTGCAAGTCTCTTCGTTCCAACAACAGTGGATCCCATCCTGACAGTGTCCCATATCGTTGTCTGCAGCCGCACTGTAGGGCGGTCCGCTTCAGACCACTTCGTGTTTCCCTTAAACAGACCATGTCAGATGTTTTAGACGAGGCACAGTGGAACAGCTGTTTTGCTAGTAGGGTTAAGTTAGCAAAGTTACACAAGGCCTCCACCTTTGCTGTGGATAGTCAAGCGCCCTAACATACCGTTTTGTCGAACAGTTTGGTGATCTTGTCTACCACTTCTGGCTTAAGGATGGGGCAATCACAGACCATGTGATAGAAACCAGATTTGCATTTCTTACTTATAGGGTCATTGTCTTTAACGTTTTCATTCTGTTTAATTTCTTCAGTCAGGTAAGGTTATTGTAGGGTGTTGCAGTGGTCAGTGGATGAGTTCAGACACTGCACAATGCCCTTTTAATATACTGATGAGAAATGGGCCAAATAGTATAGTATATTTTGTATATTGTACTATTTGGTCTGTTTCTCATCCAACAGCTCAAATGCCATGTCGCATTCCCATTTGAGCTTCACATCTAGGAAGTCATGCCTATAGTACAGGAGCAGTGCTGGACAGTCTCTGTGTCATTACTTTTAAAAGCATTATACATCTCAGGTTGATTCATATCATGGTTCCACATTTCGCAGCCAATACTACTCTCCAAGACAGCTTAATTTGTGTGTGTTGTTTCCGCTACTGAGCACCAGCACTTATTTTTGAGGGCCGGGGCTTATTCTTTTGCCTCAGGTATTTGGCACGAGCAAAAGACACATATGGGAAAGACGGGGAAAGGAAAAACGAAATAGCGTCACAAATGGAGAAAGTAGAAAGCTGGTAGAGTGATCTGAGGGGGCTGTGACTGGCAGTAAATGGATTGAAGAGCTCGAGATGGCTTCAGGATTACGCCGCCTCAGTATTCCGTGCTCCCACATTTAATTGCTGGAGCCGCGTGTTTAAGAGGAGGGCTTTGGGCACCGGCACATTTTTATTTACAAACTAAGCAATTCTCTCCCACCACGTTTCGGCAGCCACTCGTAGTACATTCCCACATGCCAGAAATCGGCTTTGTGGATTCCAAACTTTCGCTACCCTCCTAGAAGGTGAATAAGGCATTTGGGGCCATATTTATACTTTTTGACGCAAAACTGCGCTAACGCAGTTTTGCGTCAAAAAAATTAGCGCCGGCTAACGCCATTCTGAAGCGCCATGCGGGTGCCGTATTTAATCAATGACGTTAGCCGGCGTTAGCCGCCGGCGCTGCCTGGTGTGTGTGAAAAAAAACGACGTACACCAGGCAGCGCCGGCGTAGGGGGATATGGAGCTTGGGCGCCAAAAAATGGGGCAAGTCAGGTTGAGGCAAATTTTTCGCCTCAACCCGATTTGCGCCATTTTTTTCGACTCCCAACCCCCATAGAAATGACTCCTGTCTTAGCAAAGACAGGAGTCATGCCCCCTTGCCCAATGGCCATGCCCAGGGGACTTCTGTCCCCTGGGCATGGTCATTGGGCATAGTGGCATGTAGGGGGGCACAAATCAGGCCCCCCTATGCCACAAAAAACAAAAAAAAAATACCTACCTGAACTTACCTTAATGTCCCTGGGATGGGTCCCTCCAGCCTTGGGTGTCCTCCTGGGGTGGGCAAGGGTGACAGGGGGTGTCCCTGGGGGCATGGGAGGGCACCTCTGGGCTCCTTCAGAGCCCACAGGTCCCTTAACGCCTGCCTTTTCCAGGCGCAAAAAAACGGCGCAAAAGCGGCCGTACGTCATTTTTTTTGACCCGCCCACTCCCAGGCGTGAATTTTGCCCGGGAGTGTAAATACGGCGCACATGCCTCGGAGTCAATTTTTTAGACGGGAACGCCTACCTTGCATCTCATTAACGCAAAGTAGGTGTCCACGCTAAAAAATGACCCAAACTCCATGGACTTTGGCGCTAGACTCGTCTAACGCCAAAGTATAAATATGGAGTTAGTTTTGCGTCGGAATTGCGTAAAAAAAAACGACGCAATTCCGGTGCAAACGGAGTATAAATATGCCCCTTGATGTCTGCAGGTCCTCCAGTTTCAGACGGGCCTTTAATAACGCGTCCTGACCTAGCTAATTTTACTTGTACGGGGACTCGTTTTAGGCCAATGAAGCTTTTGACCCTGATTGGGGACTCCTTAGGACGAGGTAGCTATTTGGCATTTCAATCAATAGATCAATCACTTCATCAATATTCACAGTACATAATCAATTCTACTTATCAATATCCTCCAATAAGGATGAAACACCATGACCTTCCAACCAATAAATGAACACACAAATCTAGTAAAGATTTAGATATTTATTCCCTATTAGTTACAATTCTATGGTAATGTTTATTAGTCTCAATATAAATCTTGAATAAAACTTTATCAAAGCAAAAATCAGGAACATCAGGACAAAGCACAACGTCAACATGGATCAACTTTAGCAGAGTGTCATTAGTACAGTATTCAACAAAGCAAAGATTCAGTCATTTGTCTATTTGCACCCAATTTAGTGAATTCCTTAACTAACCTCGAATTAGCATCAGATTGTTGGGCTTCATGCAAAACAATATGGTAACATGAATTTAGAAAACATCTAACTATGACCTCTGTCAAAAGAGAAGTTAGTACCTAGAAAGAAAAGGCAAACAGACAACTACAATTTCATTATCAGATAGTTACCCATCCAAATAGGGTGGCATACAGTGACAATCTTCGTCCTCAGGACAGCAGTCGATTTGCCATCAGCCGGGATAGAACAGCAAAGTCTCAGCAAGATAGGGCAAAGGGAATTCTTCCCTCATAAGGAGGAGAAGTAAGTATCGGGCAAGGCAGGAAAGTGAGGATGGTTTAAAGTATCAGAACAGCAAAGTCTTAAGGCAGAATATCAGAGTAACAGCAAGAGTGTCCCTATAATGGCTGATTTCTTCTTGTGTCACATTGTTATATTGAATCTTGTCGAACAAGCCTCTAATTTCCAATTGGGCAATATTTGGTGCATCGTTATCTCTGTCCAATAATCCGTTGATCACCTTACTAGAATTTTCACCTAAGACAGTTCTCATGCAGTTCATTGGCTCCCGTGATTGACGTCTTCAACGGGTAGAATGTCAGGTAGGAAAAGTTACACTAGTCAATCCAGTCAGTAGTTCAATTGTCGTCCCTTGGTTTAGGTGACCTTGTACCTGTTGCGAATTACACTGTTGCATTCGGCAAGAATGACTCCTTGAGCAAGTCGGGTCTCATGAGAAAGAATTTACTACGGTTACACACACATCTCTAGCTTCTGGAAAAGTACAGCTTCATGTCCGTCTGGAAGACAGCACATTGCACGTTAAAAAAACACATTTAACATGAGACAGGCGGCTAGGCCCAGACCCTTGCTAACTAAGGCCTAGTGATTAATTTAGCAAAACCCTAATAAGTAACTCTTAACGCAAATACAAAATGATACATTAGTACAATATTTAATTCATCATTTGTCAGTTTCATTAATCATCGTATACAGTGGTGGCCACTCCCCGTGGACACATTTCAAACGTGTGTATTAATATTTATTCTACCACGTTTTCTATGCAGCATCATGTATACATTATTTTGCAAGCCTTTCATGTTAATATTGATTATAAAGGTCACACTCCAACAATCCCTCCTCTGAGGACTCTTGTCATCACACTAATCCTTCTTCACAATTTATTCATCTTCTGATCTCCTTCATCTCAATTTATTCCTTTGATTTCGCCTTTTCATATTTTGCTCTGAACATTTTTTCCCTTTTCTTTTCTTCCCTCCTCGCATTATGTTTTGCCAATTTTGCCCTAATTCTTTTACTAATTTTGCATGATAATCATAATCCAAATAAACAAGCCAACACAATCAATATTCCCTGTATTATTTTTGCCAATATTCCATGCCAAATATTACTAAACCAGCTTCCCACATGATCAAGTCCCTTTCCAACCTTTTCCCAAACAACTGGTTCTTTCAATTCCTTCAAATCAGTACTATCTCTTGTTAGGTTAGTAAGCATACTTCTAATCTCATTACTATTGTCAAGTATGTAGGCACAGCAGTGACGCTCATTAAGCATCTTACAGACTCCGCCATTTTTTGCTAAAAGAATGTCTAAAGCGAGCCTGTTTTGAAGAGTGATAGTCCTCTCCGCAGCAAGTTCAGTATCCATCAGGAGTATAGCTCCTGTAAAATTTGTCAGCATGTTATCCACAATAGTAGACAAATTTTGAATCTTTATGGAGTTCAAGATAACTCCCACTGAAGGAATTATTGCTCCAAATATGTCTCCTACTACACCAGCAGCAGTCTCTCTCTTTTGTCTGGTACGATTTAATTCAGACACCCTTGGAAACTTCTTCAAGTCCTCTAGCTGATATATCTTTGGGAAAACTATCCCCAAATAACATGTTGCATACCATCCCTTTGGAAGACGGTAATAAGCATTAAGCCCACAAATATAATAGACCCCAGGGATCGCTGGATCCTGTTAATTTAACATGAACGTCCACTTATTCTGAAACAAAAACACATGCTTACATTCACTCGTTCCCACAAACACATTGTCATGATATGACTTAGGTCGTGTTATGCAAAGCTTACCTACATGTAGTGCATCTAAAGCTAATTTCCCTTGTTCCCTAACCGCACTATAACTCCCACTATCAATAAAGGATCGTTGCTGCAAGCCTTTCTCTAGTTTCGCCTTCAAAACCCTCCTTCTATCTTCAGTGTGATCTAGAAAGTTTTTCTCTACAGGTGTAAGCAAGCAAGTCAAATTATTGCGGTGTGCATAAGATGTACTAATGGTTAGCGTCGCTTCAAAGAACCCCTTGATTAACTTTATGGCATAATATTTCGCTACACTATTCAAATCTTCTATAATAGGCACATAAGAGAACGCAAGGTTGTGATTAGAATAGAAATATTGTATCTCTTCCTGGTTATAGAACCGGGTTAGTAACAAACTACAACTTATCCCATAAGTTAAAGGTAGACTATGATAGGTAACTCCCTCTTGCACTGAAACAGGAATTTGTGTACACACATAACAAGCTTTCGCATCCATGGTATCAACATACTCACTCAGCAAGCGATAGAAAACATTAGTAGACAGTTCTCCTTTTGTGTTAGTGCCTTCATGCAAATACTTTGTATCTTGCTCAAACCTCTCCCAAGGTGTTAGTGTAGCAGTCTCAGGAATTGTAGCATTGTTAGTTTCATTCTCATCCACTAATCACATTTCCACAAACAAAGCTATAATGAATATTACACATACGACACCCAAAGCAACACCCAAATATTTACAACGCCTATTTCCCCCATTATCATCTCCCGTGCTAGGCATGATCTGGAAAGAATCAGAAAGCATAACGCTATAAGTGTAAACAACCAAATGAGAATGGTTTAAAGCTGTTTTTTTTTCTCTCTTCTCTTTTTTTTTGGCAAGTGCTAAGAAAAGTCTCTCTTTAGCAAGTATATACAGGTTTTCATTCACTCCCAGGATCCTTGTCAATTCAGGTTAGCCGCTTGTCAAAATTGGTTTTCAAAGGTCAATTCAGGTTAACAGTGTCACATCTGGTAACTTATCAGTCTCTTTTCTCAGCTTTCTTTAGCACAATTTCAACTCAACACAGTCTCTTTTCTTTGTGGCCAAACTCAGGTACCATAGTATTGACCTGGGACTTCTCGATCAAAACAGAATGCCAAGAACTCTTGTTGCCACTCAGCTAATGTTGCATACGCCCATTCAGGACCTGCATACCTTCTGTTTGCTACTCTCTTTCTTTTCAATTTACGATCACCTTGCAACTCTCCTTCACTCAGATCTTCCTTCCTTGTTGTATCAACTTCTTCCTCTATCGTTTCATCAACAACCACCTTTCCTTTTGTCACTTGCGACTCTGGCCACTTATCTCCTTTCAGTGTCTCCTTGGTCTTTGATTTTTCTTGTGGCAGCTCGTGGCCCTCCTCTGACTCTATGATGCTTTCTCTCGATGGACTTGCAATCGGCTCAGGAGGAGTCCGGACACCCTGACCCTCTTCTCCCTCAGCTCCTTCGCCTTCTGGGTCTGTCAAGGGCTCAACTTCAAACCCATATCCGTATGCTTCTGGGAGAACCTCTCTTTGGGTCGGTCCTCCTGGCGCCTCAGTTGAGATAGGCTCACCGTCACCCCTCTAGGTCTTGTCTCTTACTGAAGTGACCAAGCCGTCCTCAACGGGCTCTCCTTCGGTCTCAGTTCCCCTTTGATTACTCTCCGGCCCTGAGACTTCCTTTTCTTTTGCTGTTGTTTTTGACAACTCAATTTCTTCATCAGTCTGACACGTCACCTTTTTCGTGTGACTGGCATGAATCCAGTTTGTAATTCTTGCACACTTTACAGCAGTAGTAGTTGTCAGTATTACTTGATATGGCCCCTTCCAACGTGGCTCCAAACACGACTTCCTCACGTGTTTCTTGATGACAACCCAGTCACCAGCCTTCAGATTGTGACCTGGATCACTTATCGGTGGCAATGTGGTGGCCTCCACCTGGTGAGAGAAAGAGCGGATCACAAGAGCATTTGCAGGCACCGCAGGCAGTCTCATAGCTCGGCCCATGAGAATTTCATGAGGAGACAGTCCTGTTTACTTGTTGGGTGTGTTTCTCATTGACATTAGCACTAAGGGCAACGCATCAGGCCATGTCAAATTTGTAGCTGCACACATTTTTGCCCTTCTCGACTTCAGGGTACCATTAATCTGCTCCACTAATCCTGATGCTTCAGGGCGCTAGCTACAATGCAACTTCTGTTCAATGTTTAATGCTGCACACAAGAGCTTAGCCACCTCATTGTTGAAGTGACTTCCCCTATCTGATTCTAAAGAGATCGGGAACCCGAAACGTGGTATCAATTCCCTAAGCAGCAGCTTTGCTACTGTGAGACTGTCATTTTCTACGTGTGGGGTATGCTTCAATCCAGTGACTAAAGGTACACACAATCACCAACATGTATCTCAAACCTCCGCACACCGGCATCTCAATAAAATCCAATTGCATTCTGCTAAATGGACCTCCCGTGCTCCCAATGTGGCTCAAATTCACCACTGTCCCTTTCCCCGCATTCATCTGCTGACAGATGATGCACCAGTGACAAGTCTTCATATCCGTTTCCCATTGAGACAAAGTCTTGTGATTTCACATGAGCACTGCATTTCACCACAGCAATTTCAAGAGGTAACAGAATTGCGTGCAACAACTCCTTAATTCTTTCACCGTTTTTCACTGGCGAACCAGAGGAGGTCAGGAAACCCCTCTGTGACCATAATTGGCCAAAATCATGGACAATTCCAAATCCGTCTCTGCTGTCAGTATAGATAGTTACCTTCATTTTGTCAGCGGCATGGCATGCCGTAGTAAGAGCAACCAATTCAGCCACTTGAGCAGAATACACTCTTTCGAGCCAAGATGCTTCTAGTATACCAGTGATTGTACACACGGCGTATCCGGCCCTCAGTACTCCTACTGAGTCTCTTAAACATGAGCCATCCACAGAAATAATGTAATCATTTTCTTCCAATTGGGTATCTCGAATGTCAGGTCTCGGTTTGGTGCACAATTCGGTTACCACAAGACAATCATGTTCTACCTCATCAGCATCCTCAACTTCTGTATTCTCATTTGGAAGCAAAGTTGCCGGGTTCAACATGGTACATCTTTTCAGTGACACATTTGGTGACCCCAATATAATTGTATAATAGAATATGATACACTGTTCCAAAAGAATAGGGAGAAGGAGTAAAGGAGTCCTGATCATCAGGAGCAAGAGTCCTCACACACCGTACTTGGTGTCATGCTTCATCATCGGACAGCTCCTCGTCAGACCGGCGCTGCAATGTCTGACGGGCTCCCCCCTAAAAAGGGGGGGCTCTTTGCCGGAGATCTTTAGTTTTTGCCGATGGTGCCGCGGAGCCAAGTGTGGGTCCGTGGGGAAAGGGAATACAAGAGTAAAGGATAAAATTGGCTCAGAACCCTCACTAATTGATTTATTCTTTGATGTTGGGAAATGGCCAAGATAAAAAAATGGCAAGGGAGTGAAAATAGAGGTAATGCTCAGACACTCACACAAGACAATTCAATGAAGGAAGTCGGTGATTATCTGAAATTCCTTAATAAGTGGTCGACATGTTTCGCGTCTTCATATGGTCCCTACAGGATCCTATGACGCTTCTTCAGGACCTATTAAATAATTGGACTTCTTCAATCGAAACCCAGGTGAAAAAAGAGAAAAAAATATATCTATAGACTCCTGCAATCTATCGTTTACAGTCAAAACGTCGTCAGTCACTTACTGGGATAAAACAGGACTGGCTTTTTCCTATCAGTCACCCTAAATGCAAACAGGAACAGAGGTTAAAAATATATAATCTCTTCATTTAACATGAAAGAATGATTCAATCAAGTCAGTGGTAAAATAGTGACAAACTGTGCAACACATCGTGATGGAGTGGGAAGTAGCAACCCATGCTGATAGTATATTGGTTGGGCTTACCATCTCCACTAGAGAAAGGGCTTCATGGGATCACGTAGGCCTGATGCCCGATACACAAACAATCTGGTCAAGGTAAACAGAGACACATAACAAGGAGAGCATACAAAATGAGTAACAAAATCAACAGCAAGGAGTCTGATCTTCAATAGTCAACCAAGCTCCTTCAACGGTACCAAAATGTACATCAGACAGACTTTATAATGCAGTCAGATCATAAAAAGAGATAAATAGTACATACTAATATGCGCAATGAAACACCATTCATTTCACCATGGAACACATCAATGGTAGAGGTAAACGCACTAAATTCTCGATGTCTATACATGTAATTCGATTCATAGTGGCATTTAAACACGTGCTCATAAAGAGTGAGATAGTCACGTGCGGGGCTTAGAGTATAAACAAATAATCGGTCTCTCCCCCTTGTATATTAAAATACTCCATGAGAAACAATTCATTCCCTCATGGAAAAAGCAACAGCACCGGAATCTCGATGTCTGTGCATGAGTCCGTTTCATAGTCACAAGTAAGCAAGTGCTCAAAAGTATTGAAACAGTCACGTACGGGGCTTAGAATATTAAACAAGTCATGGGTACCTCCCCCTTGTTGTCGAAGAAGGCCGGGTAGTTGGATAAGAAAATAGAGATCATCAGTCTCTAAACGGGTCATTTTCTTTTTCAACAGAGAAAAAACAGGTAACCGGTGGAGGAGACACTCGACCTCCCCAAAAGGAACCGGTATCTCAAATAGACAAGGCGGCAATACGGTCAAAAATATCTATAAGGACATGGAGGCACTCACTTGTGTATGTATCGTTGTCCAGACGCAGCACCTACCCGCAGGCTCCGTTCCCGAATGAGACGGAAGCCGAGTGTTCCAGGGGTATAAATAATACGCGTGAGGTGCGCGCGAGCGTCAATTATTCAATAGGTTGCTTGGCAACACCTCCCTCCGCACGAGGCGCGATCGGGACGAGAAAAAATAAAAATAAAAGAAGGTGCTATCAACAACGTCACTAGAGAAGGAATAACATGGCGGCCATCTTAGGCTGGTATGCACTGTGAGAGAGATAAGTGTATAGATCACTCAGGGACAGCATAAACAACTCTCAGTGTCCCCATCTGATACAATAACTAGTTCTTAGTCAACTTACTCCCAAAGGGAGCATT
Organism: Pleurodeles waltl; assembly: GCF_031143425.1. Lineage (NCBI taxonomy): Eukaryota > Metazoa > Chordata > Amphibia > Caudata > Salamandridae > Pleurodeles > Pleurodeles waltl. The sequence continues at coordinate 81,734,821 of NC_090437.1, read as the reverse complement.
CAATTCAATTATAGAAAGTGTAAGGGCGGATGACCAGCTGCCGTAGGGGATGTTACCACTGTAGCCCAAATTGTAATCATAAGAGAATACAATAGTATGTATCTTTAAGGTCATGAATGGGTAATCAATCAGCTGATAATTATTTATATTGACAGGTTGAACCAGGGTATATCGTCATTCAAACCTTGGCGATGGGTATTGAGCCTGTAAACCCAGCGCTGTTCAAGTTCAAAAAGTGGACGTGTACCTTTTGAGGTGCTGGTCTGTAACACAACCCACCACATATCATCTGGTGTGTGGTTAGACTCAATGTAATGGATGCTAAGTTTAGTGGTGACTCTACCGCAGCGGATGTTGCTGCGGTGTTCATTTATCCTTGTTTTCACAGCTCGTGTGGTCATACCTACATATCGTAGATTACATGGGCAGGTGATCAAGTAAACACAATTGCGAGTATTGCAATTGGTATGTTTCATCAATCGCCAAGTTAGTATGGGTTCGAAATCTAGAGTGTCTGTCCGTTTAGTAAGGGAGCATACATTGCAAGACCCACATGGAAAATGACCCTTGACTGGGGGAAGATCCCATAGGGACCTTTGGCTGGGCGAGGTCATATTGAGTCTCGGTCGAGTATGTACTAACATATCTTTAATGTTGGAGGTCCTCTTAAAAGCAAACACAGGTTTAGGAATACTCTCGCCTCCACTACAGAGAACGGGCCATCTCTTATTGATGATCGTTTTGACTGTATTAGAGAGTGGTGTGAAGGTGGAGACACACGTCAATTTGGTTTCTGTGGATCCGGGAGTCAGCTGCAATAGTGAATCTCTGTCACTGTATTTGGCTCGTTTGTAGGCCGTCCTTATGACTTTATCAGGATAATGGCGGTCATGTAGTTTTATCTGGAGGTCAGTAGCTTGGGTATTAAATAGTTTGAGGTCACTACAGTTCCGTCGGAGACGCAGGAATTGCCCGTACGGTAAATTGTCTCTCAGTGCCTTAGGGTGGTGGCTATCATATAATAACAAGCTATTCCGATCTGTCATTTTATGATAAGTTCTTGTCTTCAGTTTCCCTCCCTCAATGCTGATCACTAAGTCTAAGAAGGGGATTTCAATGGTAGAGATAGAGGATGTAAAGTTCAGAAAGGGGTCAAGACCATTAATCCAGGTCGTGAAAGAGTCAACTTCTGAGGCAGAGCCATGCCAGACAACTAAAATGTCGTCTATATATCGACGCCATAGTTTAATGTTGTCAAAAAAAGGATTAGTCTCTGGCAGAATGAAGCGTTTTTCAAAATCATACATATACATGCATGCGAGACTGGGGGCAAAAGTACTCCCCATCGAGGTACCATGAATTTGATGGAAAAGTTTATCCTCGAACTGAAAAAAATGTTTTGTCATAGCGAGGCTAGCACAGTGCATGATGAAATGAACAGGGGTAGTTGACTCCAATCCGGCTGACAGAAGAGCTGCCTCAACTACCTCCAGTGTAGCTGCCTGTGGGATATTGGTATATAAAGCCTCAACATCAAGTGTGATGAGGGCATGAACGTTGACTGTAAGGTTTATAGTTTCAATGAGATTAAGGACATCCTTTGTATCCCTAAGGTAAGTTAGCGATTGTAGTACAAGAGGTCGTAGAAAATGGTCACAAAATATGGATAGTAGTTCAAGGACAGACCCTATCCCTGATACTATCGGGCGGCCCGGTGGGGGAGAGCGGCCTTTGTGAATCTTGGGGAGACAGTAGAAGTACGGGGTGCGAGGCTCCCCAGTGTCCAGAAATTCTGCTTCTTTTTGTGATATCCATTTGTTGCTGAGGGCCTCTTCTATCATACCCCGGATCTCAGTTTGTAAACTGGCTGTGGGATCCTGGGTGATCTGTGCATAATAAGTAGAATCACTAAGAAGGCGGAGACATTCCTGTCTATAGTCCTCTGTGTTCATCACAACGATGGCACCTCCCTTATCTGCTGGTTTTATGGTAATGTTAGTGTCCACTGATAAGTCATGGAGGGCCTCGTTCTCGGCTCTTGGAATGTTGATAAAACTATGCCGTGGTTGCATTTTCGTAATGTCGGAGGTGACCGCTTTTTCAAAGGCCAAAACCTCACAGGGCATAGCGGACGTGGGTGGCATGAAACTAGAGGGTTTCTTTAGCCCAGAATCCTGGGAAGAGTCGTCAGTGGGTTTATCTTTAAAAAAGAATTGTAGTCGAATCTTCCTAAAGAAGCGAGAAAGTTCGCATTGGAGGCGAAAGGGGTCGTCCTTGGGAGTAGGAACATAACCCAGGCCTCTATTGAGTGCCTTTTTTTCATGAAAAGAGAGAGGCCTTGAGGACAGATTGACCACTAGGTCTTGATTGGTGGGGTTTTGCCCTGGCTCCTTGTGACCATCTGTGGTTCCTCCTGAGACCAATGGACTCTCCTGCCTCTTCCTCGCCTTCTGCCTCTGCCTCTGCCCCTGCCGCGGCCTAAAAAAGGCATATAAGGTGGCATTGGACGGGGTTGATAGAAAGGAAAAGGTTGTTGCCATGCCATTGGGTGGTCCGGATGGTACTGTGGAAAATTATAGTAAGGTTGTGGTCTCTCATCTTCCGTGCTCCATCCATCAGAGGATGAGGATGAGCTGTGGCTATATTTACGGGGTTTCCTGCCTGAAAGTATTGCAGCTTCTTTGGGGACACCTTATGCCCATTCTTTCCCAAGTAGTTCAGTAAGGCAATAGTATTGTACTTGCAATCATCTCTTGTTATGGATGCAATTAACAAATCGTCAATGTACTGTTCTAGAGTCAAATTGAAAGGCAGTTCCAATGACTCCAAATCTTTCTTCAGTATCTGATTGAAAATGGAAGGTGATTCCGAAAACCCTTGAGGGATTCGACACCAACTGTAAACCTTGCCCAAGAATTTGAAACTGAAAAGAAATTGGCTGTCCTCATGAAGAGGCACAGAAAAGAAGGCTTGGGAAAAATGAACTACCGTAAACCACTCTGCATCGCATGGGACCTGAAACATATTCACAGCTGGATTTGGCACCACTGGGCAACACTTCACTGCTATGTCGTTGATCTTTCTTAAGTCTTGAACTATTCAAACTTTCCCACAAGGCTTCCTCAATCCCATTATAGGTGAATTACATGGACTGCTTATCACTTCTTTCAGGACTCCTTGCTTCACAAAGTCTGCAATTATCTGCGTTACCTGTATAAGGACATCCTGCACCATGTGGTACTGTGGTACCTGGGGGAACATGGCATTTTGCTTCACATCGACTTTGACTGGTTCTACTCCTTTTATCAGTCCTACTTCCTTTCCTGTCAAATCCCACACTTTCTCTGTGACTGTCCCCTGCAGATCTGCGGGCAAATCAGTCACTCTGAACATTGGGAAGAAGATTATCAGAGGTTACTCCTCATCTGTTGTCTCCGTCTCAGGCTCTGAGATCTGACCGTCATCCCCTTCATCATCACTGTTTGTCTGCACCTCTATCCCTTCATTGGAATAGGTGATAGAACACCTCGTCTTACACAGTAAGTATCTTCCCAGTAGGGACACCGGACCTGAATCGCAAACCACAAATCTGTGCAATCCCTGGAAGGTACCAATCTCAACCTGAACCGGATCTGTGATCGGGTAAGCCAGGAGCTGGTTTGCTACTCCTACTACCTTTATTGTATGTCCCAAAAAGGGCAGTTTCTGAACCTCTGCACTTCTGACCGTAGAGCGTGTAGCTCCTGTGTCAACCAAGAATGCGACCTTGTGACCCATCACCTTTCCTTGCACATAGGGCCCTCTCTGATCTACATTTAGGGACGCTGCCAGTCTATACTCCTCACTATCTGAACTGTCATCTGACCATTCGTTTATTCCATTCTCACCAAGCAAAGGGAACTGTTGTACTGCATTGTTTTGACTTATTCCTTGACCTGTGACCTGTTGAGGAAGCATCACCTGTTGCTGTCCCATTGGTGCTAAGGGCAACTGCATTTGCTGTCTAGGTACCACAGGAATCTGCTGTTGCATTTGCTGCATCTGTACTGGTTGTACATGTGGCATCTGCACCTGTTGCATGGGTTGAAGACCCTGCATCTGAACCATGTTATTCTGAAAGTTTGGATTTTGACCCCTCATTCTTGGTCCTTTAGCATTTTGGAATGTATTGACATCATTGCTTTGTTGAACAACACCCTCCTGCTCCATCATCAGGCATTCCCACTTCCAGTGTCCGACGCCCCCGCAAGCATGACACGGTAACACCTTCTTCATTCCCTGTACATCATTTTGAACCACTACAGTATTCATGTCTGGACCTCGGTTCACAAAACCTCCTCGACCTCTGCCTTTCACTTGCGTCTGAAACACACCGTTTCCTTGTGGCTGTTGCACCATCTGTTGCAACCCATTTCCCTGCATCCCTGCTTGTGCTGCCTTGATTTGCATCACCATCACTTTCTCCTTCAACTTTCTCTGCTTCAACTCAATTTCGTCACTACAGTATTTTGCATACTGCAACACCTCATCAATCGGCTTCGCTTGCCAACAGATCAAATGATTCTTGATCATCTGGCTAATCTCTGGTCTCAATCCCTCAACAAACCTGAACACAAGGTGATTCATGTCCTTTGCCTCTATGACCTCTGTACCACTGTAGTGCTTGAATGCTTTCAACAACCTCTCATAATGGGCATGTATCGACTCTTTGGCTTCCTGTGCCGTTCTATCAATCTTTTGCCAATCAATATTCTGCGGCGACACCTTCTGCTTTAAAAACTCAATCACCTTATAGTAGTACCTCATTATATCGGGAGACCGTGCTCTTGTCGTTCTGTCCCTGCTGGTTCCGCTGCCGGCCAATCAACACTCCACTTGCATTCAATCCTCAAGTCAGCTGGAACAATAATCTCAAACAGGGTATTCAGGTCTTCCCAAAGACACTTCGCAAGCTTTACAAACCTATCTGTCTGCTGATACCACTCTATTGGCTTCTCTCTCAACCTGGGAAAGTCATTTGCAAATTACAAAATGTCACCCCTGGACCACGGTACGTGGACAAGAACCCCTTCAGCTGTCTCTCTCATGGGGTACGCCTTCATTGTACCAGTGTCAGGCACTGATTTCATCTGCTGCTGCTCCGAGCAATCACTCTTTCTTTTATCTCTTTTCTTTGCCCATCTGCCTTCCCACTTTTCTAGTTCCCCAAACTTGGGCGCTCTGCAGTATCTCTTTGAGGTGTGACTTCATCCCAGTAGACTTCATGTGATCAAAATCCTTCGGCTCAAAGTCTAACCTGTAGCTCCTCTTCAGATGCTTAGTATTGTCTAAGTCTATGCCATATTTGTCTGCTAGGTTTGCCAACCTCTGATGCACTTTGCTCACTTCTTTAGTTATTTTCAGGCACAAATACCTCAATTCTGCCTCAGTATAAGACTCTAGTCTGTTCACTCCCATGCTTCCTTCAACTAGTTCAGCTGCTTCCATGCCCAACCTCACAAAATTCAGGTACTCTTTTCTTTCCAACCGCTCTGCTGTCGCAGGGGTAGTCTGTGGTGAATTTAACTTGTCTAACCATTCATTCAGCTGTTGCGCCTTTAACCCTTGCAAAGAGAGATTCCCAGCCTTCATAACAGATGTTTGTGGCACGTTTGCACTTGAGATCTGCGGAGTCAGCAGTCCCAAACCTGAGTGTCTCATGGCATCTGGACGAACCCCTATCGGACTGAAGTCTAACAGGAACCTAGACCTCTCTACCATCTGTTCCACTGGAATCATCCCTTGAGAGCTCCCTACGAACCCTTCTCTTGTCATGTCCTGGGTCATTACTCCCTGATCACATATGCTAGGCTTGTCCTGCGCATACAATGGTACTGGTGGAACAACTGTAATGGGTAAGGATATAGCAGCTGGTGCCGGCTTATTTCCCACAACCTGTGGAACACTGGCTCCCATATTCTGATTCATTATTTGCGCGGTAGCTAACTGTGGTCTTGTGACCGAAGTGTAACTCGGAACCATCTGTTGCTGCGGCTGGGGCAATAAAAGTGGAGTTGGCTCAATTTGTACTAACTTGGATCTCGTATATGCCTGATCCAGCGGCACCATCAAGCTCGTCGTTGTCTCTAATATCGGGACATCAGGGTAGAGTCTTTGAACCAGTGGTGGCTGCAACTGTGTCTGCATCTCTGGGGCAGTAGACACACTGACACTATTTTGTACCAGGGCTGGTGTTGTAACTGTATTTACCTGTGCTGCATTCGCTGTCCCCTGGTCCTGTGTCGAATTTACAGGACCTGCACTAGTACTTGGTCTATTGTCATCCATGGCATATGGCGGTGGACGATCATGTAACAACTGATTGAGGAACTCATCATCATCTGAGTCATCTGCATCTACCCAAGACCTTTTAGTCTCCTTTTCCTTGCCAGAACCCTTATCCGTTTTACAAGTGGCCTTTCTTCCTTTCGTGTCGGCTTCTTGAGTTATTGCCGAAAACATCCTAACTCCGTCTATTATTTCCCTTCTCCACATTCTGTGTTCATTATCCCATCTAGCCTCCGCTAGTGTCTTTTCTGCTTTCCTCATTCTCCTCTCAAATTTTTGTTGCCATTGTCGTATGGCCATCAGTTCCCAAATGGCTAAGGCCTCAAACTGTGCTGGTCTCGGAGGCTGCTTTTGTTTATTTAACGCCTTCCGCAAATTCTCTAAGATCATTAGACTGAATGACCCATTCTCTGGAAACGCTAAACTCCCATCCTTTTCTGTTAATTTGCACCATTGCTTCAGCCAAAGACATGGCGCGACTCCCTTCTCCTCCATTACGGCATAATCCGGAGTATCCTCTGGTGGTGTAGGCTCCCCCACACTTGTGGTAATGTACACATCTCCCCTCAAAGCGCTCCTTATAGCCTTGAAAAACTTCATTTTTGCGTCTTTTGCCTAGTTTATAATTGATTCAGGAAGTGACTTTAGTTCCCATAATACCCTTTGCCTACCTTCTCAACCAATTGCCCCTCACGGACGGCTGCCGATCCATGCGCGACCCTTAACACTAACTGACCTATCCCAGCGCTGCTCCGATGACGTCACACTCGCACACACTGCGGCTGACAAAGTCTTGCGGCTTGTCTTCCTCACTCTCGATTCGCACAGAGCTAATGCAATATATTGTGAGCACTAACAAAAAAACGTGGTATCAATTCCCTAAGCAGCAGCTTTGCTACTGTGAGACTGTCATTTCTACATGTGGGGTGTGCTTCAATCCAGTGACTAAAGATATACACAATCACCAACATGTATCTCAAACCTCCGCACACCGGCATCTCAATAAAATCCAATTGCATTCTGCTAAATGGACCTCCTGTGCTCCCAATGTGGCTCAAATTCACCACTGTCCCTTTCCCCGCATTCATCTGCTGACAGATGATGCACCGGTGACAAATCACTTCTGCGGCTTGTAGGAACTTTGGGTTGAACCAATCAATTTCGAACAACCTGATCATGGCATCTCTCCCAATATGTGCATGCCCATGGTAAAACCTTGCAAACTGTGACAGAAGACTGTTCGTCAAAACCATTTTCCCCTCATCTGAAACCCACAAATCATCTGGTCTTCTTACACATTGCATCTTAAGCCAAGAGTGTTTCTCCTCTCTGCTGGCACAACCCTGCAACAATTTTAATTCCTCCAATGTGTCAACCACTTTTAATGCATAACCTCTGCATGTCTCATTTTCTGTTTCTGGTAACAATTCCCACTCATCCTTGAATGATATACAGTTCAATGCACAAAACCTTGTGACTTGATCTGCATATCCGTTTCCCATTGACACAAAGGGGGTGATTCCAACCCTGGCGGTCGGTGATAAAGCGGCGGCCAACCCGCCAACAGGCAGGCGGTCCAAAAAATGCAATTCTGACCCTGGCGGGAACCGCCAACACAGACCGCCACTTTAACACTCCGACCGCCACGGCGGGACAGACAAACAGCGCGGCGGTCTCCGCCAACAGGCAGGCGGCAGACAATGTACCGCCCACCCTATCACAACTCACCAATCCGCCACCTTTTCCGGGGCGGGAGCCCCGCCGATAAAAACACGGCGGAAACAGACTACGAACGGGAAAACGCTCACCTCCACACACTCCACGAGGAATCTGGACAGCATGGAACCCGAATTAAACATCCTACCAGCTATTGTCTACCTGCTCATCTACCATGAGTACGAACGCCGGCGCAGACGACAACAGTGAGTACTGCACCTACGACACAGGGGAGGTGGGAGGAGGAAAGGTTACGTGCACACACATGCGCGATACACCCACCCCCCCACCCCACCCCCCCAATACCTACACACCAATGCAGAGCAACAAGTCAGAGTGACACCCCCCAAACCCCCCAGGAGAATGCAAAGACATAGTTAAAATGAAGTTTTAAAATTATGTATAAAATAGGTTCATTGAAGTCATGGTAAATATGCCATATGAAATATACAAAAGAAATAATGAACATAGTGCAAAGTATAAACATAGTCAATAAGTCCTGCACAGTTCGTTAAATATCCATAGTCCGTGGGCCAATGTGTACAAACACATGGGCAAAGCCCACACAGGAGACCGGATACCATTGGAGAGAACACTGCAGGGGCATCAGATGATAAAACAACAGGCACCTCAGGGGGAAGGAAAAGGGGGGCACCTCATCCACATGAGTCCACGACGCCAGATCCACGAGGGGCCTCCATGCCCACTGTACCATCCTGGGGAGTGCAAAGCCACAGTCTCACAAGTCTCTACAGTGGGAGGGTTGCCCACTGTGCCATCCTGGGGAGTGCAAAGCCACAGTCTCACAAGTCTCTACAGTGGGTGGTTTGCCCACTGCATTATCCTGGGGAGTGCAAAGCCACAGTCTCACAAGTCTCTACAGTGGGAGGGTTGCCCACTGTTCAATCCTGGGGAGTGCAAAGCCACAGTCCATCAGATGGATAACCGACTCCACTGGTATTGGAGGAGGCATGGTGCCCAGAGTGCTTCATGAACACCTGCTCGACACAGAACCGGCACTGTCAATGGACCAGCGGTGCTTGAGACGGCGGTGCCCAGCGGAGCGGTGCCTGAGATAAAGGGCCCAGCGGAGCGGTGCTTGAGACGGCGGTGCCCAGCGGAGCGGTGCTTGAGACGGCGGGGCCCAGCGGAGCGGTGCTTGAGATGAAGGGCCCAGCGGAGCGGTGCTTGAGACGGCGGTGCCCAGCGGAGCGGTGCTTGAGATGAAGGGCCCAGCGGAGCGGTGCTTGAGACGCCGGTGCCCAGCGGAGCGGTGCTTGAGATGGCGGGGCCCAGCGGAGCGGCGCTTGAGATGAAGGGCCTAGCGGAGCGGTGCTTGAGACGGCGGTGCCCAGCGGAGCGGTGCTTGAGATGAAGGGCCCAGCGGAGCGGTGCTTGAGATGAAGGGCCCAGCGGAGCGGTTCTTGACAGGAAGGGCCCAGCGGAGCGGTGCTTGAGATGAAGGGCCCGGCGGAGCGGTGCTTGACAGGAAGGGCCCAGCGGAGCGGTGCTTGAGATGAAGGGCCCAGCGGAGCGGTGCTTGACAGGAAGGGCCCAGCGGAGCGGTGCTTGACAGGAAGGGCCCAGCGGAGCGGTGCTTGAGATGAAGGGCCCAGCGGAGCGGTGCTTGACAGGAAGGGCCCTGTTCAGCGGTGCTTTTCACGGCGGGCTCTGTTCAGCGGTGCCTGTCTTGGCGGGGCCCTGGTCAGCGGTGCTCTTCATGGCGGGGCCCTGTTCAGCGGTGCTCTTCACGGCGGGGCCCTGTTCAGCAGTGCCTGTCTTGGCGGGGCCCTGTTCAGCGGTGCCCTTCACGGCGGGGCCCTGTTCAGCGGTGCTCTTCACGGCGGGGCCCTGTTCAGCGGTGCCCTTCACGGCGGGGCCCTGTTCAGCGGTGCTTGTCCTGTCTTTCAAGGGAGCCAGACCTGGCCAAGACTCCCCGCTTAGTCGCCCTCCGACCTTGCGGTAGCGGGGCCCTCCTGTGATGGAGTCTTGGGCCCGTGGGTTTCGTCCGTCACACCCGGTATGGGGCTGGTGGGGCCCTCCTGGTGCGCTCGCCTGCTGCATGTCTTCTCCGCCCTGCTGCCCTTGCCCTCCTTCGCTGCAGCTCTCTGGCCCTTGCCTCCCTTAGATGATGTGGCAGGTGACGGGGCAAGGCCACTCTCCTTGGTGGCAGCCGTCTCAGGCTTTTCACGCCGGCCCTTAATTTTTCTTGTCCTCTTCCCAGGGGGTGGGCTGGCTGTCCCCTTGCTGCTGAGCGATGTTCCTTCCCTAGGAGCTGGTGGACTCCAATAGCCCTGCACTATGGTGATACTAGATGCAGGGCTGGTGGTGGCTGAGGTGCTCTTTGGACTCTTACCAGATGGAGGGGTGGGTCAGGTGATGCAAAGAGGTTAATTTTGGAGAGGAAAAGTTTTTTAGGAGCAATGGGAAGGGTAGGTGCAGTGGGTATGGGAGTGGAGGAAGAGGATGTGGTTGTAGGAGAGTCAAGTGTGCTGTCTTTGGGTGCAGGTGCTTGGGCTGGAGGCTGTCGTGAGGTGGATGGCTGTTGGGTGGGTGGCTGCCTGCGTTTGTGTGGTTTGGAAGAGGGGGTGACAGACACAGTGGGAGAGGACACAGGGGACGTGTAATTGGCAGTGGGGGTGGTGACTGCACGTGTGCTGACTGTAATGGAGGGTGTGCTGGTGATGGAAGTACTGGCTGATGGTGGTGTGCATGCAGGTGTGAGTGGAGACGTCACAGGGAGGGAGGAGGGAGACGAGGAGGAGGGGGACACAGAGGTGGTAGTGACTGTTGGCATGTCTGCATCTGGATGTTGCTTGTGTGAATGCTTGTGGGATCTGTGGTGCTTATGTCTGGATGAGCTGCCCTTGGGTGTTGAGGTGTGTGCAGGCTGGTCTGATGGTGTGGATGGGATAGGCTGAGGAACAGGAGACTGGGACTGGGTGGAGGGAGTTAGAAGAGGGAGGCTGGAGACAGGGACAATGGCTGCCGTCAGTGCTGAGGCCAGAGCGTTGAACGATCGCTGATGGGCAGCCTGACCCGAATGAATGCCCTCCAGGTATGCATTGCTCCGATGCACCTCCCTTTCTACACCCTGGATGGCATTCAAAAGGGTAGACTGCCCAACAATGATGGTCTGGAGGAGGTCAATGACCTCCTCACTGAGGGCAGCAGGGGTAACTGGGGCAGGGCCTGAGGTGCCTGGGGCGAAGGAGATGCCCACCTTCCTGGGTGAGCGGGCACGGAGCGAAGGCTGAGGGGCTGCTGGGAGGGCGGGGCTGGTGCGCTGGGTGGCGGCTGTACCTGTTGTGGCGGTGGACACGGATGTTGCCGCCACCGCAAGGGAGCTCCCTTCCGAGGACGTGTTGGTGTCGCTGACGTCTCCACGGGTCCCCGTTGTGGAGCTCCCCTCGCCCTTCGTCTCACTGGTGAACTCGGAGTTGGTTGCATGGCCCTCCTGGGCCATGTGAGATGCAACTCCCTCGTGCGGCGATGCCAATTCTCCTCCGCCTGATGATGCTAATGCACACATGCACAGGAAGAAAAAGAAAATGGGTGGGGGGGAGAAATGAAGACAGGTTGAGTGCATGCATTGGCAACACCGTTGTCGGAGAGGACAGACACAGAAGCCCCCTGCACTACGCTGCGCAATCGGGGTACACTACTCAGTTCTTGTGACTAGGCCTACAGGTCTATGGACGACAAATGCACACATGGGTGATGCAGGACCATGGATAGCTGTACTTGGCACCCTACAGAGGTGGGGGGCGGGGGCACAGGGCCATGCCTAACGGAGGGGACTAGCCTACAGAAAGCGCCCTGGCCTTGAGTTACCCACAGCCCTCCTCCCCAACCCAGACACCTCCACTGCGCGCAAAGATAGCAGAATGTGCTGATACTCACCCCCTTGTGTCTGCTGTGATGTCCTCACACGCCCATCCAAATCGGGGTAGGCCACCGCCAGGATCCGGGACATGAGGGGGGTCAATTGGCGGCTGGCACCCCTCCTACGTTGGGAGGCCATCCCCAGCAGAGACTCGGCGGTCTTTCTGGTCCCGCGGCGGATGTCCTCCCCCCTCTTTCGGCAGTGGGTGCCCCGTCTGTAGTGGACCCCCAGGGCCCGGACGTCCTTGGCGATGGCACACCAAATGTCGATCTTCTGATGGGCGCTGACCTATTTGACATGTACAGGGTGGGAAAGGAAATATCATCACTTTTCTGCATGGTCGATGTGAAGGGCCCCCCCTCCCCAACCTTGCCATGTGGCACATGTTCCCATCTGTCGTGCGTTGCACTCCTCATTCGCTCCCCTCCCCACCATCTTACATCCACCCCACTCAACACAGGCATAGCCCATTCAGCGTGCACCCTGTGTACTAACCTGTTGGTCTGGAGGACCGTAGAGTAGCGCATACTGGGGGAGGACCCCATCAACAAGTTTCTCCAATTCCTCAGATGTGAAGGCAGGGGCCCTTTCCCCAGTTGCAGCAGCCATAGTATCTCCCAGACCGAGGTCACAGCAGCACTTGCAGTATAGGTCCTCTCCTGTGGATGATCAGGTCTCGAGTGATTAATCAGATAGAAAATGGCGGTCACGCCCGCGGCGGTGCGTACCGCGACAGTGAGTACCGCGGTGGTGCGTACCGTGACCGCCGGCGCACATCGTCATTGGCTCATGAAACCCATAGGGTGCAATGTTAACCAATGTGGCTTCGCACCGCGGTCTTCGACCGCCTACCGCTACGGTGTGCCACGCCAGCGCATTGACCTCACATCCCACTGTCACACTTCACAGGTCAGGCAGCCGCCATTTCCAGGGCCCACATGGCATAATTTCAACTGCGTCACACAGGCCTAGGCCGTGCATTGCCACTCATACAAGCCTTTCAATGCATTGCGATTCTTTTACTGTGCAAGCTGTGTGAACGAACCTGTGGTTTGCTTGACTTTCTGCTCCATGTTGTCCTTCCTAGGCACCGTCCGCTGGGACTTGCGAGGAGAAGGATAAATCCTCCCGTGTACCGACCGCTGGTGGACCTGTCGACAATTCAAGAACTACACATTATACTTAGATACAGACTTGACAGAGCCACTATACATGAACTGTGTGCCAAGCTGGAGCCAGACCTGATGTCCCGCATCCGCCAACCCACAGGGATTCCCCCTCTGGTGCAGGTTCTGTCAGTACTCCATTTTTTGGCAAGTGGGTCTTTTCAGACAACAGTGGCCATGTCATCAGGGATGTCTCAGCCTATGTTTTCTAAGGTTTTGTCCAGAGTGTTGTCTGCCCTGATGAAATACATGCGGACCTACATTGTTTTCCCTGAGGAGGATGATTTGGCTACAGTGAAGGGTGATTTCTATGCCCTTGGACATATCCCCAACATCATTGGTGCCATTGATGGGACCCATGTGGCTTTGGTTCCCCCCAGTGGAAGTGAGCAGGTGTACAGAAACAGAAAAAGTTATCATTCGATGAATGTCCAGGTGGTCTGTTTGGCAGACCAGTACATCTCCCATGTAAATGCCAAGTTCCCTGGGTCAGTGCATGACGCGTATGTTATGAGAAATAGCAGCATCCCTTATATGATGGAACAGCTACAGAGACACCGTGTGTGGTTATTGGGTGACTCTGGTTACCCCAACCTCTCCTGGCTATTGACCCCAGTGAGGAATCCCCGGACCAGGGCAGAGGAACGGTACAATGAGGCCCATGGGCGAACTAGGAGGATCATAGAAAGGACCTTCGGCCTCCTGAAAGCCAGGTTTAGGTGCCTACATATGACTGGTGGATCCCTAATGTACTCACCAAAGAAGGTGTGCCATATCATCGTGGCCTGCTGTATGCTTCACAATCTTGCTTTGCGAGGCCAGGTGCCTTTTGTGCAGGAGGATGGTCCAGATGGTGGTGTTGTATCAGCTGTGGAGCCTGTGGAGAGTGAAGAGGAGGAAGACGACGGGAACGACACAGACAACAGGGATACAGTGATACAACAATATTTTCAGTAGCACACAGGTAAGGATCAACCACGCCATTTCACATTTACTTAAGGGCTCCTGCGTCTCTACTGTCTGTGTTTCCCCCCAGTTCCTTTTAAGTTAATTGTGACTTTCCCTTCCCTTTTCAGAGCTGTATGACCGACTGCGTGACTACTGCTTTGTTTGCCCATGGACTAAAGCTTATTGACATTGGTATGTTGTCAGCACAATGTTAACTGAACATAATTGCACCGTTATGTGTAATACATTTGTGAAAAATACAAGCAGACTCCTGTTATTTTAAGTGCAATGAGTGATTTATTTCAAGTGCTACATATAGGTACATGATTGTAAGACGGTGATGGGTGGGGGTGGAGTAATGTCCATGGCAGAGTCCAGTTCTCAGTTTCACAGGTGCATTGTCCATATGCCTGTGGAAGGATGGAGCAGGGGCAGTTTAAGGTTGGACAGGGTGACAATGTTGGACAGTGGGATGACATCAGGGGGTATCATATGCTGGCGGGGGTCTTGGCATCCTACTCTGTCTTCTTGTGAGATCTCAGGTTCCACTTGCGGGGTGGTTGTTCTTCAGCAGGAGGTGGGGTTCTGGTGGACTGTCGGTGTGTGGGGGCCTCCTGTCCACTAGCGCCGCCGGATGTGGTAGCCTGTTCCTGGTCCTGGCTAGTGACAGGGGCCCTTTGTGGTGCCACATGGTCCCGCAATGTGGTGACTATCTGGTTAAGGGCCAGGACGATGGTCCCCATTGCGGAACCAATGTTCCTCAGTTCCTCTCTGAACCCCATGTACCGTTCCTCCTGCTGTGCCTGGATCTCCTGGAACCTGACCAGTACCGTCGCCATCGTCTCCTGGGAGTGGTGGTATGCTCCCATGATGGAGGAGAGGGCCTCTTGGAGAGTGGGTTCCCTGGGCCTGTCCCCCCCCTGTCGCACAGCAGCCCTCCCAGTTCCCCTGTTTCCCTGGGCCTCTGTCCCCTGGACGGTGTGCCCACAACCACTGCCCCCAGGTCCCTGTGGTTGTTGGGGTGGTGGGTCAACCTGGGTGCCCTGTAGTGGCGGACACACCGCTGATTGACGTGTCCTGGAGACAGAGGCATGGGCCCGCTGGGTGGGAGCTGTGCTGGTGTTCCCAGAGGGGGTTAGGTCTGCTGTAGCCTGTGGCTGTCTGTGGGGAACCGACTGTCCAGAGGTCCCCGATGGGCCGGGCTGGTCATCTGGGTCCAGAGAGACAGAGCTGCTGTCATCGCTGGGGGCCTCATCTGGGGGTGGGATGGACATCTCTGGACCCTCCGTGGCGGTGTGGTGGCGTTCGGGTCCTGCAGGGGTATTAAGGTATGGTTATAGCTTCTGTGTGTGGCCTTTCGTGTGATGGGTGGGTGTCCGTGTACCCAAGTGCAGGCATTCCCTTGTGGGGGCTTTTGTGAGGGTGGCCTGTTGGGGGGATGTGTGTGTGCAGTGGGCATGCTTTGGTGATGGGTGTCCATGCTTTGTGGTCGCATGCAGGGCTTGGTGTTGGGATGGGTGGGTTGTGATGGTGAGCCTTTTGCAAGGAGTTGGTGTGATGGGGGTGGGGGTGAGGGAGGGGGTATGTCCTGGCACGCAGGTGGGGTGGGGGTGGTAAGTAGTAGTTAAGATTTGACTTACCAGAGTCCATTCCTCTAGATACTCCTGCGAGGCCCTCAGGATGCAGGATGTGCAAGACTTCCTCCTCCCATGCTGTAAATTCTGGGGGAGTAGGTGGGGGTCCGCCGCCAGTCTTCTGCACCGCTATGTTGTGCCTTGATACCATGGAACGCACCTTCCCCCGTAGGTCGTTCCATCGCTTCCTGATGTCATCCCGATTGCGTGGATGCTGTCCCACCGCGTTGACCCTGTCCACTATCCTTTGCCATAGCTCCATCTTCCTAGCTATTGTGGTGTGCTGCACCTGTGCCCCGAATAGCTGGGGCTCTACACGGACTATTTCCTCCACCATGACCCTGAGTTCTGCGTCAGAGAACCTGGGGTGTCTTTGGGGTGCCATGGGGTGGTGTGGATGAGGTGAGGGGTGGTGTATGTGTTGTGGAGTGTAATGTGTGTGGTGGTGTATGGTGTTTTGTGCGTGGTAATTGTGTGGGTGATGTTGTGATTTGCCTCTGTGTGATGGTCTACTCTAAGCAGTGCTGTCTCTCTCTGTCCTTGATTCGCAATTGTGGTCGTAGGGGTTTGTGGGTGATGTGGGTGTGTGTTTTATTTTGTATTGGGTGTGTGGGAGTGGTGTGTATATGTGTCTCAGGTGTGTGTGTTTCAAATTGTCCAATGTGGGGATGTTTTGTAAAGGTGTGTGTATTTTGACCGCGGCGGTGTGTACCGCCAATGGAATACCGCGGTTGAAAGACCGCCGCGTAGATTCGTGGGTCGTAATGGCATGGGCGTATTTCTGTTGGCGTGACGATGGAGGTTTGGTCATCGCCATTTTTTCGCTGACCTTTGGTGTGGCGGACTTTTGTGGATGTCGGGTTTTTGGAGGTTTTCAAGTAGCGGGTCAGAATGACCGTGGCGGTTTACCGCGGCCGCGGCGGTGTTATGGCGGTCTTCTGACCGGCGGTAAGAGCCTTTTACCGCCGAGGTCAGAATGACCCCCAAAGTCTTGTGATTTCACATGAGCACTGCATTTCACCACAGCAATTTCAAGAGGTAACAGAATTGCGTGCAACAACTCCTTAATTCTTTCACCGTTTTTCACTGGAGAACCAGAGGAGGTCAGGAAACCCCTCTGTGACCACAATTGGCCAAAATCATGGACAATTCCAAATCCGTATCTGCTGTCAGTATAGATAGTTACCTTCATTTTGTCAGCGGCATGGCATGCCCTAGTAAGAGCAACCAATTCAGCCACTTGAGCAGAATACACTCTTTCGAACCAAGATGCTTCTAGTATACCAGTGATTGTACACACGGCGTATCCGGCCCTCAGTACTCCTACTGAGTCTCTTAAACATGAGCCATCCACAAAAATAATGTAATAATTTTCTTCCAATTGGGTATCTCGAATGTCAGGTCTCGGTTTGGTGCACAATTCGGTTACCACAAGACAATCATGTTCTACCTCATCAGCATCCTCAACTTCTGTATTCTCATTTGGAAGCAAAGTTGCCGGGTTCAACATGGTACATCTTTTCAGTGACACATTTGGTGACCCCAATATAATTGTTTCATATTTCGTCAATCTGGCATTTGTCATGTGCTGAGTTTTGGTCCGGGTCAATAAAATCTCGACTGAATGTGGGACCATAACTGTTAAAGGGTGTCCCATCACTATGCCTTCACACTGTGTGAGGCTTTGACCAACTGCTGCAATGGCACGCAGACAACCCGGTAAGGCTGCTGCGACTGGGTCCAAAGTAGCTGAAAAATATGCTACTGGTCCGTTTGCACCTCCATGGACCTGTGTCAGGACATTCAAAGAACACGCATCACGTTCATCACAAAACAGGACAAAAGGCTTCGTGTAATCAGGCATACTTAAAGCTGGAGCCCTGTACATACACTCTTTTAGCTCAATGAACGCCTTCATCTCTTTCTCTGACATAGTTATGGTATCTGGGCCATCCTTAACCTCCTTAACTGTCAGTCTCACCAATGGCTTTGAGATGACTGAGAAATTCGGGATCCACTGACGACAGTAGCCCACCATTCCCAAAAACATTCTAACATCTCTCTGTGTCGATGGGGGACTCATTTGTAATATTGCTGTCACTCTTTCCTTGGATATTTTCCTCGACCCTTTCTCAATCAGATGTCCTAAATATTTCACCTCCTTCTGACAGAATTGCAGCTTCTTTAGGGACACCTTATGCCCATTCTTTCCCAAGTAGTTCAGTAAGGCAATAGTAACGTACTTGCAATCATCTCTTGTTTTGGATGCAATTAACAAATCGTCAATGTACTGTTCTAGAGTCAAATTGAAAGGCGGTTCCAATGACTCCAAATCTTTCTTCAGTATCTGATTGAAGATGGAAGGTGATTCTGAAAACCCTTGAGGGATTGGACACCAACTGTAAACCTTGTCCAATAATTTGAAACTGAAAAGAAATTGGCTGTCCTCATGAAGAAGCACAGAAAAGAAGGCTTGGGACAAATCAACTACCGTAAACCACTCTGCATCGCATGGGACCTGAAACATATTCACAGCTGGATTTGGCACCACTGGGCAACATTTCACCACTATGTCGTTGATCTTTCTTAAGTCTTGAACAATTCAAACTTTCCCACAAGGCTTCCTCAATCCCATTATAGTTGAATTACATGGACTGCTCATCACTTCTTTCAGGACTCCTTGCTTCACAAAGTCTGCAGTTATCTGTGTTACCTGTACAAGGACATCCTGCACCATGTGGTACTGGGGTACCTGGGGGAACATGGCATTTGGCTTCACATCAACTTTAACTGGTTCTACTCCTTTTATCAGTCCTACTTCCTTTCCTGTCAAATCCCACACTTTCTCTGTGACTGTCCCCTGCAGATCTGCGGGCAAATCAGTCACTCTGGACATTGGGAAGAAGCTTATCAGAGGGTACTCCTCATCTGTTGTCTCCGTCTCAGGCTCTGAGATCTGACCATCATCCACTTCATCGTCACTGTTTGTCTGCACCTCTCTCCCTTCATTGGAACAGGTGATAGAACACCTCATCTTACACAGTAAGTCTCTTCCCAGTAGGGACACCGGACTTGAATCGCAAACCACAAATCTGTGCAATCCCTGGACGGTACCAATCTCAACCTGAACCAGATCTGTGATCGGGTAAGCCAGGAGCTGGTTTGCTACTCCTACTAGCTTTATTATATGTCCCGAAAAAGGCAGTTTCGGAACCTCTGCACTTCTGACCGTAGAGCGTGCAGCTCCTGTGTCAACCAAGAATGCGACCTTGTGACCCATCAGTTTTCCTTGCACATAGGGCCCTCTCTTTTCTACTTCTAGGGACGCTGCCAGTCTATACTCCTCACTATCTGAACTGTCATCTGACCATTCATCGTTTATTCTATTCTCACCACGCAAAGGGAACTGTTGTACTGCATTGTTTTGACTCATTCCTTGACCTGTGACCTGTTGAGGAAGCATCCCCTGTTGCTGTCCCATTGGTGCTAAGGGCAACTGCATTTGCCGTCTCAGGCTCTGAGATCTGACCGTCATCCCCTTCATCATCACTGTTTGTCTGCACCTCTATCCCTTCATTGGAACAGGTGATAGAACACCTCGTCTTACACAGTAAGTCTCTTCCCAGTAGGGACACCGGACTTGAATCGCAAACCACAAATCTGTGCAATCCCTGGAAGGTACCAATCTCAACCTGAACCAGATCAGTGATCGGGTAAGCCAGGAGCTGGTTTGCTACTCCTACTACCTTTATTGTATGTCCCGAAAAGGGCAGTTTCGGAACCTCTGCACTTTTGACCGTGGAGCGTGTAGCTCCTGTGTCAACCAAGAATGCGACCTTGTGACCCATCACTTTTCCTTGCACATAGGGCCCTCTCTTATCTACATCTAGGGACGCTGCCAGTCTATACTCCTCACTATCTGAACTGTCATCTGACTATTCATTGTTTATTCTATTCTCACCACGCAAAGGGAACTGTTGTACTGCATTGCTTTGACTCATTCCTTGACCTGTGACCTGTTGAGGAAGCATCACCTGTTGCTGTCCCATTGGTGCTAAGGGCAACTGCATTTGCTGTCTAGGTACCACGGGAATCTGCTGTTGCATTTGCTGCATCTGTACTGGTTGTACACGTGGCATCTGTATCTGTTGCATGAGTTGAAGACCCTGCATCTGAACCATATTATTCTGAAAGTTCTGATTTGGACCCCTCATTCTTGGTCCTTTAACATTTTGGAATGTATTGACATCATTGCTTTGTTGAACAACACCCTCCTGCTCCATCATCGGGCATTCCCACTTCCAGTGTCCGACGTCCCCGCAAGCATGACACAGTAACATCTTCTTCATTCCCTGTACATCATTTTGAACCACTACAGTATTCATGTCTGGACCTCGGTTCACAAATCCTCCTCGACCTCTGCCTCTCACTTGCGTCTGAAACACACCGTTTCCTTGCGGCTGTTGCACCATCTATTGCAACCCATTTCCCTGCATCCCTGCTTGGGCTGCCTTGATTTGCAACACCATCACTTTCTCCTTCAACTTTCTCTGCTTCAACTCAATTTCATCACTACAGTATTTTGCATACTGCAACCCCTCATCAATCGGCTTCGCTTGCCAACAGATCAAATGATTCTTGATCATCTGGCTAATCTCTGGTCTCAATCCCTCAACAAACCTGAACACAAGGTGATTCATGTCCTTTGCCTCTATGACCTCTGTATCACTGTAGTGCTTGAATGCCTTCAACAACCTCTCCTAATGGGCATGTATCGACTCTTTGGCTTCCTGTGCTGTTCGATCAATCTTTTGCCAATCAATATTCTGCGGCGACACCTTCTGCTTTAAAAACTCAATCACCTTATAGTAGTACCCCATTTCATCGGGAGACGGTGCTCTTGTCGTTCTGTCCCTTGCCGGTTACGCTGCCGGCCAATCAGCACTCCTCTTGCATTCAATCCACAAGTCAGCTGGAACAATAATCTCAAACAGGGTATTCAGGTCTTCCCAAAGACACTTCGCAAGCTTTACAAACCTATCTGTCTGCTGATACCACTCTATTGGCTTCTCTCTCAACCTGGGAAATTAATTTGTAAATTACAAAATGTCACCCCTGGACCACGGTACGTGGACAAGAACCCCTTCAGCTGTCTCTCTCATGGGGTACGCCTTCATTGTACCAGTGTCAGGCACTGATTTCATCTGCTGCTGCTCCGAGCAATCACTCTTTCTTTTATCTATTTTCTTTGCCCATCTGCCTTCCCACTTTTCTAATGCTCCCCAAACTTGGGCGCTCTGCAGTATCTCTTTGAGGTGTGCCTTCATCTCAGTAGACCTCATGTGATCAAAATCCTTCGGCTCAAAGTCTAACCTGTAGCTCCTCTTCAGATGCTTAGTATTGTCTAAGTCTATGCCATATTTGTCTGCTAGGTTTGCCAACCTATGATGCACTTTGCTCACTTCTTTAGTTATTTTCGGGCACAAATACCTCAATTCTGCCTCAGTATAAGACTCTAGTCTGTTCACTCCCATGCTTCCTTCAGCTAGTTCAGCTGCTTCCATGCCCAACCTCACAAAATTCAGGTACTCTTCTCTTTCCAACCGCTCTGCTGTCGCAGGGGTAGTCTGTGGTGAATTTAACTTGTCTAACCATTCATTCAGCTGTTGCGCCTTTAACCCTTGCAAAGAGAGATTCCCAGCCTGCATTACTGATGTTTGCGGCACGTTTGCACTTGAGATCTGCGGAGTCAGCAGTCCCAAACCTGAGTGTCTCATGGCATCTGGAGGAACCCCTATCGGACTGAAGTCTAACAGGAACCTAGACCTTTTCTACCACCTGTTCCACTGGAGTCATCCCTTGAGAGCTCCCTACGAACCCTCCTCTTGTCATGTCCTGGGTCATTACTCCCTGATCACATATGCTAGGCTTGTCATGCACGTACAATGGTACTGGTGGACCAACTGTAATGGGTAAGGATATAGCAGCTGGTGCCGGCTTATTTTCCACAACCTGTGGAACACTGGCTCACGTATTCTGATTCATTATTTGCGCGGTAGCTAACTGCGGTCTTGTGACCGAAGTGTAACTGGAACCATCTGTTGCTGCGGCAATAAAAGTGGAGTTGGCTCAATCTGTACTAACTTGGATCTCGTATATGCCTGATCCGGCGGCACCATCAAGCTCGTAGTTGTCTCTAATATCGGGACATCAGGGTAGAGTCTTTGAACCGGTGGTGGCTGCAACTGTGTCTGCATCTCTGCAGCAGTAGACACACTGACACTATTTTGTACCAGGGCTGGTGTCGTAACTGTATTTACCTGTGCTGCATTCGCTGTCCCCTGGTCCAGTGTCGAATTTACAGGACCAGCACTAGTACTTGGTCTATTGTCATCCATGGCATATGGCGGTGGACGGTCATGTAACAACTGATTGAGGAACTCATCATCATCTGAGTCATCTGCATCTGCCCAAGACCTTTTAGACTCCTTTTCCTTGCTAGAACCCTTATCCGTTTTACAAGTGGCCTTTCTTCCTTGCGTGCCGGCTTCTTGAGTTATTGCCGGAAACATCCTAACTCTGTCTATTATTTCCCTTCTCCAAATTCTGTGTTCATTATCCCATCTAGCCTCCGCTAGTGTCTTTTCTGCTTTCCTCATTCTCCTCTCACATTTTTGTTGCCGTTGTCGTATGGCCATCAGTTCCCAAATTGCTAAGGCCTCAAACTGTGCTGGTCTCGGAGGCGGCTTTTGTTCATTTAACGCCTTCTGCAAATTCTCTAAGATCATTATATTGAATGACCTGTTCTCTGGAAACGCTAAACTCCCATCCTTTTCTGTTAATTTGCACCATTGCTTCAGCCAAAGACATGGCGTGACTCCCTTCTCCTCCATTACGGCATAAGCCGGAGTATCCTCTGGCGGTGTAGGCTCCCCCACACTTGCGGTAATGTACACATCTCCCCTCAAAGCGCTCCTTAGAGCCTTGAAAAACTTCATTTTTATGTCTTTTGTCTCGTTTATAATTGATTCAGGAAGTGACTTTAGTTCCCTGAATACCCTTTGCCTACTTTCTCAACCAATTGCCCCTCACGGACGGCTGTCAATCCATGCGCGACCTATCCCAGCGCGGCTCCGATGACGTCACACTCGCACACACTGCGGCTGACAAAGTCTTGTGGCTTGTCTTCCTCACTCTCGATTCGCACAGAACTAATGCAATATATTGTGAGCACTAACAAAAAAACTCAAATTTGCCGGTTTACTACAGGAAGGGTAACACAATCGCTTCAGAACTTTACAGAGATTTCACTTTAAACCTCGGCCGCTACTCTCTCCTTCTCAGATCCCGCACTCGCAAGCAAAATTTGACCCGCAAATGCTACTCTCGACTTTTCAATGGGTTGTCTTAGTGCACTTTAGAACTCCCCAAATCTCCATCAAAGTTTTCATTCACTCACATTGACTCAAGCTCGACTCGTCAACCACGCCCGACTGACCTGTTAAACCGCGCAAATTACAACATGAACCAAGTGCCTCATACACTTATCAATATACTCCGGAGTCTTAGACCACGCTGGGTCCGCACATCACCAACAACCACGTGGACAATTTTTTGAGCACAAAGTGGCACACTCACATGAAGTTCGCCGACTTCCCTACTCTCATACTGCGGAGTATGCACACTCCTACTAAAACATCACCTGGCCTGCAATTCTCACAAACCTCACAATTCACCTGCGGTATGCATAAGCTGTGCAAGCGCGAACCCTACTTCACTCACACTATCACTAGAATGCCAAGAACATACCCAACTCACTTCTGCAGGCTCCGAGGTTCCGAGACAGTCATTTGGGACTTAGGGGGCACATCATCCTTCCAATTTGCATTATCGCGAAAACAATTCTAAAACAATGGTCCCTCGTCTTAGGGCCCCAAAGGGCCGAAACCGTCAATTTCCAATTGAGCAATATTTGGTGCATCGTTATCTCTGTCCAATAATCCATCGATCACCTTACTAGAATTTTCACCTAAGACAGTTCTCATGCAGTTTATTGGCTCCCGTGATTGACGTCTTCAATGGGTAGAATGTCAGGTAGGAAAAGTTACACTAGTCACTCCAGTCAGTAGTGCCATTGTCTTCCCTTGGTTTAGGCGACCTTGTACCTGTTGCGAATTACACTGTTGCATTCGGTAAGAATGTCTCCTTGAGCAAGTCGGGTCTCATGAGAAATAATTTAATACGGTTAGACACACATCTCTAGCTTCTGGAAAAGTACAGCTTCATGTCCTTCTGGAAGATAGCACATTGCACGTTAAAAAAACCACATTTAACATGAGACAGGCGGCTAGGCCCAGACCGTTGCTAACTAAGGCCTAGTGATTAATTTAGCAAAACCCTAATACATAACTCTTAACGCAAATACAAAATCATACATTAGTACAATATTTAATTAATCATTTGTCAGTTTCATTAATCATCGTATACAGTGTTGGCCACTCCCCGTGGGCACATTTCAAACGTGTGTATTAATATTTATTCTACCACATTTTCTATGCAGCATCATTTATACATTATTTTGCAAGCTGTTCATGTTAATATTGATTATAAATGTCACACTCCAACACCTTCAGCCATTTGTTTTTATCTATCTTGCATACAAGCTTAAGGAATCTAGAAAGACACCATAGGGGGAGTGCTGGCATGTATGCTGTTTGCATTTTAGTTCTCCTAGGCAGTGTTCTCAACAATGCTTTGCGGTCTGATACATAATTACGAGCTATTTATTCCCTACAACTCTACATACTACGTCTGCTAGTGCCAGTGGTGCAATTTCATTGTGCAAATATACTTCTGCATTTGCCTCCACCCCAAACCACTTGGCCATTCATTGTAACTGAGTGATAATGTAATGCATTTCAAAATAGGGAGCTCCTAGCCACCCCCACCCACGATTAGCAGCTGTTGTATCTTCTTGTGTGTCACCGTATATGTACCCACACCTCAACACAGGCTCACATCACAGGGACTGCATGCCTCAAAAGAACCCCACTGGATAACTACTGGGGTGGTCACAAAAAGCAGGATTATAATCATTTTGAAGAAGGCCACTGTACAATATTCAACAACAGCAGCATGTTCTACAATGCCACTGCTTTTCTGAGCACTGCCATCACCCTTCCTAGGTTGCTCTTCAGTAGGTTACCTCTAGCATGGTATATTTGGACACCTAGATATTTCAATGTGTCAGATACCCATTGAAGTGCATCATAGCTAGCCACCAGTAATGTGTTTTCCTCCTTTGCTTCAGAGGGAGAAGACAGGATTTCTGCCACTTGAACCTTAAGCCTGCTATAAGACTAAATTAATTGTTATTGCCATCATCGGGCCCAAGTCTGCATCTGGGTACCTAATGTTCACCAGCGTGTCATTGTACAAGGATATAATATAGTATGTCCTTGCTATAGCAAGTCCCTTTTGCTGGTCCTCAGTTGCACCTGGCAAAAGGGGGGGAGGGGTTCCATTGAACTGCAAACAATATCGGTGACAGAAGGTAGCCCTGCAAGGTGGCCCTGCTTACCGGCTTCTGGTTCAATATCACTTCTCCTGTTCTGACCATTGCTGTGGGATCAGCTTACAGTAGCCATTCCTCTTTGTGAACTCTGGGCCAAAGTTCATACTTTTTAGCAATTATCACAAGTAATCCCACCATTTTTCTATCAAATGTTTCTTCAAAGCCTAGTGGCGCTACTTAGGTGACCCTTGCGGCTGTTAACACGATTGCCATTAGGTGGATTAGTCTCTCCTTAAAACGGGTACAGATCAGTTTGCACCAGGATGCACCTGCATGTGAAGTACTGGTAATATCCTATTCACTAAAATCTTGTTTACAATCTTATACTCCAAATCCAAAATAGAGAAATGTCTTACAAGGTCCATTCCAATTTATCTCAGTCAGGTTTCAGGTCCTTCACTGTAATTGCTTCCTATGTCTTCTGGGGAAGTCTAACTGCTGTTTGAGCTGAGTTGTAGATCTACAGCAGTCTAGGGGCCAGCGGTCATTAAACATCGTATACAATTTGACTATAAAGTTACCCAACACATCCCACACAATGTTTTATTTTCCAGTCCATACTATGTTTAACCTCTTGCCAATGATTAGGGTTTCCAATTTTAGTGTCTACACATCACTTAGCAAGGGGAATCCTGCATTTTCTATGAAAACCCTCTAATTGCTCATTGTATGAGTCTAGTGGAGCTGTGTATAGCTTGGTTTAGTAGCTAGCAAAGCTTTACTTTATCTTAATCAGTGTGGTACAGTCAGGGCCGGCTTAAGGGCGGTGCGAGCGATGCGGCTGCACCAGGTGCTGACCTGGAATGAGGGGCGCTGACCTCAGGGGGCCGCTCTGTTTAGCAATAATTTAGAAACTTGTGATTTAATAGCACCTTCTGAAAAGTTTCTTGTGAGTCCAGCCTTCCGGAAGCAATTAAAATGTCAAGACACATCTTGTGATTAATGTTCCTGCTAGGGAGAGAGATGGGAGTTTTGTCTAGTGGCAGCTTTGACTCGCCATAAAGTAGGATAGAGGGTTAATATGCTTGCTGCAAAGAACAGAACTATATTTTATGTGGATAACTGAGTGGATTAGTAAAGCCAGCCTTTACAACCGCTTTTAAAATTAATGTATGTGAAAGGGATGCTATGGATAGATGAGGGGCACATTTGCTGGGTGGTAGTGAGGGAATCCGAGGAGGTGGTCATGGGGTGGGTTGTGCAAAAAAAGATTGACTCACAGGGCACTACCAGCGCTGAAGCCGGCCCTGGATGCAATACCCCATTCTCTGCTCTCCAAGTCACCACTAGCAGTCATGCGGACACCGTTGCCACCAGGGGCACTAGAAGCCTGCCCAAATCTGTCACCTTCATAGTTTTGCCTGGCCGTGAATTCATGGTAATATAGGCCCTGCAGTTTATGAAGAGCCTTCATGTGTTTACACCAGTGGTGCTTGGAACATTTTCAGATTGGGGTACTGCCACCAATCTTAAATCACTGAAGTCATATGGACTGTGAAAAATTAATGTGTGACACAAACTTGTGGTAAATGTATTCAGGAGAAGACTGGCAGGCATGTGGTATGTAGAAGGTGGTGCATTTTGGAGCACACTGTTGCAAATATATTTCTAAAGCATCGGGTGGTAGCGCACATTCATAAACAGATAGCACTTTTTCAATGGTACTGGCACTAAAGTTGCACTAACATACAGTTTTACTGAGAAAACTATGTAGTGCATAAAGATAATGTGTGGAAATCATGTTTTAAACAATATTAAATTTGTGTATCACTAAGTGTATTAAGTTGATTGATGGTATTAAAATCTTTGTTTTCATGACTGACAAAAAATGTGCTTCATTTTTGATTTCCTAATTGCTGATATATTCTGAAATATTTGTACAGTTCATTTATAGGTATTTACATGTTGTTATATTAGAAACAAATGACATTCTACAGCCTTTCCTTTCACTCTCCTTGTACCACAACAGGATAGTCCCATGGTTCATTTATCAAAATCTCCTTACTGAATGCTCCAAAGACATTGAAAACTCACAACTCTTCAGTTGTCTCAGAGCCATTGATGAGAGGATGACTTGGAGCCATCTCAAACTAAATGCTCCCAAAAAGGAAATACTCACTTGTGGTGACTGGAAAAATTATGACCCACTGTGCGCCTGGCCTGATGATCTTGGACCACCTCCTTAAGTATCCAAGGAAGTTAAAAACCTTGGAATTGCCATGGACTCCAAGTTAACAATGAATGCCCAAGTGGACAAATTAGCACGATCAAGCTTCATCACCTTGAAGATTCTGCAACGCATCTTCCACCACCTCGGATTTCTACACAAGGTACAGGCTACTATCTCTCTTGTACTATCCAAACTGGATTATGCCAATGGCCTCTATCATGGATCATCATCTATCTATTATGAAAAAACTACAACGTATTCATAACTCCGCTGCCAGGCTACTATTACATATAAAGCCACAAGCCCACATCTCCCCTGCTTTGAGAGCTCTATGCTGGTTACCAGTTGCGAGAAGATCCACCTTCAAGCTGCTTTGTATCACCCATAAAGCTATACATGGAACAGGACCGATTTGTATCAGAAACAAAATAATCAAATACATTCAACAAAGAAACCTCCGCTCAAGATTGGCACCTCGCCTTAAAACACCACCATGCAAGAAAAAGACAATAGGTGGTAGATCCTTCACCGTCTAAGCAGCCAAACTATGGAATTCATTACCCCCAAATGTAAGATCCACAGATGAATATCTTGCCTTCAGAAGACTTTCCTTCATATCCTCCATATCCAAACAGCAATGGACTGCATATGCCTGTGTTGATAAATATTTATAATCTGATTATGTGTCTATTCTAGATATGTATAATTCTTTAAGGAATACGTATCATTGCTATGTCATAATAATAATAAATTATACACATACTCTTTAAGACTGTTTAACAAAGGTATATTTACTCATGGTTAAATATATGTGTGTGTGTGTGTGTGTGTGTGTGTGTGTGTGTGTGTGTGTGTGTGTGTGTGCATGTATGTGTGTGTGTGTGTACATAAAATAAAAATAAAAATAAGAATTAAAAAATATATATATGTATGTATTAAAAAGAATAAATAAATAAAACAAATATACATTTACTCTTTTGTAAGGTTTACTCTGTCTCCCCATCACTCTATGTCATTATCAAGCTATCCTCCATCTGACTAATCCCATTCTAATACTTTCAACTCCAAAATAACACTGCTCTCCTCTACCACATCTAGCTCATCCCAAACCTCAGTTTACTACCATGATCTCCCAAACAACCCTACTAAATTCTCCCTCTGCTACTATGATCTCCCTAACCCTTTCCACAGACTCTTCCCTCCTCCATCTCTCCTTCACTCATCCCAAGCCTCATCCTATTACCATAAAATCCCAATTAACACTTCTGGATTCTTCCCTCCTCTATCCCTCCATTACTCTAGTCAATCCAACTAACAAACTCACATATTCTCTGCTCAAATTAACTCATAATAATACTAATACTGTACTCACATTTCCCTATACTAATTCATCACTAATACCTTTTGGGTTCTGGAGTAGCGTGCTCATCGCCGAAAAGTGATTTGATGCCTCGTCAGGGGTAGTAAGCGCTATATAAATCCTATTACAATACAATACTGTGCAGCCAAAGAAAAGTAAATACCAATCTCCATGTCAAAAGAGTAAACAGCAGTTTGCTAGAAGACAGACTGATATTTGATCTAGCAAAGCGAATGTGATAAGATAAAAAAAAAATTGAAGGCAAGTTAATTGGTCTTCACCATCTGAACTCTAGCCTGGTTTTCTGAGGGTACTGCAGTACCCATGCACCCCTATAATTTTCATCTAAATAGTGTAAGAATGGCTCTTAGCCAACTTTCTCACCTCAAACACCTGCACTTCCTTATCTCAACATATTAAAAAACAGACTAACGTCTTCTGCTTATGCAACCTCACAAAAACACTTTTATTTACAGCACTTTCAGTTTTTAAAGTTGCCAACCCACTATGTTCACTTCTCCCCAAGTGAAAATAATTGGCTTAACTAACGCCTGTTAAAAAGAGCAGTAAACCTCTTATCCAGTTGAAGTCAAATAGTGCCTGACGCCCTGAAACACCTGTGGGTCATGACAGGGCCCACCATTGATACTCACCAGTAACCACTGAACGTCACAGGACCCAAACAAAAGTCCTCACACTGGGCTACAGTGAAAATGCCAGGGAGAGTTTATGCCACTGGCAGGTTTCTGACATTGACGGGCCTATAAGTGACACAAGGAACACTCCTTGTCATTGACTATCTGATGGGGGTAGCTTTGGACAAACCATGTCTTTGACTGGCTTGTGAGTGAATAAAGACATATCCTGGCATTGAATGGCCTGTGGAGGAAGCCTTAGTCAGAGCATGACATTGACTGACCTATAGGGGACTCCTGGTCATAGCCTGACTTTGCATTGACTATCCTTGGGAAATTCTGTGGGAAATATCATGGCAGTGACAGGCATATGTGGGGCGCATGTGGCACATTATGGTACTAACATGCATGTGATAGCGGATACTTTGCACATAATGGGATTTAGTGGTTTATGATGTGAGGCGAGCTACCTAGTCACTTGATCGACGGTGATTGTCATATAGTGGGGATACCTGAGAACATACTGGCAATGGCTTCTGTACAATAGAGATATCTGAGAAAACGTACCAATGATTGAGATATATGTATTAGACAAAAAAAAACATTTTATTTATGAAAATAGTAATTACTGTAAATGACAAACTGATGTATTAGGACAAATGTAGTACATTTGTAGAATATGACAAACTGGTATTTTGAAAAAACGTGCTTGCTCACTAAAATTACAAAGCAGAGTTTGGGAATAAGATGTGTGCTTTTATCAGAAAATGACAGTTTCGTGCTTGAGGAAACAATGAGTTTCGTTCTTAAACGAAACTAACATTTTGTGGGCAAGAGTTGTAGTTTTAGAAAATGACCGGCTCGTTTAGGGCTAGGAACAAATTTAGCTTATTCATAGAAAATAGCAAGCTTGTATTTTGTGTACAAAATGAACGTAATACAATGATTCAGCCTGACATTTGAGTGATAGTTCATGCTGCTTTGGAGACCTTTGGGACAAGAACGGAAAAAATGAAAAGAGGTGGGTTATGGAAGTGAAGAAAGATGTTTTATGAGAAAATGGTTGACACGCATAGTACAATAGTCAAGTGCCTGGAAAACCTTGACTTTTTAGCCAAGGTATGGGAAAACTGTGCATAAAAACGCAATATTTAGCCATATTATTCCAAAATATGCTTGAGCACAAACCCCCTCTAATTCAGCTGAAGAATGTCAGGCTTGCTCTCCAGACTTTGCACTATTGACATCTTTCTAGTGTATCCTCTGTGGAAAGTTGATCTGCAAAATGCACCATATGGCACTATTCTTTGCTAAACGCTCTTCTGAAGTAGTACTCCGCCATGCCCTGAATGGGGATATGCGGTGAGGGTGAGTTCGTGCTTGCGTCGCGCACGGCCTACACTTCTTAGATTAGAAGTAAAACCTTTATGCTGCTTCCAGACAGAATGAAGATGCACACATCTTTGCAAAATGATATAGTAAAAAAACGGGTTCAGACATTCTGCACTGTTCGGGCAAGATACGAAGAGCATGCTGGCAAAAACTGTCTGTCATTCTTGCACTGGCCAGACCTGATATGAAAAAAGGTTGGCAAAGATAAACCGCCCTCCCCAACACATTTAATTTTAGACACACCACGCTGGAAGTGCTAGCTTAGTAGCTTTAGGTATCGTACTTGTCTAGAGGAGAGTTGGTTGAAAGAAGCATCACAACGTGATCAAATCCAGAAGTTCCTTCTGTTGAAAACATGGATGACCCTGGGTCTGGCCGCGCTCACGCAGACCTAACCCACCATCATCGCCATGCTGCTGCTAGCAAGGAGCAGGAGGAGGCCGCCCCTATCCCAGGTAAGAACATTACTTGAAAGCAATAAGCTGAAGGTGTTTAGTACTGGCAGTGCGCGTAGAACAGAGCCCAAAAATACTTTCTGCGGTTTGTAGAGGACTTCTCATAGCGAGTAGCGTAACGCAAAATGATGGCTGCTCCTGGTGAATGTGATGAGTACCCCCCCGTCTGCTTATCTCGCAGATATTCATTGGCCTTGAGCTGAAAGGCCCCCCTTAAATGGTTAGGGGGGCATGGAGGGTTTGGGCCTCCCCTGCATTGCCGTGGCTCAACTCAATTCATACTTTTATTTAGTAAATAGAGGCTACGTATTCGGTTACTTCACAGCAGCACCAACACATAAGGTCCGGTGCCACAGACATTAAACCTTATAATGATTCTCTGAACCTTGGACTACGTTATAATATGAATTGTATTGATATACCATTCCACAAAACAATATATTAACCGTCAACACAGCGTGAAAAATAACACTTCAATATGTATATAAAAAATACATTAAAATTGATTTGCACATACTATTAAAAATGTTATGGGTTTGAAAACGCACACATCCAAGCAAACAAATTCATCATCACAATGTAGTTATGACTTGACTGCAATGAGGACATGTAATAAATACTATATTTTCATAAATTATAACGGGTGGGGGTCGGACTGGCCTATAGGACAATCAGGCAGTGGCTGATGGGCTGGTCTAGCAGATCAGTGTGTGGGACAGTTTTTTAGCCAGGTGGGCTGGTTTTTACTGTTATATTATCACTTTTTTTTCAAGTATTTGTTTTGCTGATGGGACACATGTTTGGGACGAGCCTGCGAGAGCATGCTGTAGCGCTTGCGAGACTGTTGTGTACAGTAATGGGCTTGGAAGCCACCCATGGCTTACAGATCGTTATCATCATTATTGCTCCTCTTTGCTGCCTTCTCACTGGGCTGTGGCTTGCCATGTGTCACTTCCTTTTTGATCCGTGGTGCATGGTCCAAGTAATACAGATTAATTAGCTTTAATAAGTGCCCCTCTCCTGCCATCTGCTGCCTGTTCTGTGATTGCAGTACTATGGGGCAGATTTATGAAAAGTGGCGCAACTTTTCAAGCGCCCTTTAGCGCCCCCCCTTAACGCCACCAAGTGTGTGCCGTATTTTAAATACGGTGCACCATGGCAGTAGCTAGGAGACTAGCATGAACATTTTTGACGCTAGTCCGGCACTTTGCAGAGTTAGCATCAAAAATGTTGACGCTAATCGTGTGAGCAACGGAAGCCTCCTTTTAATGCCTGCTCTGAGCAGGCGTTAAAAGTGCCAAAAAATTGGAGCAAGGAAATCTCTTAGATTTCCTTGTGCCATTTTTTTGCCCCCCCCCCCAACAGGGGAACGCCCCCTTTGCATACATTATGCCTGACGCTGGCATAATGTAGGGCAAAGGGTTACAAAGTGGCGCACTGCAGGCATTGCGCCAATTTTTAAATATGGTGCAGCGTTTTTGGCCTCATTGAGCATTGCATAAAAAAATATGACTCAAATGTGGCACAAGGAGGTGCAAGGGGCTCTTAAATAAGCCCCTGTATGCGATATGATTCACTCATTTGCTGCCCACGTCATAGCGCTTTTTTTTAACCCTCCCTATTTCTTCTCCTCTATGTCTCAGCAGGACACACTGTGAACGCTCGGAATCCAGTTAGTCAGAGACTGTCAATTTTAAGTGTGATGGAGCCAGTACTTCATTTGCGCTGGTGGTTGCCTGTGGGCATCAGCACCCCTTAGTTTGGGGAACTAGGGCCCAGACCCTAACCAAACTGCCTTGGGTGCCTCCTCTTCCTGTCCTTCATACCCACCACCAACCCAAACGCAGGCATTTCTGGTCAGCTTAGCTGGGCTCGCACAACACTAGCTTTGCACTTTAAGAAACGTGTGGTCTCGCCTACTTTACTGTGTCACCAGCAGTTGCCCACGGCCTGCCTGTAGTGCTGCCTGCCTCAGTCTGCAGTTTGAATGTGAGCCTGACCACAAGCCCCTATGACCTTCTAGTAGGTCACCTTTTACGCATCAACGCCTCATCATACCTGTTACCCGAAAAACCCTCCAGCAGTGACATTATCAAGTGATGCTGTGACTTTGGCCACCAGCACCTATTTTTTATGATAAAATAAGCACCTACAACAGCATCTATCCATCCAACCACACTCACTCTACTATCAATTCTTTCATGCATCAGTCGTCCGTGCACCAGTCTATCGATCCACTCAACCGTTTCCATTATCCAGGGCATTCATCTGGTCACGCATGCATCCATCCATCCTTCTAGACAGTCTGCCGTTCACTCATCCACCCATAAATGTATACATTCACAAGAACACCATTCATTCATCCACATGCAATCTTCCATCCATCCATGTATCCATACACCCACCCATCCATCTGTCTATCCTCCAGGGCATTCATCAATCCATTCATTCATCCATCCATCCTTACAGACACACACACCTGGACACGCATCCACCTATTTATGCATGTATTCATTCACTAGAGCATCCAGATATCCCCATACAACCTCTCATCCATACCTCCGCCTGTCCTTCTTTCCTCATACCCATCCATGTTTCCCAACACTAAAGCCTCAAATTATCAGAAGATTTGGCATTGTCTTGCCATGCATGAATATTCTTATTTTTGTTGGGGTCACAAGAAATGTCCAGCTTTAAGAGCACCAACTGAAGACAATCACCCATAAAGTGCAGACAGTGATAGCCTTCCTCTTTAGCTCACAACACAACCCCCAGGGAGTGCATGCTGTTCATTGACAATAATTCTACACGAATCCAGCTGCAAAAGTGCTGATTAGCAGCAGGATGCACACTTCTTGTTTTAAAATGATCCCCACGTTCCTGTTTCTTCTCCCTTATGGTTTAGCAGAATGCGCTGTGGATGTTCCGAACCCAACTGCAAAAGGAGCCGACGCATGTCATGTACCTAGATTTCCAGAGGAGGGGTACGGAAGTTGGCAGCTGTGTTGCTGCATACATCATTGACCCGCAAACAAGGGGCAAAAACTGCTGTTTTCCTGCATGTTTGAACAACAGTTTTGCATTTACAAAGATTTTTGAATAATGGGTATTTATTATATTGTTATAGTGTCATCAGATATATTCAACGTATTAAGTTCCCCAGCAGTGTGAAAGTAATGTCACTTTGTAGTCAAATGACCAGAAGCAGCAGAGGCTACGACCATGTCACACCATGACAGCTCCAATAGAGCTCACTGGGAAGGCTGTGCTCCTAGTGTGAAGCTGGGTGTCACACCCCTGGAAAGACCAACCAAAGCTCTCCTGGCAGCTTCTTCATTTTAGCAGGCTGTTAATATTTGACAACGGAGAGGGAAATGACGTGAAAGCCAGAGCTGCTGACATTGGCATTAGGGAACCAGGTTCGAGTCTGGGCTCATGTAAAGCGCTCCAATACCTTCAATTCGAGTTGGCGCTATATAAACTGCAATTTAAAAAAAAAAAAAAAAAACAGAGTCCCAATAAATCGACCTTCTTCTAATTTAATGGAATATGTTTCCAAATTGTGTTTAAAATCTAGTACTTTTCTTGGACTTTGGTGGTATAAATGTAGCTTGTCTGCACAAGTTAACCGCGCACCACATGGTGTTTTTATTTAATCATGGGGCACTGTTAGCAGTGCTTCTTATATGGAATGGTGACACACCATTAGTGAGTTATCGACAATACAAAGATTACAAGGTAGTATATTTATGCAATGCACTGTTTACAGTGTGTATATATTCAGTCCTAAAACTGCTTGATAGGGCTTTTTTTTTAACCATCCTGTTATTCACCTACACCTTCCATCCCGTTCACAACACACACCCGCCTTCCCGTTCACCACACACACACCATTGGCAAACCCAATAGCTCGCCCATGACGAGACCTATTGGCTATGCCAATGTTTGTTATTTTGGTGACCGGGACTCTTTTTTTTATCCCAGCCCAACCCTGATAACAGGTGACAAATTCACAGCAACTAAACAATTACGAGGGATGCCAGTTTTCCAAGTGTCTTTTGCTTTATTTTTTTTCCCAGGAAATTGACAGTCATTATCCACATAGGAGGTGCTGGTATTTTATCCCATATATTATGATGATGTAGTCTTACACTATTAGTTTGCTTCCTTTAGATTGAAGCCTGTGCAAACATATCCCATTTCGCCAGCACTGTAATCTGATGAAACGATTAATGGGTTCCAAGCCTTTTCCTGGTCTCGAATGATTGACAGCCTGAAAAGCAGACCAACAAAATTGCATTGGGATGAGAAGAGTAGGGCCTGGTGACACTCTACACTTGAAAACTGTCGTGCTCAGGGCATGTTGTTTGCAGAATGTGCTGCTGTATGGCTCTGTCTATGAAAGAATTCACAATTAACAAAACCAAAAGGCCAGTGACAAGTCTACCTATAACTGGAGGTGGGGATTCTGCGGCCACAGATGTCTCTGTCCCCCCTTATGGGTCATTTTGGGATCAGAATCTGCGGAAACATGTGGGACCGGTTCCGGGTCAATTTCACATTTTCCCCATTCCGGGCACTTCTCAGCCTGAGGAAAATCCGTGCGAAACCCATCATGTGGGTCGAAACCCTACTATAGATACCACGCTGACCGTCCAAACAAAATGTTGTCCTAGGGTGGTAGCGAGGGCCACAGATATTTAAAATTGGCACCTTATTGAAGCACGCCGCACAAAATGTCTGACCAGGTAACATGTTAACTCCGTGTCGTGAGCTCCATTGCTCACTTGTATCTACTTTTTGGGAAATCGAAGTGGTTGTTATGCGAATACACAAATTTATGTAATGTGACAGCACTTAGACAGGTGGTAACTTGTTTCAGTCAAAGTCAAATTTGCTGAAATAAAACTACTATTTCGATTTTCCAAAAGTATTCTAAACTATTATTTCGATTTCCTAAAAGTATTAACACATTAATTAAATGTGATCACCAAAACGTCCCTTAACGTCCTCACTCAATAAAAATACATGTAATAAAAACAGTTTATCATCTTTGTTGATGGACCTTCTACGCAAAACATCTTGATATCTTTCACTGGCAGCAGAATCTAGACACATCAATTTACATTTATTCTGCCTTATGAGAGCCTTCAATAAAAGGAACATTTGATGTTTTTAAGGGGTGGTGATCCCTTATGTATGCCCTAGTAAACGGGGCACACTCAAAATAAAAATAAAAAATCAAAAAAATGTATAACTCAGACATAGCATGACAAACAAAATACATTGTATTTACCTTAGAGAAGTGAAGATGCGTCATCTAGAGCGAAAACACAGCCTTAGTGAAGAGTATCGTTTAATTACATTTACATGAATAAAACTAACCGTTATTCAAATAGTGATTTGTTGGTTCATTGCAATGGTGGCTGTAAATGGTTTTGCACGTGTGTTCTTGTTCAATGCTTTTTTATTCAGTGTTCGAAGTGCATTCAAAAAGTATAGGGACTGTGATGCTGCGCACAGTGGGGCAGGGTAAGTGAACATGGGTGGGTGGGGTGAAAGGTTTGGCTAAACAAACAAACTATTCTGTAACTTTTTTGTTTTTTTACCTTCAGGTAACTTCATATAAAAAATCGCAGACCTTAAATGAAAAATAAATGCAAGTTAAGTTAATCAGTGGGAAATGCACAGTTTCACATTATGAAACTGCTATTAGTTAATGCACTTCAGAGATCTGTGTGTGTAACCAGACAGCCAAAGAATTGAATCTTGGTTAGTGCAGTGGAGAACAGTGACTGGTGTATGTTTATTGCTTCGAGGTCCCAGTCTGTGCTAGAAAGCACTGTGAATACATGTCAATATTTTAAACTTAATATAGTATAAGGTAGACTGCTACTTCATATGCAAAAAGGTTTAAGTTAAAAAAGTGCACCCAAAATATAGAGTTTAGTAATACCCAGAGCGTACAAAGTGCAATTTTTTTATAATTCTTTTCAAAGCACACACTTCACAGCTCAATTGGTAGCTCCCTTGCAAAACCGGTCAGAAAGAAAAAAACTGTGTTTACAGGAAGTTTCAAGTGACTCCTTCAATTAAAGCCAATTCAGGTTTCCAAGCACCCTTTACATTTGCAGATTGGCCACTTGCACAAATTTACATTTCTTTCAGGCAGCGGGCACCCTGGCAAGAAGGGTTGTTTAGGTGTATGCCCCCCCCCCTTGGTTTTCACAGCACAGGAAACGCCCTGCCTTACACTTCAACTAAAGCATTTCAACTGTCAGAATTAACCGTCCCGGGATGGTAGTGTTTTCGCAAAAAGTAAGGGAACTGTTTTTCTTAAATAAGAAAAGTATGGGCACATAGTGCCCCTCTGATCCTGTCCACTCCAACCATTGTTTGCACTAAGCAAGATACCTGCAGACAGCTATATCAAGTTGGAAAGGTCTAGATAAGACCAATGATGCAGCTCGCTCGTGGAGAACTCCGGTTCCTGAGCCTGGTAGTGCTTCACACCCCTCTCTATCTTCAACATCAAGGATGTGCAGAACTGAGAATGGCGTACATTGATATTTTTACATTCAGTTTCTGCTGCATTGTCCACTGATGATTTCAGGACTGTTTTGTGGTATCAGTTTGCTGCACACAACTTCTCTCAGTTAAAAATGTTTGCAAACAAAAACATCATCAAAGTGTGGGGATGTGCCTGGTTTAGCACTGTGCCGTTACTCTGTTCAGGTACGGGGAGGGCGCCAAGTGAAGTTAGGGCACTGAATGACACTCTCTCTTAAGGATCAACAGGTCAGGTAAAGTCAGCCCTTTTCCATTCAACACAAATTTCTCATTTCATACTACCAGGTGTGATGAAGGCCAAAGCTCACTTAACTGCTTGTCCCATTCCAACTGGAAGACAGGTAACAGGACAACTATTGTGGAACATCATTAATAATGTGTTTTCCTATAGTGCTTTGAAACACATTCTGCCTTTTTAAGCTGTTGATGTAGCAGGCGTTACTATTACTAGATTTAATAGTAGTATATTTACCCACCTCAGTATTTTATTATAATCTGGGTTGGCATTGCTGGTATTTGAACTTGTGACCTGCAGATGGCAGCTGCGAATATTCACTCACTTGGCGACTTTACTCATATAATTATATAAATTGTATTGGTATAGTGCTTCCCACCCCTGACAAGGTGCTTAACAATGAGTTGCACACTACCCAGAGGCTAGTTAGTGGTCAGTCAATCGGTTATCGGGGTTAGTTTTGCATGCTTTGTGGGGGCTTGTTTCTTTTGATGTGATTATCAGAAGGGGCTACATGAGGCACAGTTACTAGCTGGAATTAATATTCTTCAGTTTTCAAACAGTTTAAAGGCAGATAGGCAAGAGATTTTTAGAGTAACTTGGATACAGGCGAGGGAGACGAAAGGAAGAAATAAGCAGAGGTCGAATTAAAAACATAAGTGATGGAAGGTCAGTTTTTCATGCAGGATTTTAAGTGTTATAACAAGTTGATAATTTTTGCATGCAATTTGTGGGTGTAAACCTGTTGAAAGAAACAGTTTCATTTAAAGATACTTCTCACAGTAAAAAGGGTGTTGGACTTTATGCAAATTATATGCACCATAAGCAATTTATTATAAAAAATGTTTGTAAACATCCACCAGCTTAAAAAATAACAAAGCAATTCATACAAACACATTGCAGTAACCATCAGTATATTCAGTGCCAGGTTTGTCACCCATTCAATGTCTGGTTTGGAAGGTGCCACCCCCTTCATACGCCTGTACCTAAAGAGCAGCCCCAAAGAACAGACACCATGTCCAGCAGAATGGAAGTTTCTGGGGTCACCTTCTCCTTCTAGGATCCACCTTATTCTTAGATGGTAGAAGTGGACTACAGCCCCTTACCAACAAAATTATGGCAGTTTATATCCCACTGGAACATAAGTTAAAATACTGTATTAATCTGTTATTTGTTATTATTAAGAGATCAGCTTCATTAGATACCTCGTTTAATTATGACTGCTTACATAACCAGTGGAAGCTTCGGATAGCAGTAACAAAGCATTTAAGATTAAATTCTGAGTTTACATGTACCACAAGAACTCAGAATTAAATAACTATAAACAGCTACTTAAAAGAAAGAAAGATGGGCCCAAGCTTGGGATCATAAACGCCAATTCACC
Organism: Pleurodeles waltl; assembly: GCF_031143425.1. Taxonomy (NCBI): domain Eukaryota; kingdom Metazoa; phylum Chordata; class Amphibia; order Caudata; family Salamandridae; genus Pleurodeles; species Pleurodeles waltl. Next base: position 81,695,369 of record NC_090437.1, on the reverse strand, counting down.
AAAATGCCATGGGTAGCGGAAGTGACATCAGATGCTCTTTAAGCTTTAATTACACACACACACATGCTCACACAGACACACATTTACACTTACAAACACTCTCTCGCACGTAAACACACACTCACCCACAAGCACACACACAACAAGCATTTGAAAGCTTTTTTTACTTACCCTAGCTGCTAGGGAAGTCCATGTTCCAGCTACTTATACTCCATTTTATTACACTAGTAGTGAATAATGAAACATTATTCACTATTAGAGGGATAAAAAATTACGAGAAAACAAACCGATGTACATAAGGATGAACTGCCATTGTGTTTCTGACACTGATTTGCCAACACTGAGTCCAGGGGTTGCAAAGACAGAGTAAGGAGTCACAAGGGGCAAGCCAGGGGTCACAGCTGCAAGACGTGGTGACCCATAAATGACGTTCATGCATGGGATATTTTGGTCAGGATACTTCAGTCTAGTTACATTAAACCATTTTGGCAACTAACATCAAAACGGTTGAATCATTCTGAGACACATACATCTCAAAGCATCAGCAGGAAGAGCAGTTAGCTAACTTATATGCATCATCTAACGCAGCATGCTTAAACACCTCCTCCCTACATCTGCTATTGGGGATGAACTTATTCTTGGTAAATGTGAAATCAAAGGGATAATGCTTAGTCTATAAACGAGCTGGTCTGCAGGCCCAGATGACCTTAGAAGTATTGTACAGAAAAAGGATCCTGTAGATTTGGCATGGTTCATTAATTATTCCTACATTAAAAAGGAGGACAAATGTAGTATTCCCACCAACTATTGTCTTATCTCTTTGCTTCATGTGGTATTTAAATTCCTTAACAGAATTGACCTGCAAGCCGTTGAAGATTATTCAAATGATTTTAATTTAAACCCATAAGAACAGGCGGGTTTCAGAGTAAAGCAATCAACTATCCATCATTTATGGGTTCTCTATTGTATTATGAGTAAAATGTCAGAAACTGGGTCCTTAAGTTGGATTTTGTTTATTTTAAATCAGCTTTTGATATCAAGCATTCTGTAATCTTAGTTTGCTACTATATGGATTTCTTATGTACTTGTATTACTCCTTATTGCATGCCACTCAAATGTAATGTAAGGTGGATCTGTAGTGCTGCTGGTTACCCATAAGGGTATCCAGGCGCTGAGTAGGTGAGCTTAGTCGTGTGGTTAGGAGGCTGAGTCTGAATATGGGCAGTCTCAATGGTCCCACAAGAAGACTATTTATATAGTCAGGTCTTCAGCTTCTTGTGGTATCCAAGAAGTGAGGAGGAGGCCTTGATGTGTTCTAGGAGGTCATTCCAGTATTTGGCAGCTTGGTATGAGAATGATCGACCTCCGGTTCTGCTTTTGTAGATGAAGGTGTGTGTGAGTGAGAGAAATGCTGAACGAAGTAGTCTGGTGAGTTTGTGGAATTGAAGCTGGTGATTGAGGTATGCGGGTCCCATGTTGTGTAGTGACTCTAATGCACATGTGAGAAGTTTGAACTGGCAGTGCCTCTCCTGGATGTGGAGCCAGTGGAGCTCTCTGAGGAGTCGGTTTGGCATGGGAGGCCGAGGACAAGTCTGGAGGCAGTGTTGTGGATGGTTTGAAGTCTGTGAAGAAGATGGGTTAGGATGCCAGCATACAGTGTGCTGCCATAGTCCAATCTGTTTGTGATGAGGGCCTGGATTACGGTACGTATGTCTCCAGTGGGAGGCACTTGAAGATTTTACGTAACATGCAAAGGATGTGAAAGCATAATGAGGTGACAGTTTTGACCTGTTGAACCTAGGCTTCATCCTGATGTCCAGGATGAAGCCTAGGTTCCAAGCGTGGTTGGTTGGGGTGGGTGGATCCAAGATTGGCAGGCCACCAGGTGGAGTCCCAAGGTGAGCCCTTCACTTCAGTTTTGACAGTGTGGAACTTGAGGTAGTTTTCTTTCATCCAATTGGCCAAACTGGTCATGCATTGTTTGAAGTTTGTCTTGGTGGTGATGGTGTCGTCTGAGAGGGAAAAAAAGAGCTGGGTGTCGTTGGCATAGGAGATGATGTTGATTCCATGGTATTGAATGATGTTTGCCAGAGGAGTCATGTATATGGTGAAAATAGTGGGGCTGAGTAACGATCCCTGCAGGACTCGTAGATGAGGTCTTTGGGCTCTGATTTGGATGTTGAGAGCCTGTTTCATTGTGTTCTCCCAGACACAAAAGAAGCTATCCATTTGAGTGCTGGTCCTTGTATTCCCACTATGTGTAGTCTGGTGATGAGTTTGTGGTGGGAGGCAGTGTTGAAATCGATGGCGTGGATGAGCAGGATGAGGGCAACAGTCTTTCCCTGGCTAAGGAAGGTGAGTATGTTGTCTGTGGCAGTGATGAGGGCTGATTGTGAGTCACCCAGGAGTTTGTGGCATTCTAGGTGGTCAGAGAGTTGCCTGTTGATGGTCTTTTTGATGACTTTGACTGGTAGGGGGAGCAGCGAGATGGGTTTGTAGTTGCTGAGTACTTCTGGTTTGGCTGCAGGATTTTTTAGAAGGGCAGTTACTTCAGCATGTTTCCAGTTATCTGTGAAGGTGGCTGTCTTGAAGGAGGTTTTGATAATGGAAGCGAGTGCAGCACTAATCATGGCTCTTCCAAGGTTGTAGATATGGTGATAGCAGGGATCTGTGGGGGACCCTGAGTGGTCTGTCTTCATCATTGCTGCAGTGACCTCGATATATAGGAGTCCCATGCTGTTAGCTGGTAGTCTTTGGTTGATAATGTGAGCAAGCTGGGAAGGTCAATGGGGGTGGCTGGTATTTGAAGTTGCTGTAGATCCTGGTGACTCGGAGATATGGATTAAACTGAATTTGGAAAACAAAGAGAAACTGAACGGATAAAGTCCCTCTATATGATGGCTTAAAACAAGATTGTGTTTAGCACCATTATTGTTCATTTATGATCTCCTATCTTTGCTCAATTCGGCAAATGTTAACCACCTGCAATGAAGTGATGTCCCTTTAAATGCATTAGTATAGTCTTGTTATTGACTTATTTTATCTTAAGCACCATTTGGTTTACAACTTCAATGAAATGCCTGAGAAAACTACTATGTAGTAAATATATTAGAAACCACTATAAATAAAACACGTGATGCAAAAGAGAGTAAGGAAACCTGTATTTAGCAGGTGTATAATCAACATAAGTTTGGATGTTATGAATATCTTGGATATATTTTAACAACAAACAAATCTTTAGTGAACAACATAGACATAGAACATCTAAAACAAATGGAGTTTACCAAGATTTAACTTTCAATATTGGGGATTAACTATTATTGCACTGCTTAGAGTATTCACTGCCAACATTGCCTCCGTTTTACTGTACAGTTTGCCAGGAGTTCTCTCAGGTGATGCACGTCACTTTAAAAAATGTGAGGCATGGGCATGGTGATCTGCATTACAGCTGCCATTTAGTGTGGGCAGAGAGGCTGCACAACTTGAATTGGGGCTATGCGCACTACAAAATAAGATCAAAATTGCCTGTTTTAAATTCTTACCTGTTTAGAAAACATCTGTGTGAGGATTTGGGTGTAGTGTATAAAATGGCTATAAGGCTGTATCATGCAATACACTATCAGATTCCATCTTGGGTCCAGTCATGTATGTTTACTTAACTTTAAGCTCAATCCTGGGTAGCTGTGGCTGTGAGCAATTAGGATCAGCAAAGAAACAATATGTAAAGTATTTAACAGCACCAAACAACAAAATAAGAAACTCACACAACACAAAAGAAATTACACACAACTTTATAAAACTAGATATTTTAATGAATTTCTAGAGACCATAATCATCAAAATCTATCAGAGGGTTCCGGAGATATGAATTTTAGAAGAAATAAACAACTTTCATATCAACCACAAAAAAGCATTGGGCAGCAAAAAGTTTGGAAAGTTTGTAAAGGGTAGGACAACAACACCAGCACAAGCTGGGTGACAAGGTCTGGCAGGGCAGAGGTCTAGCGGGCCAAAAGGATATTTTGGACAGTTTACCTGGCCACCAGAGCATTTTTAAGCAAGATCCAAACTTTCAAGGGAGTGGTCCTGATGCTGAGGGATGCAGGCAAAAAGATGCTCAAAGGATGCTCCAGTTGAGGTGCCGTTGATGGGGGTGTCTTTTTGGGTGTTTCTCGGTCCACAAGTAAATTGGGGCAAATACTGCTTCAGAGTTCTGGACCCTCGAAGTCCTCAACGTTGCTGTAGCAGGCCAACCAATGCTAGGCTACAGGTCAGTCTGCACCACAGTTGGGGCAAAATCCTTTGGTGGGGGTCTAGTGTCCCTTGGGTATGACAAATCCAAACTCTGTTAGCACTCCTGGATCCAGCAGTCATGGGTGCAACTTTAGGCTCTCTTGGATTTGCTCATAGACTGGTAGCGCAAAACCTCTGCTGTGGCTACAAACTTGTTAGTTTCGGCTCTTTCCGTTCTTATGTCCCTGGAGCTGATTCCAGGAGATCAGCCAACTCATCCTTGGAGTCACTGCTGTTGTTGGGCCTAAGGTATCTACTTTTCCCAGAGTCAGAAGCCATAGGCACAGTCCAAACTTTGCTAGCCCAACGTGCAGCAGGTGCAGTCCCTCTGGTGGTGCAGCCTCTCTTTCTGTGGGTCCAAGGGCATCTGGGCAGGCTTTCTTTGGTCCTCGCTCCGATTCCAGTCTGCTTTGAGCGTCAGGGTGCTAGGGGTGCCATATTTATCCCAGGAAAGTGCCTTGAGGGTACCATGAGGTCACTAGCCAATGGGCTACTAGGTTCCCTTCTACCTAGTGGCTAAGTTCCTGTGATGTGTGGCACCTGGCTATCCCAGAAACCACATTCTTGCCCCTTTCAAGATGGTATAAACCTTCCTCGGTCTTGGTAGCCCTGCCTAGAGTTGTGGCTACCTGAGGGCTACACGCCCACAGTAAAACCGGTTTGAGGGCAAATTTCACCTCTCTGGCTCTGTCTTCATTCTGTCTACAGGAACAAAATTCATCCACCTCAGGAGTTTTGTGGTTGGTGTCCCATCAAAGGTGTCCTTCATTTGAAGCTCGCCTTCTGGGCTAACCCCCTAGTGGCCATCCTGGCAGAGGGGGTGGCACTGCACTCTGTGGCAGCTGCCTTTGTTCCTGAGCCTGGGAGTTGTTCAAACATATCTCCAGGTTGGCAGGAATCTGTCTGTGTGCACTCCTTTGAGAGGCCACTGGACTAGCAGAGGCATTAAATGGCAACTTTTTTAAAGTTGCTTAACTTTAAAAGTAACATAAATTTTGACTTAGCCATCAAGTTGCATTTAATGCCACGATTATTTTGATACCTTACAAGATACAGTTAGGTAGTGCCATTCAGAAGTTAGTCGGGTTAGGATGCCAACTGATAACTCTGTGTTAGTCAAAGGGTCTAATAACTTTACCCACAGCAGAATGACAATTTGGAAGTGTTGCTGTTAAAACATACCAAAAATATTTGTCTTACATAACAAAATACAGCTTCCAGCAATAGGGCTCTATCGGCAAATCTTAGGAGAGTCTTATATATATTGTTAATGGATAGCATGACTTTGCCATTGGCTTAAATGGCACAGTCGAACTGGCAGTGAAAACACTGTTCTCCCAGTCTGCAGTGGCAGGCTGGGAGCCATTTTGTACTTTGTCATGTGAAGGGTGGCAGAAACAGTGCTGCTGCCCTGAGTGGACACTCAGGCCCTGATTACTACCCTGGTGGTCTTGAGAATGCCAGGGTTGCGGTAGCGGTCGGACCGCCACCAATGTGGCGGTTTGGCTTCGACAATACGACCGTGGTGAATGCACCACGCTTGGACTGCCTGCACAGCCAGGGTTGCGGTTGTGGTCGGACCGCCACCAATGTGGCGGTTTGGCTTCGACAATACGACGTGGTGAATGCGCCACGCTCGGACTGCCGGCACGGCCATGTTTCCACTGGCCAACGGCCTGGCGGTGCCGGCAGTCTCAATCCACCAGGGCATCGCTGCCCTGGGGATTACAACCCCTCTCTCCACCGGCGTTTACATGGCAGTTGCACCGCAATATACATGCTGGTGGGGACGGGGTGCAGGGGGCTCAATGGAGGCCCCTGCACTGCCCATGCGCTTGGGGACGGGCTGCGGGGGTTCCCAATGCCAGCCCTGTTGTGCTTTTCACTGTCTGCTTTGCAGACAGTAAAAAGCGCGATGGGTGCTGGTGCAATTATGAGCTGGCGTCAATGTTGTGGGCTGTTTCCTGCTGGGCCAGTAGGTGGAAACTCTGTTTCCGTCCGCTGACCCAGCAGAAAACTCGTGATAGGGGCCATGGAAAGGTCACTGCACTGGCGGTGTCCTGACTGCGGGAGTTTGGCGAGCGGCCTTTTCCGCCCACCAAACTCGTAATGAGGGCCTCTGTCTTACATGCCCTGGGTACCATATACTAGGGACTTACAAGTAAGACAGTCCTTGCTAATTGGGTGTATCCAATTTGACATGTGCTTTGTAGTTAGAACACTGGCCCTGAGGTCTGGCTAGCAGGCCTCAGTGCACTCTCAGAGTCTAAAAACCAGCAGCATCAGTCCAAAAATGAGGGGTGCACATGCAACAAGAGGCATATCATTACAATCGATAACCGTAGTCTGGCAACAGAATGTTTGAAATAATTACTGCAGAATATCACTAACTGAGGGAAAAGGATTATAATATGATTACATCACTATCACAAAATTATGAGATGAATTTTGACCACAACAAACTAAAGGAAGGGATCCAAGTTCAGGTCAAAATGGAGCACCTACAAGATGTTCCCACCTTGGGATGATTCAAGGTATATTGACCTTTTATAGCTACAAAATTACTATTACTTTTTATAATTCTGTAAAACCTTCACCTGGAAAACCTGATTATCTGGCATATGGCCTAAATCCCTGATTCTGGTTTAATTTGTTAAGTTTCCATCTCAGTGTGTCTCACAAACAAAACAATTTAAATCTTTGGATAAGCGATTCCCTTTGTCAGTTCAAAATTCTCCCCCAGCATGACCTAGCACATTTATTGCTTTTGTATCCATCTGCTGCAAGTGTGCAAAAGATTTATGCCAAACATATCATCAATGAAGTTGGAATAAAGTATATACACAGAGCATTTGAATATCCGTTAGAATATGGATCAACAAGAGTTGTCTTGCCAAGATGCCATTTGTTTTTGCAATTGGTAAATGTCTGCAATGTTAATATTTATTCTGTGATTTGTTCCTTTGAAATTTGCAAATGTTAAAGTTATTTTTGTTTTTTACCTCCTTGTGCTAATGATATTTATTGACAAACATTATCTTTTTATGTATGAGAAGTATAATAAACCATATAATTTGATTGCATTAATCAGTCATTTGTACTTGTAAGCAAAATTAAATAAGGCCAGCAATAGTTAAAATTCTCAGTTAGAGCTTGATGTAAGGAAATGGTTGACTCAATCTGAAACTGAATTGAAACTAGTAATTACTCCACACCACTGTTTTTGTTGCTTGCTGGTGTTCTTACTAACATGAACCAACCTAATGCAAAATAAAATAGGCCTTCTTCAAAAACGACAGTCCAGCCAAACTCCTATGCTATGATGCTGTGTGACAGGAACAGTCACTACTAAAGAAAGCCTTGTTGAGCATCATAACTGCCCCGCCCCAGCGTCATTTTAGTCTTTGTACCTGTTAAATAATGATACGCTATGACGAGGAGGAGGAGTGAAGCGACCTGTGTGCAGTGGGAGGAGGTGCAGGAGGTGCTGCAGGTGTTGCAGCCACGTTGTATGGGCTTCTCCATGCAGATTGGGACCCGCCAGGCCTTTGCTGTTGAGACCTTTGCTGTCGAGGGTCAGCAAGGCGGTACGGGCTGCGGTACGGGCTGCTGAACGGGCCAAACGGCCGAATAGGCCGAGCGGAGAGAGCTAGTGGCTGCCGCCAATGTCTACATTGTTGGTAGTTAAAGTGAGGGAGGGAGGCCTTTAAGTGTTATCAGGCTCTCTCCCACCTCACTTGCCACAGCCCCCTAGCTGCACACTTGTGTTGTACACTGCCTGCCATTTACACCAGATACTAACAACTTGAGCAATTTGGGCGCCAGCATTCGCCCTTTTGGCCTTACCAGCCTCAGTGGTTTTATCAGCCCCATTGGCCCTAGCCTCTTTTGCATTAAAAACTTGTGGAAGATAAGAGTGGGGTGTGTGGCAGCCACCAAACTCCGTTCTTCTGCTGCTTGATTCCTGCTGGGCCTGGGTCTTGTAGGAGGCACTCAGACTGAGTTGAAGGGAGGTGAGGGTGCACGGCCAGAGGAGGGGGAAGTGGTGGCTAGTGTCCCACTTTGGCAGAGTCCTCTGATCTCAGAGGCTGCTGGGTTAGGCTCAGATGCAGTTTGAGGTCAAGGGTAGGGTCCCACCCGCAGCTAGCTCCTTCATCCCCTCACTATTTCTTCTACATTGGAAACCAAGGAGTCCTTTCTTCAACTTCAAACTAGTAGTTTTCAAGCTCTGATCTCATGGGCTGCTATAAAGAAGTTGATAGCCACTGGATCTTATACTGGACCTCATATTCTTATCAAATCGTCCCTGCATTATCTTTTTTGGAGTTTGTGACACTTGTGGCAGGTGGCAGTGAGATCAGTCTGAGGAGGTGAGGGTGGTGAGGAGCCCTGGGCATTATGTTCAGGTTTCTGTGTCACTATTGCCTGCTTATGTACAGTTGTGGCCTATGCCATAAGCTCCAGAGGTGGTGCAGAGGCAGCCAGCATTAGGTCGGCGTGGCTTGTGCCTTCTGGTGGGGAGCCTGGTTTTGTACATTGTTTTTAAAATTCTTTTAAAGTCTGGTACAGTTGTGCTAGTTGCTGGGGGCTTCCAAGCATTGGATGATGACCTTGAAGAAACTGCGTTCTGGCCGGATAATATCTTTTTCTACTAAAAACCGAAGCGCAAGAAGAGTTGCTGGCCGTGCAGAAGTTCTCAGTAACTCCTTCTTAAATCCCACCCTGTTACTACTGGGTTTTTCAGTAAAATGCCTGATGTGGCCCCAGCAGTGCTGTCTGAGGATTTAACCCAGGGCCCTACTGTCATACCAGCCCAGAATTCATCCACTCCTTTGGTTTATGGACTACCCGAGAAGACCGAGGAGGACAGAGGGTCTTTATTGGTTGCAAGGTTCTGGAGGGTATGGCCCCCTTGTCCTTCAACATCCAGACTGTGTCTGTAGGGGAGCCCTTGTTAGCTGAATAGTTGATGGCAGTGCTCATCAACTATTCTGGCTATTCTCCGAGAGACAATTGTCCCCCAAATACATCTGTGGGGGCAGGCAGCCGTGAGTGGCTTAGTATAGTCCCCGGCTCAGTAGAGTACCAGAGAAGTGAACTGGGTGAAGTTGTAATTCTATCAGATTGTAAAGAGGTGGTGGTTGGTAACGATTTTACTCTCCCAGACATTCATATTGAGCAGAACATGGTGGGCAGGGGGTTCATCTCAGAAATTTTTTGGATAAAGCTAAAGGCATTTTCAATGCACCCCTGCTTTGCTGCAGTGTCCATTCTTTCCTTCATTGTTTCGTAGCACTCCTCCCCTGGAGGGCTCTTTTTCTGACTTTGAGAATGACATCTTCCTGCTGAGTACACAACAAAATGTTGTCAATGGAGAGAAGAGTGTTCTATTGGATATTTTATTTTGTTTTGAAAAGATTTGAAATTCAATTTTGTCTCTTTTGGATAAAATGTGTGTTCAGTTCTGATCATGGTTTGGATCATTATATTTTGTAAGTTAGTGCTGCTTTTGCGTCAAAAAAGTACGTAAAGGTGGCGCTAACTTTTCATAAATCAGGCCCTGACTTTATTCCAATGTTCAAAAGGAGGACAAAAAGGGTACTAAAAAAAACTTGGAAAGTGAATGGATCTGCTCAGCAGTCTGATGTGGGGTTGGAAGCAACGTCTGTGATTGCTGGCACATCATCTGTAGTAGATCAGACTGTGTCTGCATCCAGTGCCGAGCCTACTGGGGCCCCAGTGTTGGTCAAGGTGCTGTCCTTTGCAAGGAGTCAGAAATATCTGCCCAACAGAAGGAAAATAAAAGTACTAGAAGATTCTCAAAACGGAAACCAAAAAAATAGCTTTTTCCACTGGACACTGATATTGATAAGAACAGGCAGAGGGAATCTTTTCCTATTAGGTTCATTCAGTATGCAGAATACCCAGTTTGTGGATTCCATGTGGACAGAGGTTAGTTCCTGATCAGTGCCGGTTATTGCCCACCTTCCAGTTCCTCCCCCTCAGGGAGCCCACTACCCTTGCCCAACGTTATGACGTAATCCTTTGCTGTGGTGGTGGGGGCAGGTAGTGGGGTTCCCCTACTGGAGTCAAGTCATAGAGATGCTAGTACATCAGATTAGTGGCCCTGGGTAGGATGCTCGATTAAGGAGGGACAAAGAAGAACCAGATTGGGTCTAGTCTGTTGTGTAAGATTAATGTAGATCAAGGACCCCCAGAGGTTCCCCCCAACCCAGTTCCTGGCCTAACCATGGGACAGACATTTTTTTATTCTCAGGCCAAGGCACCTTTAGGGTTTCCCCCATTGGCCAAAGCAGTGATCACTTTCTAAAGTGAGGGATTGACGTTGTTTTGGTTGGAAAGTGCAGGGAACCCCCAGTGCAACATATGAATTGCTCAAGGGTGTCTAATGTCCCGGTGACTGATTTAGTGGGGTCCGATTTTGGATTTAAATATGGGAACTCCAAATACAGAATCATTTCCCTAGGGCAAGGGGGTCAGCGTAATCAATGTGGCGGTTGGCCCCGAAAGTCACCCGTGGGTTCCTGCTCTAAAGGATGATTCCTCCCACTGGAGTTGGGTGGTAGGTGTGCAGAATAACGCCTGCCCCTCATCTAGGAGTAATGAGCCCTTGAGGTAGCGTGGGTGGGCTACGTTTGTCCTGGAATGTGGTCTAACTGGGGCAAGATAAGATTAAACTGAACTTCCTTAAATCAATAGATCTCTTGATTATGTGGCCACAAAAAAATTAATGTACAGAGTTTGATTGCAGTAGCTATTTTGTGTTTTTTTGCAAGGCATGGGATTCTAAAAGGGGCCAAGCCAGTGGGTGGTGTTGAGGGGGTGGCGATCTTGCTCAAGAATACTGTCAACTGGAAGCATGTAGGCCCAGATTTTGTTAAAGTGGTGCAGCGCGGTGCTGCGCCAAAAATAGCAGCGCCTCACTGTGCCACTTTAGAAACACAGAGGTGCACCATATTTAGAGGAATACAACGCACCTCTGAGTTTCCCCCTGCGCAGGTGCTGAATTAAGCTGCCTAGTGCCAACGTAGGCATCCTTGCACCATAGTTCAAGGGTGTCTGCATTGAGGGGATAGATTGTTTATGTGCAGGAAGGTGTCCCTTCCTGCAGGTAAACAATCGCCCATGGCATTTTGCTTCTTCTATGTGTGCTGCAGATCAATATTTTTAAAAGCAAAGTCTTGATCTTTAGAAAGAATGCTTTCATATTTAAAAGGGAATCTCAATTGGTACCTGAGTTCTGATTGGAAATAGTGGACTCTTATTATTATTTTAGGAAAGTTTTCTCCAAGAGTGGGCAGGATCAGGATCATAGGAAGGTTTCTATGAAGAGGGCCCTTTCACAGGCTAATGCTTTGCTCAGATTTTATAAAACATGTAGATAGCAGCACTTTTGGCATGTCCTGTCAGTTTAAAGGCCTAAAATTCCTTCCTTGCTGTGTTACGCTTGTGGTGTGGTTGACATGAAGTACTGGCACTCTTTTGAGGGGACCAAGGGTCAAACTTTTAATCCAATGTGTCATTTGAATACTCTTGCAGCCCCTCAGGTGTTGCACTTGGAATTTGACTTATTATCAATGGCAGCTGTTTTAAGGTAGGGTAATTTCTTTCATGGGATCCGGAAGATGATTCTACTGTTGAGATTGGATCTAATCCCCTTAAGGGTGATTTTCAGCATTTGGGACAAAGGGCCAGATGCAGGAAACAAATAGCGAGTCGCAAACGGCAAAAATTGCCGTTTGCGACTCGCTATTCGCGTTTCCCAATGCAGAAATGCATATTGCGAGTCGGTACCAACTCGCAATATGCATTTCCGAATCGCAAATAGGAAGGGGTGTTCCCTTCCTATTTGCGATTCTGAGTGGTATGCAATACCATTTGCGACCGCATATGCGGTCGCAAATGGTGTCGCAGTTACCATCCACTTCAAGTGGATGGTAACCCACTCGCAAATTGGAAGGGGTCCCCATGGGACCCCTTCCACTTCGTGAATGGACCCACAAATATTTTTTCAGGGTAGGTAGTGGTCCAAGGGACCACTACCTGCCCTGAAAAAAAACCGAAACTAAAGGTTTCGTTTTTTTTTTTAAGTGCAGCTCGTTTTCCTTTAAGGAAAACGGGCTACATTTAAAAAAAAAAAACTGCTTTATTTAAAGCAGTCACGAACATGGAGGTCTGCTGACGACAGCAGGCCTCCATGTTTGCGAGTGCCTAGACTCGCTATGGTGCCGCAATTAGCGACCCACCTCATGAATATTAATGAGGTGGGTCATTGCGACCCCATAGCGAGTCGCAGTCGGTGTCTGAGACACCGTACTGCATACCAATTTGCGAGTTGCAAATTGCGAGTCGCAGGGACTCGCAATTTGCAAGTCGCAAATTAGCATTTTGCTACATCCGGCCCAAAGTTCCCAAAGAGGAAAGAAAATGTGAGTTGTGTCAGCAGGGCTTTGTGGGTTAGAAAACCAAACCTAATGGGATCCATGCAAGTCACACCATCCTGTTTTTTCGCTAGGTATCTAGTTTTAAAATATGCACAGGTTGGTTTGGTTTCCCTAGGTGCCGGCTGAACTAGGGTGCAAAATATAGAGCTACCCACATCAGAAAAGGAGGGTCACTTTTCGGTGGAAAAATGTGCTGCATACATGCTGGGTTTTGGGCCGTTTGCTGTCACAGGCACTAAGTCCACCCACAGAAGTGGGGTACCAATATTATTTTGAGACTTGAGGAAATTCCGGGTGGAAGGACGTTTGTGGCTCACCACATTTTCCAGAACTCTCCATCACAGAAATGGGAGGGAAATGTGTTTTTTTCTCACAGTTTGAAGTTTGCAAGGGATTCTGGATAAAAAAACATGGGGCGAGCCATCCAAGTCAGCCATCCTTGGATACCCCTAGGTGTCTAGTTTAAAAAAATGTACAGGTTGGCTAGGTTTCAATAGGTGCCCGCTGAGCAGGGGTACAAAACCTAGAGCAACCTATATCGGAAAAAGAGGGTCAGTTTTCGGTGGGGAAATGCGCTGCATACATGCTGTGTTTTGAGCCGTTTCCTGTTTCGGGCACTAAATCTACCCACACAAGTGAGGTACCATTTTAATTGAGGGAATGCCGGGTGGAAGGAAGTTTGTGTCCAGAACTTTCCATAACAGATATATGAGGGAAATGTGTTTTTCTTATCACAGTTTAAGGTTTGCAAGGGATTCTGGGTATCAAAATGTGGGAAGAGCCATGCAAGTCAACGCACCCTGTATACCCCTAGATGTCTAGTTTTCAAAAATGTACAGGTTGGTTAGGTTTCCTCTAGGTGACAGCTGAGCTGGGGTCCACATCTGAAAAAGAGGATCAGTTTTTGGTGGGAAAATGCAGGGCATATATATTGTGTTTTGGGCTATTTTCTGTCACGGCACTAGGTATACAAACACAGATGAAGTACCATTTTTATCAAGAGGCTTGGGGGAATGCCAGGTGGAAGGAAATTTGTGGCTCTTCACAGTTCCCAGAATTTTCCATCAAAGAAATTTGAGGAAAATGTTTTTTTTAGACAAATTTTGAGGTTTGCAAGGGATTCTGTGTAACAGAACATAGTGAGAGCCACACAAGACCCCCCATCCTGGATTCCCCTAGGTGTCCAAAGTTTCAAAGTTTATTGACAGATCAAAGAAAATTATTCCATCGTCATACAGTACAGTAATGATATAAAAACATTGTAATGATAAAATATCTACATTGCTGTATGTACATTAAGCACAAACCGTTTGAAATAGCAAACAGTCCAATATGATATAAAAACATTGTAATAATATAGTATCCACATTACAGTATATATATTCAAGTTAAAAAGTTTTAAAATGACAGACACAGCCGGTATATAGTACACAAAACTATCATCTTTATAAACCCTCGTTACAATTAGTAAAAAAGCCGTGGCAAAATGTGGGGGTGCTCAAAGTCCCATGAAACAAATTCATTGCATTACCAAGAATTTTTTCTGTCTGATGGTCCAAGCGGCAAATAAGAATTTAGAAACTGCGACCACCATCATTAATGGGGAATCACTCTTGCACATTCTTAGGGCAGTAATTGGTCCATTATGGAGAGGTTCCTATATAAGGGAGCAATCCACCTACATCTAGGTGCAGCATTTTATTAAGGCAAAAGAAAAGTAGGTGCTCATCTGTTTAATCTCCAGTGATACAAAATTGACAGTTTCTGACACCATCTGCAGAGGGATCCCAGTGTGCATTAAAGGCTGCAAGTGGCAAAGTGCCATATCTAAACTGCAAAAACAAATTGCGAGCATGAGCTGGTCTGATGACATCCAAAAAAGGCTCATTCGAGGGAACAGTTTTAAACTGCAGAAAACCTCTAGTCAATGGTCCTCGGCCACTAGACTGTTCGATCCGAGAGGATATCCTCTTCCAAAATTTCTGCTTAACCATTGGTGCGGCATTCTATGGGATTGCAGTTGGTGTATCTCAGAATCCTTGAAGCCCTAACACAACCCATGAATTACTCAAATTCCTCAGCCAGCCAATCTTCTGCACTGCTTGCATATGCCCAATACATCAATAAGACCAGCCCTGTAGTTTTGTAGTTCGATGGTTGACCATATATGGGTCCAATATAGCAAAGATCTTAAAGTAGCAAGCTCTGTGATAGGATGAATACGAAGAAATCTAATCTGAGGGGCAACGGAGGGGGGTCCCTTTCTCCACCCGAGTGATAGTCCTGAGGACATTATTCTTCTTAACACCAAGAATATTCAAATTGCTATGTCCCCAGAGCTCTGCCTCAAATAGGGCTGCACCCCTTGACTGGATTTTATAGATGTTAACCGCAGGATTGACTGGAAAGTACTCAGCTTTCGAATCTATCCTGACAATGGCCCCTCCTCTGTGGCAGAAAACCTGCGAGCTTTTGATTATTTGCGGGCCCCATGAGCCTGAGTCCGCCAGTCTAACACCTAGGTAGTCAAACTCAGTAATCCTTTTTAGTCTCTTGTTATTCACGGTGACCACGCCATTCATCCTCCTCATCCTGGTGTGTATCATCAGCTTAGTTTTAGCAACATTGACTTACAGCCTGAAGTCTTTGCAAAAGGCAAGGAAGCTATTCACTAGGTTCTGGAGGCCCACCCTGGTACTAGCTAATGGAAGGGTGTCGTCAGCGTAAAACAAACCCATAACTTTTTGACCAGCTAATAGGGGGGAATCAATTGCACAGTTAGGGAAATATTCTATGCAATTATTTTTATACAGGAGGAAAAACGCAGGCACCAGGATGCAGCCCTGGTGAACCCGCTTATTAACGCTAACTAGATCTGATAGCTCACCCTTGTTACCATACCTGATCCTGGCGAAATTCCCCTCGTGCAAGCGGACAATGAGACTTAGTAATTCGAGTGGGACCCTCATCTCTCAGAGGGTAGCCCATAGCTTCTCTCTTGGAATCAAATCAAAGGGTGCACAGTGATCTATAAAAGGTCACCTCCTCTAATATATATGGTCTTCCACTTAATCTGCAAGAGTCTAAATACTTGATCAAGGCACAGGTTGAAGATCTAAATCCTGCTTGTAGATTTGAAATTGCACTACTCTCGTCAATCCACTCCACAAGCTGATGTAGGATTTGCTTACAAAAAACCTTCTGTAGACTAACCAATAAACTGATTGGACAAAAATTTGACGGATCGTTCGGGCTGCTATTTTTAAATATGGGCACTATCTCTGCCCCCTTCTACTTAGGAGGAGTCAGAGTGCCACCGCAATCGCATTGGAAACAGGATTAATGTAAGGCACCCAAGTGCTAGTGTTTGATTTGTATAATTCACCCGGAATTTCATCCAGGTCAGGGCCTTCCCTAGCTTGAGTGAATTAACTGCTGTTAGAGTTTCAGAAATTGAAAACCCAAGAGGGACCATGGCCTCATTGCTGATAGAATGGAGGCTGTCTTGGCGGGAAAGAGAACTAAAATGAGTGACCCATTCGCCTGGGAGAATTGAGGGCCCAATTGGAGAATAAATGTTCCCCTTACAGCTGCTGACCAGCTTCCAGAAACGCCTTTGGTTATTATTCTGGGCTGCTTGAAGTAATTCTGACCAGAATTTCCCATCCCACTCCCTCTAGGCCTGGGTCAATTCCCTTCTATAATCTGATCTACCTGACCTAATTTCACTTCTATTGCCTGCTTTAGTGACTTTTAATAGATTCAACTTAGCTTCCCTACATCTTTTGTTGAACCACCAATTATTACTTCTTTGCCTAAGCGTGCTGGAGGAACCCTTCCAAAGTAGATGCTTCAGGATTTTATAAAGTTTGAAGTGCTCTTCAATAACTCTCCCACAATCGCTCCCGTGTAAGATCATGGACTCCATATGCTCAGCAAGAGATTGGTAGAGTAAAGATATTGTAGAAGTGGAACAACTTACTGCCTCCCATTTAAAAAAATATATATTGTTGGTCAACATAATTTACTGGCCAAAGTTTCCTAGATTTAGTGTATTGGTAGATGATAGCAACTTACAGATGGATAGTACTAGGGCGTCATGGTCAATCTCTTCATGTTCTCTCACCTCCATGTCAGCCATATACTTCCACAGTCTAATATCTAGAAGGACATAATCAATGTGGCTTTTGTAAGTCCAACATCTAAAAGCTGGGGTCGGGTGGGCATCTAAGCATGACAGACCATTACATGTTCGAAGCCCATATGCCAAGATAATATCCACTACCTGCAGGGCTGCTCTAGTTAAACTGCGCTTAGGTGGAGCAGTCAGTTCCGGTATACCCTTATTTTATCTTCTTCATGGGATAGGTCCTGTGCAACTAAATTGGTCTCAAAGGTGATATTGAACTCCCCCGAGATAATCAAATAATGGGCTCCCTTGGAACCCAAGAGGAAGTTATCGAATCTGTATAGTGTGGTCGACTCACAGCTTTTCCGCACGCCTCTATTGTACAGGTTAATCAACAGAATGGAGCTCACCTTATTTATCGAAAGGACTAGACCTTGGATGTCACTAGATCCCAGGTCTAGTTTGTTCACAGTGCAATTCAGTGTCACACTTACCCATACTAATAAACCTACTGAGGCCCACCCTGCTGCCGACCCACAAGCGGGGACCCGGAAGCTCTTAGACCCATTCCTATACTTTGGTTCTATTGCCCAGGTTTTCTGAAACACACATAGTTTGTGCTAATCTCAAAATTTCCTCCATGACAGATTATTAAATTTAGGCCCAATTCCCACTATGTTCCAGTTTAGGGTGCCTACCAGGTTGTCTTACAGGACTGAGGAGGAATCGGGGGAAGTAACATAGAGTCTAGATGTAGTGTTCCTATTAATGGGGGTTGCTCGCCTGGCACAGAATAAGTAACCTGGGACTCCTTAGAACAAGAATGATTTCCCATTTGGGTTGACTCCGGGAGGGATAATTGCAACTAGGGGATATGGGGCTAGCTGGCAAAACCCCTGAGGACCATGACTAGTATGTGGAAAATCCACCTCCCCAAGTCAGTCAGTCTCGGACAAGGATCTGCGTACCTCTTTGTGGGAGGTTGGGCCTCTAGCTATAAGTGCCCCAGAACCCTAAGTATCTAGGGGCATATTTATATTCTGTTTGCACATTTGGCGCAAACAGTGCACCATATTTAAACTTTGACGCCCGAGCCCGCGGATGTCAAAATTCCTCTGTGTGCGTCATTTTTTGGATGCGGGAAACTGCCTTGTGTTAACGACATGCAAGGTAAGCGTTCCCGCCCAAAAAAGGACTTTAAGGCCTGTGCGCCTTCTTTACACTCCTGCGTCATTTTGATGCCCAGGAGGGGGCGGGCCTTAAAAAACAGCGCACAGCCTGATGTGTGCCGTTTTTTAACGCCTCGGTGAGGGCAGGCGTTAAGGGACCTGTGAGCTCACTTCCAGGTGCTCTTCCCTGACCCCAGGGACACCCCCTGCCACCCTTGCCCACCCCTGGAGGACACCCATGGATGGAGAGACCCATCCCAGGTAAGTACAGGTAAGGTGAGGTAAGTATTTTTGTAAATTATTTTAAAGTGGCATGGGGGGGCTAATTTGGGCCCCCTACATGCCACTGTGCCCAATGACCATGCCCAGGGGACAGAAGTCCCCTGGGCATGGCCATTGGGCAAGGGGGCATGACTCCTGTCTTTGCTAAGACAGGAGTCATTTCAATGGGGGTTGTGCGTCAAAAAATGGCGCAAGTCTGTTTTGAGGCATGATTTTTGCCTCAAACCTGACTTGCACCATTTTTTGACGGACAACCCCCATTTTCCCCTATGCCGGCGCTGCCTGGTTTGAAAATGAAAAATTTGTCATTTTCCTCCTGTATTTTATTGTTGCTTGATGCTGTGAAAGCATTTACATAGCGGTAGGGTTTTTATTTATTTATTTGATTTCATTCTGTTGTGTCTGTTGTTATTTTAAATACATTTTTGTTGTAGTTTTAAGTCGATTTTTTGCTGTAGTTTTTTTATGTTGTCTGTACATTTTTTGATTTATATTTAATTGGATTTTAATGTGTTGAGTATATTTAATTTTTTGTTGCATTATGTTATGTGGATCTCCATAGGAGTTCCGTATCATAATTAAACTTACTTGACTTGACTTGAGCATCGTTACTGGTTGGCTGAATACATCGCTGTGACACCACAAGCTATGGCATCCACGTCTGGCCGCACCTCTCCCCCTTAGGGAGACGTACTTATCTGGAGCCATTCTGAACTACTGCTAATTACTCCGGGTGCATTGTATTCCAGCTGTAGTGGTACAGATGAGCTCTAAAACAATAAAATAGGGCCAGTCCAGAGTAATCACCAGAGGATGAGGTTTATTTGTGCATTTCTATCAGTCACTTTTGTGTTTGCTTACATGCTGGATTTGGCACAATTCCATCACATCTTTCAGAATTTTGGGCAATGTTTGAAAATGAACATTTATAACTGGTCCTATGTGCAACATGACTATTTAGTTTCAATGACTTAACCCAAGGACACTAGTAAGAAGGTATCATAATAGGAACTCAACAAGAGAGGGTCATAAAAGAAAGCAAGCCTTTGAAAAAATATGTTTAGCTTAGAACTAAAAATGCCCTTGATAATTCCATCCTTGCAGTCACTTATCCATCTGTCCATGCACTTAGTCGCTTTCATTCGGGCTCTTAGTCAATCATCCTTACACACTTTGCATCTATACATCTACCCATTGACTCGTTCTTGCATTTACCTGCTCACTCAACCGCAACATCACAAAAACACACACAAAACCCACCAATCAATGAAGTGGCGCTTTAAGGTAACAACGTGATCTAGGGGCTTTGCTGCTAGTTTGTGAGGGGTGTGAGACTCATTTTGGTAATTTGAGACTATTACTTTGAAGGGTATGAAAGAACTGCCTGCAGTGTGTGTCAGGTACTCTCTGATTAGTATGAGTGCTGCTGGTAGTGTGAGACTGCTCGGGTGTGAGGTGTTTGAGGATGATTCTGCTATTATGGGAATGTCATGCGGATGGGTGTGGGATTGTTGTCTGCACTGCCGGTATTTGGTCTTAGTGTGTTTTTCCAAATATAATTTTTTTTCCAGTTATGTGTTTGTGGGGGATATCGGTGAAGATACAGTGCATTTTTAATGATGGATTCTTCGTAATTTTGAAACAATGCTGGAGAAATTGATCTTAAAGTTGCCTTCACTTCTGCTGCTTTTGAGCATTGAGGATCTGATTTCCTTAATGATTAAGTGGGGCATTATTGACACTGGTGTTCAATTTATCTACTTCTGTGAACCCTTGTCCAGTGGAGGCGGGTTGTCCGCCCCACCTGCAGGCAGGCTACCTCTACCACAACAATCAGCATGGATCACTGGTCCTCCACGTCACACGCTCAGCCAGTTGTTTACTGTTGCCAGAAAGTACTTTTTACAAACATACAAATGTAAGCAGAGCCTCAGCCATCAATTCCCAGCCCCATTCATGCTCGCAGATACTCCCAATCTGCTCCCGGACTCTATTAGTGGCCTGAATGGAACAGCTTTGCAGCAGTTCATGCCAGGAGTTGTCCCTGGCTAACACTGGTCACCGTTCACCAGCCACAAAGCCATTCCAACCCCCCTGCAGGCATACACACGTGATTGCAAATGCAGCACGGTGTACTTTATAAGTTGGGCAAAATCGGGACATAGTCAGTGACACAGAGTTCTTAAAGTGTAAAAGGCAATTTATTTAGGACAGGATTGCCTTGTATACAATAACATTATAACTAAACTTTTAACCAAGGTCAAACCCCCTCCACCCCACCTTTATAAAACCTCTCCAGTCTACTTTTCACTCATGCCTCAATTAGCTTCTGTTCATCCATCTTTCACTTCAATTGACCCACACATCCTCCTTTTTCTTCCATCCCCTGCCTGCTTCGGGCATCCCCCATGCTATTATCCTTCACCTGTTTTCTTTTTCCCCCCTGGAAGGGTGGCCAAGCCTGCATCTGACTCTCCACCCTCCCCTATCTACTATCACACCTCATATCAGCAAACCTGCCCTAACTGGCATCCACCCAACTAAATACCCCACCCATGTCCCACCCCCACATAGCCCTTACCCAATCCTGCCCTCCCTCCATCACTTCCCTCCCAAAAGTCCCCATGGAGAGACTAGACTACGTCTGCTCTCCATGGGGGCCCCCAGAGCAACACAGCAAGCTTGATAGGAGCAGGATAATCACCAAAAGGCAGTTTTAATGTCTTGCACAAATGCTGAAGAGAACATATTCATCCATTCTCACACACTAAATAAAACAGCAGAGAATAGCATAGAACCCTCCCACCGCTTTCATCACCCGCTAGGATATAGGAGCAACAGCTCCGGAGAAAGCCCAGCAGGTGTCAAAATCATGCAGATCAAAATCTGAGGAAGAGATTGCACTACAGCAGCTCAGTTGTTTGTTTACTTATAGCAATAGCCACCAGCCATCTTCACATGTGGCCACCTAATTACATTTGTATTTGGTGGCCATCTTTAGATCAGGTAATCCACAGTGTGTTATGTGGCAATTAAACATGACCCTGCTGCAGATGGGACTCGTGGCATAACACACTAACACACTATTGCTGCTTTTCAGAGTCTTTTACTTCTAGTGCCCTAGGCAATGTTAATAATAGACCAACAGTTTTTTCATCAACAATTTTACTGCAAATATTACAATGATATTAACAGTGATGTTATAAAAGATGTTATGAGTGCCATAATTTGTGGCGTAATTAACAGTGCTTGGAGAGGGCACGAGTTATAGTTACCTTAGGGCACGAGTTATAGTTACTTGAGATAACTAACTACAACAGGTGAATTTCTATGATTTTGTATGTTTAACATGTGAGCCTAACTATAGCCTCCCTATAACCTTTAGTCTTTTTAAGAGAATTTCAGTGTCTTTTAAATTATATTTTCTAACTATAGTGTCCCTGTACCCCTTGTTTCTTTTCAGTAAATTTCTATAGTTTTCGAACGTAAAGTAATTTTCATTACTATACATTGAATTCAACTACCGCTGCGCACGGCCTTTGACTGTGAGCCGTGGCGGTTGGCCGCAGGGCCTGGACTGCGGCCAGAACCAGCAGCCTACCCCTCCTAACCACCCAATCCCACCCTGGGCACAGCTATTTGGCCATGCGTTGCAAGACTTGGCCTGTCTCTCTGGGTGTGAGAATAGGTGTGAGAGTATGTATCTGGGGGTGAGAGTTGCGGTGAGCGTGTCTGTCTGGGTGTGAGAGTGGGTGCATCACTGTCTTAGTGGGTGTGTCAGTGTCTGTATGAGTCTGTGAGTGGGTGGCGGAGGGCTTCTGTGGGTTTGTGAGAGGGTGTGTGAGAGGGTCTGTGAGTAGGTGTGTGTCTGAGTGGGTCTGGGAGTAAGGTCTGTGATGGACTGAGAGTGGGTGCCAATGGTCTGAGTGGGTCTGTGAGTGGGTGCGTAAGGGTCTGAGCGGGTGCGTGAGTGGGAGAAAGAGATTGAGACAGGGAAATTGAGAGAGACAGAGAAAGAGAGGGAGAGAGATAGAGAGGTTTTTATGCTTTGGTGAATGATATACATAGAATGAAATATTTCTGGACAAATTGAAAGAAAAATATATTTGTCAATTAAAAAGAGTTAGATTACCTTTCATTATAATCCTTAAACTTTTGAAGCTGAAAAGAAATTAAAGTAGGGAAATGACCACAGACACACCTGAACTAGCAGCCTCAACCTTCAGTGTAGGGGTCTGAGACCCTAAACATTCTGCCATAAGTACTAGGCTTCAAACGTGGTAACAATGGTCTATTTCCTGCACATCTCGCTTTGTAACAATAGTATTATACAATGATGCTCAACACACTAAAACACACCTGTTACCTAGATGTATGTGTTTTGATCAGAAAAAACCTCTGCCAAGACCAATATATACAAAAAGTAGCGGAACACTCTTATCTGAGATCTTGCATAGTTAATACATTATTTTCCAGGAACCTACATCAATATGATCAATATCAATGTCTAGGATGTGCAGTACAAACATTAATAGAAGGAATCCAAAGATTGTACTAGAAAAACATCCTTAACTCCCAAATGAACTATGAACATATTTATATGGTCTTTTGAACAGCATGAACAAAATCACAAATGCATTGACGATCTTGGTCAAATGAAGAATTCGGCTGACATGTATTTCGTCCCTCCCTGGGGACTTCTTAAATGCTGATAACAATATGGGAGCAATGCTTTCATCTGTTCCCCTGCTGGGAAAACACATGAAAACTCTGCTTTCCGCCAGCAAGACGTGTTTGACAGCTCTTACTGTCAGAAAGCCCACTTCGCTTTCTTTTGCTTGGTGGGGGCTATCAGTTCCACGCAAGAAAACGCAAACAGCTATGTCCCGGGGGTGGGCACTGCAGGACATAGCAGGAGCCATCCCTTGGGTGTGGTGGTCCCCAGGGCCATCTATGGCTCAACGAGGGGTGCCGCGCGGCCCCCCTCCAATGACCATTAGCCCAGTGCGGTGGTCGGCCCCAGGGCCCGAGGGTCCAAAACAGACTCCCTTAATTGTTTCATTGAAGCACTGTTGGGGGGTGGGTGTGGGGTCTGTCCCCAGGGCTGCAGGGGCATCACATTCAGTGAAAGCCCTTCGGAGGTGGTGGTCCCCGGGGCAGCCCCCATGTTATATTTGGTAGAAGCCCCGGGGAGGTGGTAGTCCCCAGGACTGCAGGGGGGCTGAGCAGCCCCCTTTTTATATTTAGTGAAAGCCCTGGGGAGGTAGTGGCCCTGGACCTGCTAGGGGGTGGGCGGCTACCTGCATGAAAATGGCAATGTCCCCGAGACTTGGCCCACCTGGGGGTTACAGTTAAATAGGCACGAAGGCTGCGTTTGTTTTTCTTTTTTCTTTAATTATGGCCCAGCTCGATCACAGACCTTCTGTGAATCGTGGCAAACATTTAAAATAAGATGTGTTTTTAGCTCTAGGGGTTCTCTTTCAGACCCCAGCACTAGAGCTAAGGGATCAGGGTGTCCCTACCCTGGCCCCTTTTTTAATTCTTTTATTCTGGGACTCGGCTGAAGCTGAGTCCCAAGATGGCTGTCAATACTTCCTTGTTGAAGTTTTGGCAGCCAATCAGATCTCAGCATGAGATAGGGAGGGTTTGTGGAGCCTTTGCACCCGTATATATAGAAATATGGATTTTCTTTAATTTCTCAAAAACTACTGAATGGATTTACACCAAATCAAGAGCTACCCTTCTTCCAAAGTTGGTGTAATTCCGTTCAGTGGTTTGGAGTGACCACTGTTCAAAATCCATATGGAAAATTGAATGGGGAAAATGCGTTTCAGGACCCCCCCTTTTTCTCAGCTCTCACTTGATGGATCACCTCCGAAACTCTCCAGACAGACGTTGAAGTGGGCGTCAGATTTTCTTGGAAAATTTTGTGAAGATTCATCAAACAGTGCCAAAGTAATAAGCAAAACAAAAATCACCATTTCTATAGAAATTAGGTCCTAACTATAACTACCAAGTGGCGAGAGCCGCTAGGTAATGCACACACACACATAAATATGTATATATATATATCTCCATATATATATATATATATATATATATATATTTCTGCACTTTAAACAGCTGCTTTGTACATACATACATTCTTTTGTTAGCTATTCAATGGCAGATATTAGTGATTACCTATTCTGTCCTTTTAAGACTTTAGTGAGCTGCGAAGGCCAGGTAACTATATTGAATATATGAAGTTACAGTATGTTTACATTTTGTGGTTTTGCACAATTCTTGTGGAATTTACACATAGATTTGATGCATAACGGTTAGGATGGAGCTAATATATGAATGTTACACCTATTGCAGATCTTTGCTCAAAGTGTGTTAAAGATTATTGCAACCAATAAACCTTGCACTTTAACTGCTTATTCCGCATATAACAGTTTTTTGGAGAGAGTCATTGAAAGATATATTTTAATGGATACTCAAAACATTCAGACTGTTTGCCCTTTAAAGTTTGTAGGATTGAGAATTTGAACAGCAAACTAAAGCAGCACCTTATAGAAAAACATAAGTAACCTGCCTCTTTAGTGATTATCACTTGATTATGAATTTGCAGAATGCACAATGTACTTTACAGAGTCTAGAAGTTGAGATCAATGTAGGTCAGTCTCTTTATAAATATGTATTTCTTTTTTTTCTGTGCTCATTTTTGCTTGAATTGTATAATTTACTAGGATGAGTCTGTATAACAAACAAACTTAGCACTTTATTGTAAAACATCGGCTGCTTGCCTTTTTAGATATTGTCTTTTTATTATAATATGGAAGAATGCACAATGCATTTAATAGAGTTTGGATTTATGAGCATAGGTATACGTAAGACAGCCCTTCTACAAAATGTACATCTCCTCATATCTTGTATTTACCACTTTCGAATTGTGTATCTCATGAGGATGAATGACAAAAACAAAACACAAAACAAAATGATATGAGAAGATCAAAATTTGAGCTTGTAATTTAGATATGACATGTTCAGAATTAGCATCCTGCTTTAAGTTGACTTGATTGTACTTTACAGTGATTGTCACAAATATGGTGCTAGATCCTTGACATCAAGGAGAGCAGGCATCCACGTTGTAGTTTTTTGAAATTGATATGGAAGAGGGAATGCACTGCGTGGACACTTTAAATGAGATGGTTTACAACATAGGACTCTGTCCAGTCAAGGGCATAACACTGAAATGCGTAAACCTTTTTATTTCTGCACAGCACTTTAATGAGCAATTTAATGTAATAAACTAAGCAAAATAACGCTTGAGTCTGCGGAGCGGTGAATCTGGCTGGCCGTTGCCACTTGGTGAAAACATTATTTGGGACTGATATGAATGAATTTTCTATCTATCTATCTATCTATCTATCTATCTATCTATCTATCTATATGTACATATATATATATATATATATATATATATATATATATATACACGTATACATGTATAATATGTATATATCTATATGTATATATATATATGTGTGTGTATATGTATATATCTATCTATATCTATCTATATATATATAGATATATATTTTTTTTTTTCTCACCTTAATGTAACTATAACTCATCAAACATTTTACTGAAAATCTTACATGGATATTATCAATTATGTTAGCAAAGATTTCATGAGTGTCGTAATTTGTGGGGTAAACAGCAGTGCATGGTGAGGGTGTAAGGTTTTGTTACCATAGGGCACAAGTAATAAATACTTGAGATAACTCTTACTATAACAGGTGAATATCTATGGTTTTGTATGCTTAAAATGTGAGCCTAACTGTAACGTCCCTGTAACCTTTGGTTTTTAAAGTGAATTTCTTAGTTTTTTTTAAATTCTATTTCCTAACTATATTGTCCCTGTAACCTTTGTCTTTTTTGCAGTGAATTTCTACAGATATTTTTAAAGTTAAGTAATTTGCATTACTATAAGTTAATCCATCCACCACTGCGCACAGCTTTTGTCCGGGCATAGTTGGGTGTGGACTTATACTGGGTGCTATTTTGTGTCTGGACAAAGCTAAACCACCCTGAAGGGCTATAATTATAGCATAACATGTGTCAGGGGTTGCTTTTGCTCATTCCAGGTTGGCTTGGAAGGTATTGTACCAACCCAGAGCTTTAATATTGTGCCTAGAGTGGTAAAAGGCTTTTGTCATTTTACAGCTCGGCGAAGATGGCACTGTGCTGATCCTATGCTTAAAGATTTTGTTGGATAAATGGCAAAAGGCTTTGTTTCTTTCTAGCTCAACCTGGATAGCAATGTGCTAATCCAATGCTTAAAAACTTTGCCAGAAAAACAGACATTTGAGGTGCAAAGTAAATATTTGCAGAAATATATATATGTATTACAGTAAACCAACAAAAAATAATAAATTCCATGTCCAGTTGCAGAAATTATTATGTCTCTGCATTGGAAATAAAAGAGCTGGAATACACAAGGCGACTATTGCCTAGACAGTACATTAAATCATTCAATGCTAAGAGTAAACTCAGTGACTCTGTAACCTCGGTATTTGCACAGTGGGACAACTTGTTGATCCCATAGCCTTCTTCTAACCCTCCATTGGCAGCCATCCATCATCTCACAATTTGTACACAGTCCAAGCCACAGAATAATATTTCCATTAGTGACCTCTTGGGAAACCAACCCAGATTCACCCTTGCTCAATCAAACTCACACTGATGTCATTACGGGAGGACAAACCAGAGACAGATACATCTGTTTTACCCCTTCTTCAGCACCATCCAGGTGCTACTCTGGGCTAAAGTCCTCTAACCCATTGTTTAATCTCCTGACATTTAACGTTGAATGCATTGTGAGAGATTGGATTGATGCAAGAATTTAGATGTCTATATGTACTTCACAGTCTAATCTGTATCCTATTGAGTGTTCTGTTATGCCATGTCATACTAATGGAGTGGATATCATTGGTCTAGTTGAGGGTGAACATGGAAAATGCAAATATTTAGCAATGTGGTTGTGGATCACCTTCCAAAATGGACCAAAGTAGAGGTAATCGGGGAGACCAGATTCACTCTCCATGATTAAAAGGTCCATATGGAGTTTTTGTGACAGACGAGTGCCCCAAAATGATTATTTCTGATAACAAAGTGCAGTTACTTCAGATGCCATGAAAGGGTTTTTGGCAAGAGATTGCACTTTATACATTACCAGCTCTGTGTATCCTTCAGCCAGAAATAGGGCAGCTGAAAGGTTTAATCATATAATCAGAGACTTTATTAAAATGGCAAAAACGAGTCAAAGGTATTGGAAAATTGAAGTTCAGAAAGTGTTGTGTCATTACCATGTTGCACCAGGTGTGACACGTTACTGTCTTTTTATTAGTATGCACGATAGAGAATCAAATACCAATCCAGTGTGTGTTTGACATCAGTAAACATGAGTGTTGACTGGTCTTCAGAGATAATGAGTGACAGTATCAGAAACGCTCATCTCAGAACATTTGTGAAGAGAATTATGCCAAGAGTCATTGCCTACAGGATCTTTATCTCAAAGATGGATAGCACATGAGTCAAGAGAATTGCTATAATTTCCAAAGGGGAATTGTTCCTTGCAGGTTTTCAAAGTGTTGAAAAATGCAGCTAAATGCAGTGATGATAAAGTGTGAACATAAATGAGTGATGATGACCTACATTACCCAAAAGATCTGAATTTAATGCCAGGATATTCTAAGTATGGTGTATGGTGTATGGGGTGTTGATCAAGATCGAGGTCTGGATGGTGCAGAAGTATTATGGTTCAACCTTCGATAATAACACTGGTGTTGTCTTTAAGGTTATTGCCAAAACTGTAGTGTCTGCCTCTCAGGTAGACACGAGGAATCTCACAGGCAGGACCACAATCAAAGCACAAGGAGACCTGGAATAACACAGGAACGTGCCTTGGTCCTAGCGCACCACACAACTCAGCAGCTAAACTTCTATTGGCCCAGTCCCAGGAATTCCATGAAGTAGCTAGGCTCTGAACAAGTTCAAGGAGAATGCTGAGTTAAGTATGGAACACTGCAACTCCACTGAGCCAAGAATGCCTGCTGTGGATCAAGAGTTAGGATCGTTATGCATGTTCAGAAAAGGATCACAGAAGCGGCTTACACCAAACTATTCCCCTGCATCAGGTGCAGACTAGTGCCACAGAATGCCTCCCTCAATCCCTCACTGGTCCTCATGTGATGTGGCTATCCATTGGCTCATAGAGTATGGAGTCTCTGGGAACACAAAAGTGGACAAAGATGTAAAATATAGATACATATCAGAAAATTTCACTTGCTGGGCTTTACTAAATAATTGGTGGTTGCTGTTTGTGTGGAAAGGTTTGAACAGACATTCTGAAGGAGGATATTGGTTAATTGACTACTTATGCATTCAATTTGAAATGTAGCTGCACAAGAATAGATGTTGATTCACAAAAATAACAGTGATAGAAGAGGAGACAGCATACGCCCTTTGGCCCCAGCAGCACTGTGAACTATTTCCTTCTCGCAAACAGAAATCATCCTGGTAGTTTGAGGTGAACCATACAGAGCAAAAAACCTGAACAGCGAAAGTGTCTAAGGTTAGGATGTTATCGAAAAGGAAGAAAAAACTGTAAGCTATCCAAAAAAGAGTGTATCTTGAGTCGTACATAGAAAGTGCTCTCTCAACTGTGCCTATTGTAATGTTATCTCTGCTGTTACCAAAAGTAGAGTATAACACGTCTTGGAAAAAACAATAGGTCTGGATATTTCGTAGGTAAAAGAGCTTCCTCGTGGATTATTGAGTGATGATGGACTGGTGAGAGGTGGCTGTTAGACTGCGTGAACGGCTGCATTGGTCAGTGTGTGACTAATTAACAAGTCAGTGGGTGCATTGACAATGATGAAAAGGTAACTGCATGAATGGGTGAATAATTCATGGATGGATGCATGCTCACCAATAGCATGATAGTGCAAGCATTACGAAAGGGCTGGGCACCAATGTACTTAGAATGTCTATAATATGGCCTGAATTACAACCATTAATGCTTAGATTTGCACCAGTCCGTAGCACATGGTCAAAATGCACCAGCACGCATAATTCCTAACGCCGTATTAAGCTTTATTTCATTACCTAGCGATCATTGTGTAAAATCAGATTACGACCAGTGCTCATTAATCTTGAATGCATCTTCAGATTGACGGTCGGAAATCTTGAGTGCAGGCGGAGGTTTGTAAAATCGTTTAGTCGTCGTTCCTCCATGACCGAATTTGCACTATCACTTATTAACTCCTTGTGCATGGTCAGATTTGGCACCATCACTCACTAATTCTGAGTACATATATAGACTCACAGCACCAATCAGCAGTAATCGATGCATGGTGACTTTAGCATCAACCATCAGAAATCTTGAAAATGTGGCCAAATTTGTAGCTGGACTCATTAATCCTTGCTGGATGTTCGAAATGCCACTATTTCTCTGCATACGTTGCAGTAAATTCAGATATGTGCAGTCATTCACTAATACTCAGTACCAATGCAGATTTCCACCACTCAGTAATACTCCATGCATGTGATGTGGGTACCATTACTCTGAAATATTAAGGGCCTGCCAACATAGATGCCATTTAGGGGTCGCCAGGGATCGCAGCTGCGACCCCAAGCTTGTCCCTTGCGACCCCTGGCACTGCCTCAGGGACCCCAGGCCTCAGAGGTGGCAAAATTAGTGTCAAGAACACATGGGCAGCTCATCGTTATGAACGTTGGTTGGGTCTCCACTTCCTTGTTTTCAGTCATTTTTTTTTTTTTTTTCTAATATAGAATAATATTACATTATTCACTATTAGTGTAATTAAAAACGGAGTATCTTTAGCTAGAATATGACCCTCCTTGGGAGTCGAGGTAAGTAAATAACACTTTTAAGTCTATGTTGTGTGCATTCGTGTGGGTGAGAGTGTGTATATATAAGAGAATGTGTGTGTATGGATACCTCCCGCCTGGATACCACCAGGTGAATAGTTGCGCTATACAAATACTTGATAGACTGTATGAGTGAGTGTCTGTTCTCGCGTCTGACCTTTACAACAAAACTTACAAAGGGACGCAAATAGGTCGATGAACCTTTTGACTCGCAGTTAAGATCATCCCACCATAACTTCAGTACATGCAGATCCATAATCAAAAATCAAAAATCAATCGACAATATCAATAATAAACAATAATCAATTACATTTATGACCATTTGAGTCAGTAATTGTCACATCCCATGACCTTTCAGCCATGAATAACCACACCTTGTAGTAAAAGTTAGAATATTTATTTCCCTATGTTAACAACGCTAATGCCACGTAAATAAATCTCAAAATCAAATGATACACATACGGAAACAACACTGGCTGTCCAAATCTACGGAAGAACCGCAATCTACTCAAAGCTTGAACTATTACACATTCTAAGGTTACGGTGTAAATTAATAACAAGAACAATTGTGCAAACGATATCACATACATTTAGATACAGCAGAGAAATTCATCAAACATTATTCCCTATTAGCAAAGTAAGGAACCTTAACTAACACCAGATGAGCATCGGCATGTTGGGCTTCATGCAAAACAATTTAGTAACACAAATTTGGAAAAATATCTAACTATGGCTCTATCAAAACAGTGTGGTTGGTACCTAGAAAGAAAAAGCAAATATGCATAGCAGACACATGGGTACAATAATACCTCTCCTCAAATGGATCGGCAAGCTAAAATAGACTTCGTCTTAAGGACATTAGTCGATCAGCAAGGCATCAGGATTCAGCATCAAAGTTCAGAAAACGCAAAGTCTTTAAGCATTAAAGTTGAGCACGTCACTTGTCAAGACGCACAAGAAAATATTGACCTTTCGGCCAGCAAAAAAATGGGTAAATGGCTGTCTTCTCTCGGTGCAGTCTTGTTAAGTTAAATTCCCTAAAATTATTTCCCAAGTCCCTATTGGTCAAGGGATCGCATGTTCACTCTTTGTCCAATAAAGCTAAAACTTCAAATCTATGAATTCTACCATTACTCCGTTCACATGTTGCTGATTGGTTTCTCCTGCAATGTCCTCATCATCGAGTCAATGCCTCCATTGTTCTCCTTCTGAGAAAGTCAGTCTCACACGCATTACATACATATTGATACATTTAGCAAAAACAGTATCTTCAAGCAGTCAATTCTCATGAGAAAAGATTCTCAGCTATGAACACATTTACACAATACGATGGAAAATCACAGTTTAACTCTCTAGGACAGCCATTTTATTAGACTTTAAGAATTACAGCTTGACATGACGCCTGGGAAATAAGCCAAGACCTCCGCTAAGTTAAAGCCTACAGTTAATGAAGATAATACATAATACATAACCCTTTATATGACACATTACTACATTAGTCAGACATATGCTCAACATTTCATATTAATAAACTGCTAGTAGGTACACTTTGTGAACCTTGACGGCCACTCATCGTGATCACATTTTCCAATGCGTGCATTATTTTTCTACGTTATTATGTTTTCTACACAAATCTATTACTCAGAATACATGAGCACTCATTAAAAATGTCATTAAAATACCTGCACTAGCGTGTGCATTTGTAAATGTGCGTGTGTGAGTGGAAGTAAAGATGGAATGGCGTGTGATGTCACTTCCGCTACCCCTGGCATTTTGCAGAATCGACGTCCATGCCTGCCAAGCTTTAGGTCATCACTCTGAAGTCTTGACTGCGTGCTCTGATTCCCACTGTCCTTGCTTTTTATGAGGATCCCTGTAAGTGCAAGAGAACAATACAACAGGTCGGATATTGATAGTATTCTCCTTCCACAGCCTACAGTATGCATTGGAAGTCTGAACTTGCCAGTTTTACCTACCTGGCAGCAAATCTTGTAAATATGATGGATTCCAGTGTATTGTGTAGTAAATATAATCTACAGATCATGCTTGTGTAAATATTGTGCATGCAGTCCACTGCATACTGTAGTGTGTCTTATGTTATAGACTCATCTGTACACTGCATCAAATAATAACTGCACTACATCCTGTATCAAATAGTGTAGACATGCTCCAGTGCAATTTGTGAGAACTATTGACTGAACTGCATAATACACTAAAATGCTACAGAGAGCACTGCTGCATGCTCTAGTACAGTAAGTGCAGTGAATACTCTGACAAGTACTGTGGTCATGCTCCAGGGCATACTGAAATAAAAATTACAGTAGTACATACCGACCAAATACTGGAGATGTGCCTGAGGGCATACTTTAGTATAAACTGTTATATCCACATTTGAGTGTTGAGCAGTCACTCCTTGTCTCCAGAGGATACTCTATGAAGTAATGTACAGGTGCTCTAATGCATACTCCTATAAGTATTGTGAATTTGTTCTTCTGCATATTGTAGCAAATAGCTTTTCTCTGTGCCAGTGTATGCTTAGTTAATAATGTATTATCTACTGAAGTCCAGTAAGTAATGTGTATCGGCTCCCATGCAAAACATAGTAACAACACAATTCACAGATACCTACCTACACACACATAGGCAAACAGACAACCCTCTCTCTGCAATGAATGGAATGATCCATATCAATGGCTGCCTTTGTTTACAATGATTACAACTGCCACAGTCCTACACTGGATGCAATGCTTTGGGCATATGATGACATTAGCTGCACCATTCTTTAGACTGATATGAAATGTATACATCTGTATTCTTGTAGTTCCCTTGATGGCAAAACATATGCCCACCGCAGCCCAAAGCACTTGTTCCCTACAACAAGCAACATAACTACAGAGTGAAGAAACGCATCCACTCTGTGGACCCTTCCTATAGAAACAACATCCAAACCCCAGTGACAACCTAAAAACAATTCTCCCTCAGAGAAGAACATATACCTTCCTGATATTCAGTCACAACTGCTTCCTCACAATCATAGTACTTGCTCTGTGATTATCTAAGAGAGATCAGTACCCCTTGATATGACCCCCCCCCCACTGCACAAACACTGCTCGGTGCTCAGCCACAATGGCACAGGAATACTCTATTAAAAGGAATCACAGATAGAGCATGCCAACACTGCATGCTCATCTCACAGACACACCGAGGCTGTCAAAAATCTGGGATGAGCTACCACAGACTCCTGATCCCATCATTTAAGGAGTACAACCACCAACACCAAACACCTTATGCTTACAGCATCCTCCCCCTCCTCCAGAGTAACAAGACCTTCAACATTATCTAGCAAGAACCCTGCCTAACTCGCGGGTATCTGCATGATCACATCAAATTTTAAGCAACTATGAGTTCAAGAAAAATTAATTATTTCAATGACAATGTTGATGTTAGCACTGGCAAGTGGAAATCTATGTTACTGATGTAGTCGATAGACCACAAACACCTTATTTCTATTTCTTGTACAAAACGTTGTTAGTTATGCATAATCAAAGAGGGGACTCATCTTCATATACTATTTGATTGTAAACATGAAATTACTCTGGAAACACCTGTGCTATAAATACATTAATTAATGTCTTGATATACCCTCAACTCTTCTAATATTCTTTTAGGTACATTCCCTACTCAAAGTACAGTGATAGTTAACCTTTTCCTATTATGGATACGTTCAGACAGAGCAGCGCAGCACAGCATATAATTATATTGATCATTAACCATGATTTATATTTCAAATACATATACAGATAACTGCTTCTGTTTATCAATAAAATATTCCAGTAATATCATCTATATTACTTAGACATTACATTCAATAATATGTCAGTATGTCCTATTTTATTGTATTTGTTGGATTTCCTTCTTTTTGTTTCCAACTTCTGTCACCTTTATCTTTTTTTTTCTTTTTCTCTTCTTGTACTTCACAGCCCACATGCTCCACCAGTCTCAAGTAAAACTTACTGAACAAATTAAAAATCACATTCACATCCCATAAGGTATTGTAACATGAGATCAGTGGTCTTTTAGGTCTAATCCCATTCTTCACTCTATAAATTAAAACATTACATCCTATTGCACTGCAATTCACCAAACAATGTCCTGCTGATACTCCTAATCTGTAACAGTTAATAGCCCTGTAACTCAGAAATACCTTCACTAATTTGCCAATTCTATCATAGGAGCCTCCAGGGACACCAAATCTCCTTTCAGGCACTGTATCTCATTTTTAGGGCGAGCGTAGCGTTCAACGTGTTGTATTCTTTTTAAGTATACTTATACTGTGAGTTCCAGTGATTTCATTTGTTGGTTTCACTGTCATTCAAAAATCCTTGCTTGCTAGTGGTCAGTTCTGCCTCTTTGTCCTGCCTTTTTCTCTTTGGGAGCAGCACAAAGTACTGTCTTATTACGCCATGTCCTGTTTATATCTTCTGCAGGGTTTTTTTTTTCTTTAGAATTTGCCTGTTGGTCTTACACTCCTCCCCACCAGCTCCTTCAAACAAAACCAACAGCAGAGAGGGGTTTTTCCAGTACCCCTCCTTTATCCTAGTCCCCACGTTTGGCTTATAATGGAGAGCTTTAATTTCCTCGTTGCCTTCAGCGGTAAAATAACAGCTGCTGTGCTCTGATCGGAGCTGCTTCAAGGGAGCCCTACTGATTAGTGACTGAATGTGCGATGTTTGTATGAGTATGATCCCACAAGCCTGCATTTAAATACAGTGAAAATGCAACTTGCAATTTATTTACAGAAACTAAATACACTGTAAAAATGATAAACAGGCACAAAAACGTACAGAAAAACACTGCGAGGGCCCACAAGGCTATAACTGGCATTGCCTCTTTAAGGGGCCCCTTAAAACCGCCCTTGCTCTTGTTTTGCTTTCCACATGCAGCTCTGACTCTCCAAAGCCTCGCCCTGCCTCACACGGTGAGTGTTTTGTATTCTGTCCATCCGCTCGTTTTTTTGGTTTTCAATCTCAGCATCATGGCGCTGGGTTCTGCTTAGCACGATCACGCTCGTTTTTTAAATTTCTTTTTCAACTCAATTTATGTTTCAAGAAAAGTCCAGTTAGGAGTTTCCAACGCTAGTCTGTTGTATGCCGCGCCCTGTCTTTTCTTAAAATCTCAGTCTGCCGCTGTTGAAATATATTTCGTTTTACCTTAATGCATTTGTAGCTCACCACGCGCCATTTACCGCCATTTACAGTTGTGTATTATCTGACACCTAATGACATGTTCTAGTTCTCCATTTCCATTACATCGATCTGATCATCGAGCTGATCTGCCAGAAGCCACTCCCCTCCCCGTCTGCAGTAACCACTTACAAAGGTGTTTCCTTTGCGGTAGGCTGCCTTTTGTTCATTTTATTAAGTACAGACAGGTAAAAACAAAATTTTGACATTTACTGATTTGTATTTTGAAAATGGACAAATGGGATGTGAAACCAGCGAATTAACTGCGTGTTTTGATCGTTCAAGGACGTTCATGTGTATTATTTAAAATGTAATGATGAAATATGTGTCCATGCGATATTAGAAATCGGGATTGCTTTTCATACGTTACACGAATGTGTTTTTCGGAAGCCTGTTTAGTGGAATGAGTGGCAGAAACATGCTTGGCTCTTTGGTACAACACGTATAACTCAATAATAAGAAAGAAAGCACTTTGTTTAACGCAAGCAATTGCCGTAATAAACCCTGGCCGCAAGGAAAAGACAGTTGTTTGTTGAATACTTAAAATAGATCTCGGACTATTGGCCGTGGCTGTTCTGTTTGCTTTAGGGTTTGATCTGACACTGCAGCTTCTACGCTTGTCTAACTTGCTTCTAGTTATTCAGAGGTGGTTAATGGGAAGCGGAGGGTGGACGTGCTAACCATCTTCTGTTTAAGGCTGACAAGGGTTAAAATGATTCCATCAACCAGTAGAAAAGGATTTGAAGTTTTGACGTAGATTAATGTTTCAGACTTCTCTAAAGGGGCCTTATGTTAAACGTATATATTATAGCCGGTTGGTTATGAGAGCGCAAGGCCTTTCAAGGAGGGAGCTCGATTGTCGATATCCTGGTTTCATACGTTCAACTTTTAGATTATTTTTTTTAAACTACCTCTACCTTCACCCAAGTACTTTCCAGTCTCAGATCGAACTGTTTAACATTCTCCAACCCTCAAACGACCTGTTGCAAACTTGGAGCAGCCTTGCAATGCAATAGGTCTCGCATTTGCGAGAATTAGAGCTATAGGCAATGTAAATGACAATGTCTTTTACCTATGTCTTTTGTTTTGGAGTGTAGAGCATGTATGTGGTGTGGAGTATGGAATTGTGTGGTACAGAGTGTATTTGTATGTTGGAACTATGTGGCATGGTAAATATATATGGGTGTGTTGTGGTGCCCTCTATGGGCTGTTTTGAGCATTACAGACTAATGCCAACAATGTATTCCTGATAAATGTTTTTTGGGGTTTACATGATGATTGTAATTGTTTTATTAATCTCTCCTTATAGCAGTTATGACCATGCTTTAGGCCAGCATGACATCTTTATTACACTATGACTGTTTGAACACTTTTGATATGGTGACCCTTCTAGTTTATTTCTCCTCTGTGGCTGTCTTGTGTATTTTTTGGGGGTAACTGTGTGGTCCAGCCAGCAACTCTAATGGAGAGGTGGTGAAAGTGGTATTCTATTATAATTAGCATATCAGATTTAAATTAGAATGCTAAATGGCAACCTTTTAAGTTTTTGCTACAGATAGAGGAAGAAGGTAAATGGAAGTGCTTTAGCTATATGCAGGGCCACTGGAATTATGTGGCATGGAAGGACCAAATTATGAGGCAGGATTGACCAATTTATGTGGCACAAAAAGTCCAATTATGCATTTACAATGTCAATAGCTCTAACTCTCGTAAATGCAAGACCCATTGCATTGCAAATGCTTGTTGTTCCTGGTGTCCATGACTGTTCCGATAACTCCTTAGCCTCTCTTGATAGTCCTACGTATCTGTTATATTTCCTGATATTTTCAAAACAAGAAGATTCTATTCCCTTTCTATTACTAAAGGATGTTCCTCCCCATCTGCACCTTCGAACAAACCTTGTGACATTGGGATCAAAAAGGGCTCCCCATTGCTAATTCCAGCACCCCGGAAGCCACACCAGTGATGCCCAGAAGGCAGTCACTAGAAGAATTCTGTATTCTCTCTTGTTACGTTCAACAACCCTCTCTGTATCATAGGAGCAGTGAAGGCATATACACATTTGCCTGAGATTGCTTTCCTTCTCTCTGCTTTTGAAACAACGTTAGCATTGTCTAGCATACAGGTAGCATGTTGGCTCCAACCTCATAATAATTTAACATCAATCTCTAAATTCTTTAGATGGACTTCTTCTGTCATACCCATATTTGTGCCAATTGACCCAAATGATAAACTAATTTGTCGTGGCACTGTTTAAGTGTACACTCTATACCTTTTGTAGGACCACTTCCCATCTTAAAAAGGAAAGAAATAAGTTCTGGAAATAGATTGAGGTTTTTCCCTGTGATGAACTACAACATTCAACTCTTATTAAATTATGAACCTCCATATCTAATAGTTTTATTAACCAATAGTTTATTAATGTTGCCTCATGCTCTATAGTCTACTATTTGGAGCTACGAGGATGTCTGTCAGAATGTGTTTTAAATATCTCCTCTCCCAGAGGATCATTAACTGCATTCGAACCTGAAGAATGTCCTAAGTCCTTATCTAAACTTTCCATCATATCAACTCCATCCTGGAGGATGAAAACATACTCATCAAATTCCCTATAAAATCCAAATTCATCCTCAAATTCATAGGATTCCAGTCCTCTCCCTGTGCTGCTAAGGACACCTTTCTCCAATATTGCCTCCTACCAAAGTCCAAAAATCATCTTCTGAATCCTCTTTCTTTTAATTAAAGCATCTTTCACTGAGGATTTTATGCATTCCTCAATATTTAGCTCATTGGATGGTAATCCAGATGACTGCTTTTTCTGTCATAATGAGATATAAGGTAACTTGTTTAAAAGGAAAAATAAACCAACCTTAGAATATGTTTGTCACTGATAGCACTATCTAATTACAATATATGACTGCTAGCAGTATTTATTGATGAAGAAAAGAGGTCAACCCATATAATCAAACTAAGCCTGGGTAGGAAATATACAAACAATATAGGAAATTGGTTTATTAGTAGGAAATAATCTATCACCTTGAATCAGACACAATGAGGCTGTTAATCCATCATTGGCAATGAAAATGAATTTCAACATTTATTAATTCATTGAATCAAGCAAAAGGATGAAAAATCATCAAAACTAAACATAAATTCAAACATCTATGGACAAACATATATTATCACGAACCTGTAATATCACAACAAATTCACCATTGCTCTCCTAATTTAAAGACAATGTGGTTATATCAGTACATAATGTTATAATCCACATGTATACGATGGTTGTACTCAAAAACACATTTTGAGTTCTATAGACACTTCATCCTAAGTCGTAGAGAAATGTGTTTCACAATCCTTTACAGGTATGTTAGATCTTCCTTACAACCTCGCCGTATATCAAAAAAGTCGACACGTTTCCGCCCCCTCATATTCGGGCCTCATCAGGACTAATGGAGGCTACAATGCATATTAAACATAAACAAGTCCAAAATTACAAATAAAAAATTAAAACTTAAAAACAATCTATAATCCCTCCACCATATACAAACTAATTAAAAAAATACTAATTCAAAGTAGAGAAAAAAGAAGAAGGAAGAAAGAACAAAAAGAAGAAGGGTAATGGAACCCCCACTATAAGTTACCAAATCCACCACACCACATAGATATCAAAGTGGTTCACATGCTCTGTTAATATAAGAGTAAGTATAAGAATAAAGCACCTATTTTACAACTGAAAAATCCGAAATGTTCACATTTTATTCACTGCTCGTCTCACTTCCACGATATATTCTTTAAACTTATGAAAATTATATTTGTGTTATATTGAGTGAACCAATATGTATCTTTTCAGCATTATAACATAATTCAAGCGTTTTTTACAGACTTAGGGGGTGATTCTGATTCTGGCGGGCGGCGGAGGCCGCCCGCCAGAATTCCGCCCTCCATTATACCGCTCCGCGGTCAGAAGACCGCGGAGGGTATTATGAGTTTTTCCCTGGGCTGGCGGGCGGTCTCCAAAAGGCCGCCCGCCAGCCCAGGGAAAAACTCCCTTCCCACGAGGATGCCGGCTCGTAATCGAGCCGGCGGAGTGGGAAGGTGCGACGGGTGCAGTGGCACCCGTCGCGTATTTCAGTGTCTGCAAGGCAGACACTGAAATACTTTGCGGGGCCCTCTTACGGGGGCCCCGCGACCCCCCCTACCGCCATCCTGTTCATGGCGGCTTTCCCGCCATGAACAGGATGGCGGTAGGGGGGGTCAGAATCCCCTCGGCTGCGCCGCCTTGGAGGATTCTTAGGGGCAGCGGAAAACCGGCGGGAGACCGCCGGTTTTCCTGCACTGACCGCGGCCAAAGCGCCGCGGTCAGAATGCCCTGCGGGGCACCGCCGGCCTGTCGGCGGTGCTCCCGCCGACCCTGGCCCCGGCGGTCTAAGACCGCCGGGGTCTGAATCACCCCCATACTGCTTAACCACAAAAAACTCTCTTGCAAGTAGTATCGGGGTGCCGCACTCGGGCAGGTGTGCTCCGAGTCAGCAGAGCTGGATAAATCAATAACTTCTAGTCCCTGCGCATGGGCCTTTGCAGGAGCTAGTTCCACAACGCCAGTGCGCGGTTTTGAGACCTAACCGCGTTTGTGACAAAGCACGTTAGAGAGTTGCGGCCATATTGCCAAAGGACTTTACATTGTAAAATATGGCTGCCATCTTGAAGCTGGTTTTCATGACTATGAAATTATCGTACATGAGCAGTAATCCAGCTGCTCATTATCTCCGTCGCACTGAACTAGAGCGGTAAACAAACCGTCTCATTAGAACTTATGACGCTATAAACATTACAACGCTATTAAAATTACCTAGTTAATCCTATATATATAACGCTAGGGCTAAACACATTCTCCATGGTTGAAAGAGTATTTAAGCAAAGTTGTTAATGAAATGTTGTTCAAAAGGCTTCGGAGCTGGTAAACATCTCCTTGGCAACACACGTCATTGCGCTAATGTCTGTTCTATTGAAAAAGGCTAGATTTTTCCCAAACTAAAATGGCACCCACTCTTGTGAGTTTAAATGGGAATTGGCCAGTCCAATCCCAGCTAGTCTCTGGCCACAGCACAGAAAAAAGATTGACTTGGCAGCTCATGCTTGTACAATACAGCGCAGTTCAAAACAGGGAGTAGTTGTGTTGCTACAAAACCTCCAGAATTACTGCCTGAAAGCCAGGAGAGAGCTTGCAGCAATGTCATGAATCCAACAAAATATGCAAAGATTCAGTCTACAATAAAAGTGCTTGATGTAAATATTGTGTTTCTTATCTCAGTACAAAAACATGCCTACTTTGGAAAGAGAATGTTATAACATCCCAAATGTGTTCTTTTGAATGTCTATTTATATAAATACCATCATTGGTTACATTAGTGCGTATGACAATATAAAAAAAGCAATCCTGTATATAAATGCCTTTTAGAAATGGGGTCTTTGGTTGGCCGTCAGTTTACCCCCTGTCCAAGCAAGGACCCTCACTCTAGTCAGGTTAAAAGAGAATCAACCTCAGCTAACCCCTGCTTACCCCCTAGCTTGGCACGAGCAGTAGGCTTAACTTCAGAGTGCTAGCTGTAAAGTATTTGTACCAACACACACAGTAACTTAATGAAAACACTACAGAATGACACAACACAGGTTTAGAAAAATAGGAAATATTTATCTAAACAAAACAAGACCAAAACAACAAAGATCCACAATATACAAGTCAAGCTATCACTGACAATGAAGAGTCTTCATGTTATTTTAAACACACACTAACACTGTTAGTGTGAAAATGTACCTTGGGCGCATGAAAAATAACTCTGCTCGGGCGAGTGTGTGTCAAAAAAGGCATGCGATGTGGTGATTTCACTCAGGAGCAAGACCTTGCGTCGTTTCTCCTTTCTTCGGGTCGGGCGTGTCGTTTCTTCTCTCCGCAGGAGAGCGATGTGTCAATCCGGTCAGCACTCTCGGGTCCGGCAGGCCTTGTG
This sequence comes from Pleurodeles waltl, assembly GCF_031143425.1. Taxonomy (NCBI): domain Eukaryota; kingdom Metazoa; phylum Chordata; class Amphibia; order Caudata; family Salamandridae; genus Pleurodeles; species Pleurodeles waltl. Next base: position 81,653,841 of record NC_090437.1, on the reverse strand, counting down.
TTGTTTTTACACACCCAGCAGTGTTTGCATCAGAAATCCAACCGCCCAATGATCCGAAAACCACGCAGCGCGGATGGCGATCTCACCAGCCTCCGTCAGCAATGCTGTGTGTCGTTTCTCCAGCCCGGGTGTTGATCTTTAGGTCGCGTTGCAGGCAAGCGTTGCTTTTCAGCCACGAAGCTGGCGGCGCGTCGATTTTTCAGCCGCAGATCGGAGTTGCGGCGATCTTTTCCCCGCACGGCATTCTGTGAGTAGATTTCTTCCTCTTAGGCTGCCAGCTTCTCCTTTCAGTGCACCAAGAACTGGATGGGCATCACTTGGCAGGATAGGAGTCTCTCCAGAGACTCCAGGTGCTGGCAGAGAGAAGTCTTTGCTGCCCCTGAGACTTCAAATAACATGAGGCAAGCTCTAAATCAAGCCCTTGGAGATCTTTACAAGAAGTAAGGCAACACAAAGTCCAGTCTTTGTCCTCTAGCACAGGCAGAGGCAGCAACTGCAGGATAGCTCCACAAAGCAGAGTCACAGGCAGGGCAGCTCTTCTTCCTCAGCTCTTCAGCTCTTCTCCCGGCAGAGGTTCCTCTTAGTTTCCAGAAGTGCTCTAAAGTCTGTGGTTTTGGGTGCCCTTCTTATACCTAATTTCTCCTTTGCAGTAGGCCTACTTCAAAGCAAAGTCTCTCTTGATTGTGAACTCCTGCCTTGCCCAGGCCAGGCCCCAGACACTCACCAGGGGGTTGGAGACTGCATTTTGTGAGGGCAGGCACAGCCCTTTCAGGTGTGAGTGACCACTTCTCCCATCCCTCCTAGCACAGATGGCTCACCAGGAAATGCAGACTACACCCCAAATCCCTTTGTGTCACTGTCTAGTGTGAGGTGCAACCAGCCCAACTGTCAAACTGACCCAGACAGGGAATCCACAAACAGGCAGTCACAGAAATGGTATAAGCACAAAAATGCTCACTTTCTAAAAGTGGCATTTTCAAACACACAATCTTAAAATAAACTTTACTAAAATATGATTTTTTAAATTGTGAGCTCAGAGACCTCTAACTCCACATGTCCATCCGCTCCCAAAGGGAATCTACACTTTAATCAGATTTAAAGGTAGCCCTCATGTTAACCTATGAGAGGGACAGGCCTTGCAACAGTGAACAACGAATTTAGCAATATTTCACGGTTAGGACATATAAAACACATTGGTATATGTCCTACCTTAACTATACACTGCACCCTGTCCTTGGGGCTACCTAGGGCCTACCTTAGGGGTGCCTTACATGTAAGGAAAGGGAAAGTTTAGGTGTGGCAAGTGGGTACACTTGCCAAGTCGAATTTACAGTTAAAACGACACACACAGGCACTGCAGTGGCAGGTCTGAGACATGAATACAGAGCTACATGTGTGGGTGGCACAACCAGTGCTGCAGGACCCCTAGTAGCATTTGATTTACAGGCCCTGGACACCTCAAGTGCACTGTACTAGGGACTTACCAGTGAATCAAATATGCCAATCATGGATAAACCAATCAACAATATAATTTACACAGAGAGCATATGCACTTTAACACTGGTTAGCAGTGGTAAAGTGCTTAGAGTTCCAAAGCCATCAGCAACAGGTCAGAAAAAATAGGAGGCACAAATATTGGGGATGACCCTGCATAAGCAAAAAAGTCCAACAATGCCCATTTCATAAATTGAAATTGACTTTTTCTTTTAATTAACCCTTAACCTATATTTTGGGGGAAACAGAGCACTATATATACAATAATGCTTTACCATGAAGTAAATAAAGGAAGGAATGTATTTACCTTTGAGGAACAGCCAATAAAAGAGGAATAGGAGTGCATCACTGAACATATATACTAATTGTGAATATTCTGGAATACAACGGTTATGGTGTATTACTGTTCTTTAAAGGACTGCATGTAGAGCAGCAAATAAAGGTTATTGCATAATGATAGCCTCCTTTCTTGTAATTAAATCTTATTAATTATATTTACTTTTGAATAATGAAAGGTTAAACTAATAACTCAGCAAACCACTGCAGATTCTGACTAACTTATAGCTATAGTGACTACTACAGAATCAAGAACTAATTCAACAAAAATTCTCAGAGCACATTGGCACAAGGTACAGTGCTCTTGAACGGCCAATAAACCTGAGATGGGCTGAAATCTGTTCAATACAGAAACTCCTAAGCCAGAAACATGCCTGTAGATATTACAATAGCCTTCATAGAATAAACCACCCAGAAAGTTTATTCCATGAGTTGGTGCACCTTATTCCTGGATAGCCAGGCGTTAAGTCACACTTATTTGAAGATTGTTGTGAATTGGGTCCAGTGATTGTGCATTACTGGTTGAATCATAGTGGTGGATCAGACCACTGAGTTATTACGAGCTGCCTTAACACATTACAGCTAAGTGAGTTTGACAGGGGCAATCAGATCGGGTGAACATTATGGATGATATTGGTACAAAATCAGTCTGTCACTGAGTCATTTAAGGATTCACTACTGACAGCCAATCTGACTTCACACTCTCAAACACATGTCTCACTCTCTTTTCCCACTACTAAACCTCTTTGCGCAATCCTCTGATTTCCACTTCATTTTATTGGCCTCTCCATCCTCTTCAATCTATCTCTCTTCCACCTTCCCCTGACCATGTTCCTCCACCCTCCTAGACACCTCCCACCCTTCCACCTTCTTGCCCTATCCAGTCTCTCTCTTTTACTAGATGACCTACCCCAACTCCCTAGCCACTTAATCCATCAACACATCAGTTTATAATACTCAAATAGTAACTTGGTCCCAATGTTGGTATATTGACTACCAAAAGATCAACGCAAATATAAATTCTGTCTTCGCTAAATAATAGTTTCTAATTAATTCCTGTCATTCAGTAAGAAGTGCGATGTGCAACACACATCCCATAAGATTACAATGTTTGTATTAAAGGACTTTTTAGAAGATTCTAATGTATTAAAGTACTTAAATTAGTTTCCAGACCAATATTTGGGGTTAGGTAGCTGAAAGTAGTGTCTTGGTTGTAATCTGGAATGACACATGTAAGAACTTGAATCATTCGTTGAAGGGGGTGTGAACCCATCTTAAATAATAATCACAATCCTTGTCAGGGTACACTACGAACGTTACTTAAAAAAACGTGTACACAACCTTCTGGTAGATTGGAACAAAAACAGTCAGACTTAACTTAGAGGCAGTGTGTAAAGTATTTTTGCACTACTCAAACAGCAATTAAGTAAAAACACAACACAGGAAGAATCCCAAGCCAATTAAAACAATTAAGGATATGTTAAAAATAAAACAACACCAAAAAAGACAAAAATTAAATCATAAAATCAAAGTTATGAGTTTTTAAAGTTTTAGGTAAAAATAGCACCAGAAGGTGAGAAATAACAACTATGGGTATCTGGTCGCACCAGACTGGGATAAAGTCACAAGTACAGGCTGACTGCACGGACTACAGGCCGATACAAGACCTGCTAGACGTTTTATCCTCTGACTTTGACGCAAAGATGGTGCAGCATGATTTTGGAGCTCTGCACTTACACTGCCCTCCGTTGCACTTTGTTGGATCTGGCGAGACTTTTCATGAGGAACTGCATGGCTCTGAGGGCCTCTGTGTTGCTCTGTATTAGATCTGGTGAAGTGACCAACCAGGAGCTGCATGGTGCTGCGATGTGCGGCTTTTTATCATTCTGCATCACATTTAGTGAAGCCATCAATTACAAGCAGTGTGTGAAGTCCTGCTTTGTTCAGCGCTGGATCAGGTGAAACCTTCATTTAGCAGGAAGACGTACATTCAGACTCCAGCTAAGAGTCCAGGATCTTGAGAACGGCACTTACTGGTCAGGATGCACTCTCACAGAGACCAACACAGGGAACCAGGTCAGGACTAGTTGGGTCTAGTCAGCTTCAAAGCAGGAAAGGCCTTTGGAAGCGTATTGAAGCTCAAACATGTCAACCAACTGACCCTTGGGGTCCTGGGATCATGGCAAGCAGGTCTAGTCTTCCTTTAGGCTTCATAGAGCAGAACAGTCTTTCTTCGGGATCTCCACAGGCTCCGGAGTGCTCTAAGTTCAGGCTCTTGGAATGCCACATTTATGCCTTATGCTTCTTTTTCCCTTGGGTTTGGCTTCAGTCTGTCTGGTGAACCATAGTGCAGATAACCAAAGGTTTTAGCTGCATTTGCTGGTGACACATTAGTCATCTTCTGAAGTCAGAAAGGCACTGACAACAGCACTCAGTATACCCCTTGATGCTTAGGAATGGGCTGGTAAAACCCAGGCCATCTTGCTCATGTGAGGGACACCCTTCTCCACACCAAAGGCCTTTTTTTTCACTGTCTGGGAGGACTACATATTACACCACAAGAGAGCCACTAACAGTCAGTTGACCATGGACACTGGCTGAAAGGCCTATTTGGCTTAGGCAGGACAATGCTAACTTTCTAAAAGTGCAACATCATGGTGATGGATAGAATGCTTGAAGTAATCTCAGCCACTGGCAATCGCTCAGGGCTGCATCCCAAACCATCAAATATTTGCCCACCATGCCACCTTAGTTTGGATCCATGGTCATATGCAACTCAGCCTTGACCCTGCTCCACATAGGAATAATCCAATCTGAACTGCCATATCAGGTTTTCCCTGAACCAGAATTTAAGCAAATTAAGATCAGTTGTGCCAAGATAAGAACCAATCAGCCAGGCATACCTTGATTCCAGTGGCACAGTGAGCAAAGGACCCACGTCTGGGCATACCCATCACCCTTAGGGAGTCAACTGCAACAACAACAACAATGTGATAGAATGATTGAATTAATCTCAGCCAAGGTGATAGAATGATTGAATTAATCTCAGCCACCGGCAATCGCTCAGGGCTGCATCCCACTTCATCCACCATGCCACCTCAGTTTGGACCCAGCCATATACAGACCAAGCTTGATCCTGCTGCTCATGGGAATAGTTCAATCCAAACTACCAAGCCAGGCCCTCCCTGAACCCAAATGCAAGCACCTTAGGACCAGTTTCACCCTGATAAGGGCTCAACAGCCAAGTATAGCTTGAGTCCGGTGGCCAGAGAGCATGGAACCCATGTCTGGGCATATCTGTTGCACGTCAGGCATCAATTCAACAACAACAAGGTGGTGGACAGAATGCTTGAATTAATCTCAGCAACTTGCAGTATCTTAGTGCCAGATCCCAATTCTTCATTTTTCACCAACCATGCCACCTCAGTTTGGCCCCAGCCATATGCAAATTAGCTTTGACCCTGCTCCTCATGGGAACAGTCAAACCCGAACTGCCAAGCCAGGTCCTCCATTAACCAGAATACATGCAACCTAGGACCAGTTTCACCCTTGTTGGGCCTCATCAGGTAGGTATAGCTTGGGTCCAGTGGCAGATTGAGCCGAGACCCACGTCTGGGGATACCTGGAGCACTTAGGGCATCAAATCAAAAACAACAAGGTGATGGATTGAATAACTGAATTAATCTCAGCCACTGGCAATCACTCAGGGTCACAAAGAGGTGAATGTCACTCTGTCCTTTATGGACTCTGTCCCTGACTCTCCTTTTGGCTGTTCAGGCTATAGCTCCAGGAAAAATGTCTTCCTTCTGTGTTCTCCTTGCAATATGTGGTCTGGTCTGTCAGTGGCCTAAAACATCCAGCGCAGGGATATGTGTATGACACCTCTGTTATGTTGGGAATATTCTTCTTATGTTACGACTAGGTAGGCTTTAATCCTTTAAGGTTACCAAAGTCACTCCTTGAATAAAGAGTTCTGTTTCAGAATGTGGAAAAGATATGTGGACACTTGCTGAAGGAAAACTGACAGGAATGCACTGGCATGATATGTTGGAATGCAAGCAAAGATAAGATGTTTCTTCATTGGTTTCCAATGTGTTAAATATAATATAATTTGGTGAAGAGTTGCAACCCGAGGGGACGTGTGCATGCAAATTTAAGGATTGGTGGTACTCCTATCAAAGGATCAAACCATTGTACTAATTACTGATCAGCCGAATCACAAAGATTTGAAGAAAGATATGTTAAGAACCAGTGTGAGCTGTGGTGAGCCATAATTGTAATGCACCTTCTTCATACATGCTATAAGTCTTTATTGTAAAAATGTAACAGAAAATCTGCACAGTAATAACCCACCAATTTAAAGGATTTTATCTCCTGCTTGTGACTGCATCGCTGATGTGCTGTGATTTTGAACAGTAACATGCAACATAATGCACATAACCTTCATGCTTAGGGTCATGCATATACAACATTTCTTTCTGCCATCTTAGGTGTATGATGAGTTGTGCACTGTGTCTACTACACCAGTACATTACCTAATGCTAACACATGCACTGAGGGATTATTACAAGACTTGTGAAGTGAAGCCACATAACCAACTCTAACCATATTTTAGCATATTGTTTCTGTTCCTATTACATTCCTCTGTCCATTGTCTAATAGCTTGAGATTTTCTGCAAGAATATAGAGCATTAGAGAACTCCTAGAGTCTCTCAGCAGAATTCTATTGTATTGGGAAATATTGCACTGAAATTGTGTTTATCAGTTTTTAAGTCGAGACATGTCACATATTCTTTTTTGTGTTGTCATTACGGGCTACAGAAACTTAGAGCAGTTATGATTATACAGCTGATTACAAAATTCTCTGATTGTAACACCAACACAGACGTTTCTTCCCAATGAAGGAGAACCCTTTTATGAACTAAGAGGAATGGGCAGAATATTTAACAAATTATATATCAACTTTTGAAGAAGAAGAATCATGTCTCCACAGAAGAAAACAAATATTACACTGTCTAGGCCCAGGTAGATTGAAAGTTTATAACCAGATTGAAAATAAATCAAAGGAAGATGGCCAAGGAGGCATGTTTCTCATGCCATGGAAGCCTTGGACCACTCACAGTTTGTTTAGTTATTGGCAGATAAAAATTCTTTCACCACAAACAGAAACATACTGAGACTATAGAAGACTATGCATCATCTCTTAAAAACTAGCACTGACCCGCAGATTTCAATGCCTCTACAATGAGTTGAACATCAGGCACCAAAACAATAATGCATACCAATAATCTGAACATCTAAGACAATCATGGTTTAAAGGAGGTTCTGATTTAAAAGAAGTGATAGTGATTGTGAAAAGGGCATAATTGAAGGGCAGAAGTATGAAAGCCGTATTAGCAGAAAGTGAACAAAAAATAAATGAGCATTGTACATGAAAAATAACTAATGATGCTGTGAATAAGTATTCTAAGAAACAAAACCAAACTAAAGTGAAAATAGATGGTCTATGTAATGAATGTTACAGGTGTGGTAGTTCAGAGCATTTGACATAAAACAAAATGTGTTCTGGACAAAATCCAAATATATGGAGTGTAGTGTGTTGGGATATTTTTATAGGGTGTGTCGTAGAAGGAATGGGCACAAGTAAGATTTGTCAGTAATGGTGATGGTAGCAATTCTAGCAAAGCTGACAACAGTAAGAATAAAGGGTGTATTTTGAGTATTGAAGTCCTAGACATAATTGAGGTGACAAAGACAAAACCTATGAATGATATACCAATTTGTGGAGTTTAAATGAATATAGTTGCTGATACAGGATCACCGTTTTCCTATAGTGAAAAAAGATGTGCAAATGTGTTAAGGTTATGGGGAATACTTTAGAAATAGCTGATATCAAGTCTGAAAGCTTCACAATGAGGCAATTGAAATTCTGGCCTCCTGGAAAAAACTATTTGAGTCTAAAAATAAGAAGGCAGAATGCTAGTGATATCTAGCAATGAAGGGGCATTACGTATAGGGGTGGATGAACCAAGGAGAGCTAGGCATGATTTTAGATCCCAATAGTGGTGAACCCATGATGATGGTAAGTAAGAAAGATGATATTGGTCAAGATGTATTACAAACGTTTCCTATGGGTTTTCCCTTAGGACTGGATATTTATGTGGATTCAAGCAAAAGATTGTGCTTAAACACAATGCTATTGAGAGTGTGAACAAAGCCAGACAAGTTCCTGTTTCTATTTGGAGATGAGGTAGTAATGGAACTGGAAAACTGCAAAATGAACCCCTGGAAATTTCTAGCTGGGTGGCACCCCAGGTAATGGCACGATGAGCAAATAGGAAGACAAGATTATGTGTAGACCTCAGAGACCTCACTAAGAATGTAGGTTTCTTTGTGAAGGATTAATGAATTGTTAGCAGAAGCTAAAGGCATAACATTGATTTCCACAATTGATTTAACCACAACGA